>NW_015090885.1:8327864-8422479 GCF_001431845.1 Calidris pugnax
GGAGAAAAGGAAAAAGAAAAGGGAGGAAGAGAAAGAGCATGGAAGAGACAGAGGAATGAATAAGATGGAACAGTGGTTTCCAGTCAACTCTTGCCATGTGCTGACCATCATTGGTCTCAGACAGAATTTTGCAGATCTTAATTTTAGCTGCATCTCTTGGAATACAGCTTCTTCACGTGAAAAAATAACATAGCTATGCTAAGTGTCTATGGCAAAGATCCTTTATTTAGATGGTCTGCAGGTCTCCAGGTATTGACAGTGGAAGTTTAAGGTATTCATTCAGAAATATTCAGCCACTAAAGACAATTGCCCTTTAATGTGGTTTTGTGCTACAATTGATTAACAACAGTTTATTAGTTGTCCAGGGGGAATTGAGCACACACTCAGGCTGTGGGTACATCAACCACCAACTGCTTGGTCAGACTGATCAATACTCTCTTTGTGCTTCTTTGTACTCTCTATCTGTAGCTCTCTCTTGTTTTTTTTCTCATCTCATTCATAGATTGTGAATGTTTTGGGGTTGTTCTGCATGATGAAGATCTAGTTTATAGCTGGGACTGCTATCTACCACAGTAATAGAATCAAAATGGCAATGGTAACAATAAAATTTCTGTAGATCTGGAGAGGGATCATATGTATTAAATCTGTCTGGGGTTGCCTTTCGGTTTCATGCTGTATGATTAGGTCCATCTGTTCAAAACACAGCTATTGTATGGTGTTGTATTTTTAAACCAAGGACCAAGCTGACAACTTTCAAACTGCTACTTCATAATAAGGTGTCATATTATCCTCCTCCAGCTATTTCACACCTTTAGCTATTCCCTTCAGGCAGACTCTGAAATGAAATTAGCGTGGGGGTCAGTAAAGATTATGCACAGTGAAGAAGCAATGAAAAATGTTTGAAAGAATGTTAACCAGCACTTTACACCTTTATTCCCAGAGGCAGTGGGGTGATCACATACAGTGTGCATTAATACCAAATCAACACAAATCATTCATAATTGCCTGGGCATCATGTTGAGAAGAAAAATGGAAAATACATAACATACATAAAATTATAATAAACTATCATAATGTGGACAAAACTGAATCTATTAACCAAGACAGTCATTTTCCCATACTCCAGTGAGCTGTGCCTCCACTTCTCACTCAGAGATAAATGTCAGAGTACTAGAGAGCTGTGGTGTGCCATTTGCCTTAGGTAGCCCATTGTATCTACCGTTGTCTCTCCCAATACAAGCATGTACTTATGATGATATACAACTCCAGATTTGCAAAATATGCCAGCTGATTCTCTGTTATCAAAGTGACTGACATGACAGAACAAGCAAATCCATCACTTAGAGCCGCTTTCATTAAAGAGTCCTGATTTCCCCAGCTAACTCCTTTAGGGCTTGTAATAAGATGATGCAAGGTCATCTGTAATCCTACAAATAATGTCCAGACCACCTCCTCGTGGACTTTTGCCATTTCTTTGCAAGGATGTTACTGTTCAATTGCTGATGTTCCACCGAGAGGCATGATTTTGAGAACATATGATACTTAATATTTTATGTAACTATTTCTGCAACAGAGAAAAACTTTTTTCTGTTGAGGATCCTGAATGCCATGTTGCAGTGGGAGAGAACTGAGTTACTGCAATTAGATTTTCTAGGATAGAAACACACTGCTCCTCTGCCTCTCTTCCTCTCTGACACGGTCAATACTCTTCCAGTCACTAAACTGATTCATTTGAACAACCAGGAAAGAGAGCTACTTGACTTCCAGTGGTGTGTTATCCAAAAGGTTCGATAGAGTCACTGAATGTTGGCAAACGATGAAGTCAGGTTGATATAGATGTTAAGCAGGATTTTGTTGCTCTCAGAGTTATTTGCTAAATCCTTTATTCTGTTTTGGAACATCATCAGTGAGATATGGGTGAAAATAGTTTCTTCTCCCAATCTGTAAATTTGAGAATTAACAAAGTTTTCAACCAAAACAACTTCAGAAGACCACCATTGCCACCACATGTTGTTTTCCTTGATATTTATTATTTCTAATAGGGTGCTTTGACTTTTTTTTTAAAAAAAAACATTGGAGCTCAGAAATTTTGTCCCTCACGTAATGATCAAGCCATTTTCTGCTATGTATTCTGGAGGGAATGGAGGTTTTCAGGTTTCATCCTATTCCTGTAAAAATTGCAAAAAGGCAAAAAAAATCCTGATGAGCTCTAACTTTCACTATTTAAACCAGCTGCAAATAGTTGGTAGGTCAGGTGAATTTCTTTATTATTTCTTGAGAGCCATTGCAGTCCTACAGTCATAAAATTAAGGTTAGATCTCTTTTCAGCAGTCTTGTAAATCTCATCAAGTGTCATTGGAAGCCTAATTTATTAGTCAAAATAGCAAAGATTTTGTTTATTTAACTATTTATTAGGCTCAGGTTCACACAGGGAGAAAAACTGTCAAAATAGCATGTGAGGATTTGGCATACTTACTCCCATTAACTTCAATAGGAGTCATGCAGCCAAAGCCACAAATCCCACTTTAAATATATAATGGAGAGAGATTAGGCTTAATCTGGACAATGAACCTGAAACCATAAAAATGTCAAGTCTTTGAAGAGTTTCAAGGTAATATACATACTTATAAGAAAATAGGCAAAGGTATGATGTTGATCCAGACTATTTCCTTGTGACAAAAATCTCTTTTTAGTGTTATCTTTCCTGTATCATTTAATGCTTCCATTCCATAAGGCTGGTGGCTAAGTGGAGTTTTATAATCTCCTTTCACAGCTGTCATGCACAAATAGATACACAACTCTGTCTTGTGTTCATCCTGGTGACAAGCTGCAGCTAGACTGCAGATCACAGCAGGTATTACAAGTAAGCAACATCTTCATAGCTATATCTAACATCTTTAGAAAAAGGATTATGCAAGCCCTTAACTTCAATTATACTGCTTTTTTATACATCAGAGCTCTGGTAAAGTCAGTAAGCAAAGTACAAGACTGGGGGTATTTAATATAAGGATGGAAAAACCTAAGATTGTGTCCTTCTCTGGACCCATTAGCTCACTTGATCCATCCTTTCCATTCCTGTATATAAACATCAAAATGAAATATGCTGTTTAATTGCGTGGGGAGGCCGGGGGGAGAACTCCAGGTAATTAAAATATATGTAGCTGGGAAACTTTCAGGCAAGATACAACAAGTCATTTAGAGAGAGCAACCTGGTCTAGTGGGAGGTGTCCCTGCCCATGGCAGAGGGGTTGGAACTAGATGATCTTTAAGGTCCCTTCCAACCCAAACCATTCTATGATTCTATGATTCTATGATTTAGGGTATTTTAAGGTCATTTGAATCTTTTCTTCTACATTTTTTTATGCTGGTATCTAAATTCCTCCAAGTCTCCTTCTTTCACTGACCAAAGATGTGTAGTTGCCACTTTTGGTGTCACCTCCAACGTAGAGCCCTCAAAACAAATCTTTATTTTTCTGCAGTTCTAACTCTTCTAACAGAAGTGTTACAGCCATCCTAAGAGAATAGTTGCTATTTTAAGGTCATTTGAATCTTTTCTTCTACATTTTTTTATGCTGGTATCTAAATTCCTCCAAGTCTCCTTCTTTCACTGACCAAAGATGTGTAGTTGCCACTTTTGGTGTCACCTCCAACGTAGAGCCCTCAAAACAAATCTTTATTTTTCTGCAGTTCTAACTCTTCTAACAGAAGTGTTACAGCCATCCTAAGAGAATTTCAGCAACTCCTTGGTAGCTTGTGCTTTGCTAGATTCTGCAATGTTCGCCTTCAGGTATAGCAAGTCACTGTGGGTCTGTGCATGGACATGCCTGAAACCTGACTGTATTTGGGCAAAGAAATGAGACATCTAGATCATTTTAATGTGAACTGCTCATTGCTGGACACATTCTAAATAGAGAACGGACGAAATTCACTTTGAAGTTATGTTTTCAAATAGTGTGGGAAATTGAGTCAAGGTGGCCAGTTGCCACCCTCTAGGAGTAGAACTGTTCTATCTTCACCTTGAATGGAACCTCAGCAAGGATCCTCTTGGAACATCATAAGGAAATTTGGAATATAAGTTTTAAAAAGTGTTAGCAATGAAAATATGGAAGCATCAAACAGTGGAAAACTCAACTTTCTCGCTCACAAGCTAGTCTCTGCATTTCTGCTTGAGAACTCTTGAAGTTATAAATTAAATTCAGCTGTCATTAAATACTTTCAATACTGGGAAGAGGTACAGAGCAACATGTCACTCAGCACTGCAGAAGGTGCAGAATCGGGCCCTCCTCTGAACAAATGAATATAAAATCCTAGACCTATTCAGTATGGCGTATCACCCTGCACATGTATGTCTTCTGTGGCAACCAAGCCCATCATGCTAACTATACAAATACTGTCTGTCATCATTTTCTGAATATATATCCAGACTTTATAACACCCAATTCTATCAACTTGTCAAATGCTTATGGTTGCTTCCTTATATAATTACTTTGGATGCCATTATATGAATAAATGGTGTCTGCTAATAACAGTCATGTATAGAAATCTGGCAGGAGAATCTTAATTACAGATAAATCTGAAAGTTTATAGTATAATGCATTATACTTGGTAAAGAATGAAATACAAAGAAAAGATAGTGAAGCAATAGAATATTTGATTGCTAATGAATAATGTGCTTATGTTATGTTTGACTTTCAAATCTATACCCAAGACACCATTCTAAGATTACATTCAAAAGTGCATTTGCATTCAAAGTGAAACCCATTTAGGTTATACCGACTAAATTCTAAATTGTAATATACATCTGCGTCTACTCAGCAGACTACAGCTCCTGAAATTTAGCTCATCTGCTACAGTGACTGGATTGTGCCTTTCATCCATGTCAGGTGAAGCACTTCAGCAGTTCCCTCAGAAACGCAGTTATTGTGAAGACTGCCCTTAAGTTTCTAGAAAAAGGTCATAAAGTCTTTCCAGAAGCTGGAAGAATGGGCTTTATTTCAGAAACTGCAGAAGTCACTCATTCCTGCCCAATCTTCAGGAACCCATTTCACTGTAGAAGCTTGTTCAGATTTTATTAGAAGCATTAACACTTTCAGACTTTTGACCGTCTCAGAAATGTTTGTTTCTATCTCAAGCTTGACACCAACTATTACTGGACCCTAAGAGACAGCTTGTCTTATTTTATTAATAATTAAAATAGCAGATAAATAGATTGTACAACATAACAGAGCAGCTGCCATGAAACATTCATTAAAATTACTTGTTTCTGGCTATCTAAGAAAATACAGTCTCTGGATTTTTGAGGTATCTTAATTTATCAGAAAAGATTAAGGTGCAGGAGCAAGCACCTAATACTAGTAGTGGTGCTATCCTGCCAGCAGAGCTGCTGAGAACAGTATGAAGGTGAGGGGCTGAGCTCTTCATGATCACTCACGGGGTTCCCCACATCTTGCCAAATGGGTTTCAAGCCACCAGACTATCAAGATCATAATTTTGTAGTTCTTTTGTTTTAATACTGTTGGGATATTTCCTCAGAAAAGGGAATTGTATCCTTACTTTTCTGAGCGATAGCATAGATTTAGGGTAAATTAGGTTAATGGGGTTTTAAAAATGAAATTTTTCTACCCTTGGTATTTCTATTACTGCCATGTTATGCATAACAGCATCCCGCAACAGCATTAAAGAGGAGAGTTAAGAATAAAAATTACATATTTTGTCCAAAATCATATTCTTTGGACTTTCTTTTCTGTTAACTCTAGATACTACTATGTACTTCCAACCTTAGCTTTTCATATGGCTGTCTCTAGATTTGACACTGAATGGTCTTAGTAGCAATTGGCTTTTGAATGAGGACTATCAGGGATTTCTTAAAAATTATGTCCCAGTTTGCTTTTGGTTTCTACTTCAAAGACTTTCTTCCACATCCCCCAAACACCTCTTTGCATTAACCATAACTTGAAAGCAGTAACAGTCCCATTTTACCCCTCTAAACCTTTGCTTGCATGAAACTGAACCACAGCGTTTCCCTACACAATTGACAGCTGGTTTTAGTGACTTGAAAGGAGCATGCAGTTCATAACACTTCAGAGATTTTTGATCCTTTCCTGAATGCCAGCCCCAGGAGTTCACTGTTTAGATTGTGTTTCTGATGAACAGCTTTTGTTTCAAAGCTGGAATTACAATTTAGTTGCTTTCTAAACCTTTGCCCTATGAAAGCCATGAATTCCCTGATAGCTTCTAAGCATGATTTTTCCAGATCACACTCTACTCTTCCCCAACGTGAGCCTGTGATCAAAACATTAGTCTATGGCTTCAATGGCAGCCCTCTTTGTAAGCTCTGGAACTCTTATTTAGCAGAGGAGGTAAGAGGTTGAGTGCAGCTTTAATACTCTTTCATCAATCCTCATTTGGTAAATATTCAGAAGACATTATTCTTTTGATGGTTGAACAGCTCTAGAACAAACATCTGGTTCAAACAAATCTTCCAGTTTTCACTTTGTCATCAGTTTACAATCAATTAGAACAGGCTTTTACCCTCCTAAATCCCCAGTGTCCTTATCTGGTTTTTATTTCATTATCAAAGAACAATTTTTTTTTTATTATTTTTTTTTTTAGGTTTACTATATGAAGAGGTCAAAAAGAGCATTGATGTGGTTAAGGATGCCAATACACTTTTAACTTAATTTCTTCAGAAGCAGGAGGCGCATAGCTGCTGTATATAATAAAGTCCGAAGCATTGTATCTCATTTATACTTAGTTCTGGATAGAGCATTTGTATGTTAAATTTAAGGGATTTTTCTCTCCTGTAAAGACAAAAATCAACTCAAGGATGAAACAGAAATCTGCCTTCCAATATGATTTTGCTTTTTGCTTGGTCTTTTTTCCCCATAAAATCCTACTGTTTAGGTTTCTTTCCTGGAGATGAAGTATTTAGTTTAACTAGCATTGTATTTTGACTAGGGGCAGTCTTTTTAAGGTTGAAACCTACTCTCTTCAGTATCAAAGATCTTTACTCAGCATTTTTGCTAGCACTAAGCTCTCTCCTGCACTTCACTGATAAGTGCAGCCAATGTGTGGAGTCTCCCAAGTTCTGCAGCTCCGACTTTCTTCAGGATCATTCCTTATGAAATTTGGTCAGGTGTCACAGAAAGTAATAAAGCTGATCCTAGGAGTTTCTGTTGTCATCATGAGCGCACAGCCATATAAAACACAGTCAGCATGTATGTTAGCAACAGCAAAACCCAGGTGCCTTCGGCAAAAAGGAAAGTCAGTTTATCATGCAAAGGAAAGGAATAGGAATACAGTCTGGGATTGATTAGTGGACATCAAAAGGCTAGAATCTCCCAAAAGCAAAGATTGCTAGCTTGGCTTCAGTGAACAAGCATTCACACGGAGAACAGTGTGATTCAAGCTTTCTGCCTAGATGTGTATTTGCTTTGCAGCTAAGTTGTGCATCTACAAAGAGTGAGTAAATATTCATGGCAAAGACTAAGGAAATTCTGAACTGTGCCCACATCTTTGTTTTCAAAAAATAAAAACATACCCAGCTGTATATGTGTAAGTGAAAAGCAATGAGGAAAGAAGTCACCACAGTGATTTTAGTTGTATGAGTCATCTGACACTCATTTGAAACAGTGCAAGACCAGCATGAATTCAGTCACTCGTGAAGACACATTTCTCATTACCTTAAATTTAATTTCAAAACTTCTGTTTTCTGAGGACAGAAAGCCCCTGCATGTGTCAGTTAAGTTTCTTTAGTATTTTGTAATTTAAGAACTAATTCTACCCAGAATAGGCTTTAGTGTGGTTTAGAGCATGCACGTATAGACAATAGGATACAGTCAAGTCAAGGTTAAAAAAGAGAAAGGAATTTTTACTCTTCTATTTTATGGGAAGCAGTTTTAGTAGTCTTTTGAGATTTTATACTTTAGGCAGGTAGACAACTTCAGAAGCATAAATAAGATCATATGAATTAGCTTATCCACCTTCAGATAAATTGGCAGTGGTCACATTCCAGACATGCACACATACACAAATGTACACATGCACACACACACAAAGGAAAACAATACTGATGTGTGTTGATTTTGCTGCTGTCCCTGTAAGGCAGACAACATTTAATGAGTACAATAAATCAAGAGCAAGACTGCATTTTAAAGCAAATATTTATTTGATCATTTCGATAAATAGCTATCGTCCATTTAAATGTGAATGTATGAATATATTGAGAAACTTCTGAATAATGCAACTGAGGATTAAAACTTTGAAAATTTTTCCATTTCCATAACAACTGGACATGGGAGTCAGCCCTTGTTATTTGCATTTGCACCAAAAAGGAGGTGGGCAATTATTCTCAGGCAGCTACTTCTGTATGGAAGACATGATTAAAAATGAGATTTTTAGGGTCCTAAATGTGGTGGAATTTCTGCCTCAGTTTAAATGTTGAGAAGATAAAGCTTTTCCTCCCTAGAGTCTGACCCAGGACATACTGAGTTTGAAGGTGTTTTTTTTTTTTTTTTTTCATTTGTGTCAGTCAGCTTTGTATTTGCTCTTTTATGAGATGTTAGAACACTGTAATACCCTGAAATACATGGCACAAATTGTTGCTACTGCCAGGCTTTCATTGTCAGTGCTATGAGTTCTTACTGATGACTGTGAGAAGGTGAGCTGGATACCTGGGGGTCATTGCTTGGGGCATTTGGCACCTTGCAAAAATCAAGACCTTGTTTTCCTGCTATCTCTCTGCTTACTATGGTCTAAGGTGTCCCGATGAATAGTTGTCCACACAGATTTCAGTGGTGTTGTCATCAAGAAATGCAAAATACACTGATTTGTCATTAGAATACTATGTGCTGCAGAACTCAGAAGAGAAAATGTTTATTGTTTAATTTTTTGTTTGTTTGCCTGCTTTTCTCCTCATTTTTTCCTGTTAAGTGATAGCATTTATCACAACTGTTTATGGCAATGCACTGTCTTAACGTGTGCTGGTGAGAAGCCCAATATTTGAAACTGCCCTGCCCCAGGAGAGATTACATGCCATGGAATCAGTACTTCTACACATTTTACCATATTTTCATGTTGTGCTAGCAAAGTGACTGTCTCTGCTCTAAACAAATAAGGGAGGGGCTCCCATTTGCAGCTTCATCTGTGACCTTTTCTAACAACCTAATTCAGCTGGTGTAGAGGGTAGGGAACAGGGATAGAAGTAAGCCTACCTAAGCCTAAAGAGTGCATTCTTGAGCCAGCAAAGGAGCTGCTGTTTTAGGAGGTACATAATGACTAGTCTGACTTCAGCACAGTAATAATTTGCTAAAGCTTTGGTGTTTCAAGCAATTCTGAAGGCATTTCTTTAAAAACAAGGCAAAGCATTTGTTCATCTTAAACTCTGTAGCTACAATGAAATGTACCTCAGGGCACAATGATGTTAAAGCTTCATCAGTGTTATCTGACAAGCACTATCATTATGGGAACAAAGTGCCTTGTGTTTCAGAGTAATGTTTTGTGTGGACAGTGGTTGAGTCCTATCTCATTTCTCCAGTCCTCTGACAGCGGCTATGATAAATGGATTCTAGCCATCTTAAATTTATCATTATTATAGTGTACTAACACAAATAAAACCTTGTAAGGACCTTGAGTCTTCATATAGGTGCCCTTCTACAGGTCTTTTTCCTGGCAGTGCTAATGTATGGAAAACACGGAAAAAAATATCTTCAGAACTTGGTTTCTGGACAGCATACTTGACACAAAATAAACCCATAGAATCATAGAATACCAGGCTGGAAGGGACCCCAAGGCTCATCTGGTCCAACCTTTCTTGGCAAAAGCACAGTCTAGAGAAGATGGCCCAGCACCCTGTCCAGCTGAATCTAAAAACTGTCCGATGTTGGGGAACCAATCGAATCTGAATGATGCTACGTCATTACTATACATCACTGGTACTATTGATTTACAGATAGACTTGAACTACATCTCAAGCAAAGTTGAATCAGTCTAGAATCACACAACACAGAAAGGAGTACTTATAAACATGGTATATTACATTTTTCTGTTTCATAAAAAAATGACTCTAACTTGTTGTGAGGAGTTCAAGAGAATCTTGGGCTCAGATTTTGGAGGAAATAACAAAATTTATAGTGTATACTAGGTTGACTTTTTGCCATAAAATGTCATTTGTTTGAAGCTGCTCACAATCTGTAGCCTGAGTGTAAGTCCTGAGGGTATGAATTAATAAGCAGATGGTATAAGTAGCTCTCAGAAAACTGAGGGATACATTCCAATGTTCCCATTTAACTCACTTTATTTTGTCATTAACTTCATCAAGAGCAGGACTTAGTTCTGGCTGTCATTATTCCAGGAAAAGTTTAGGTAAACTGTTAAGATTCCATTTTGGCTACTGTTTTTTGCTACTTTTACAAATAATTTATTTTTCTTTTTTAACAGCAGACTCCATCAACGTTTATCAGTATAGGACTTGGCTTAGTTTAATGTAGGGACTTTTTTGACTATTGCCAATTTTCTACAGCTATGTCAAGACTGTAGAACTTTGCAAAGATAAATGTGTTTAGCAGACAGTTGTGATCTTGCTGCAAGCTCACAGGCAGAGCACCAGTACATAATGCTCCTTTACTGATTCCTCACTTTTTATGAAGCATTCTCAGTTGTATCTGCAGCTAGCCATAAAGTTTCTGAAGAGATCATGTACAGAAAGAGGATGTAGAAAATGCAAACAAATCCTTTTTAGATGCAACACTTCTCTTGCCATCCTCACAAGCAACTAATTTCAACTTCTCCACTGTCTTGACCAGTGGATTAAATCATAGTACTGTACCCGGGTGCACACATGCCATTTTTCTACTTTTTATGTTACTGCACTGAGAAAGGTCCTTCACACCTGGATTTTGTTGCAGAGTGTCAGGTGTTGGGAACTGTTTTCATTTCAGTCTTTGATAGAAAAATCATCAAAACCAAATAATTGAAATGAATTTCTATTTCATTTGGTAGTTGTAGCTTGTGGATTATAGATTTTTCCATGTTTTGAAGTATCTAGTATTTACAGATGATCATTTGAATACATCACAGACTGTAGAGAATTGGTGAGAACAACAGAAGTATGAAATTATTAAATGAAAAGTTTGATGCATATTCATGCATATAAAAGAATTATTCAAGGGGGAAAAAGTACATAAAAGTATCAGAAAAACACCTGAAATGATCAATTTATTTAATTAAAGGGAATATACAGAAGCAGTTGAGATACTGCTGCAGCCATGATTAATATCTGATTATACCTATTTACTGTTATTTGTAGTGCCACACTCTTTTCCACAGTCTGCTGTTATTTGAAGTGATCTCTGACACAAAATGTATCCATCTTGTCTCCAAAAGTACAGAAATTATATTTCTGTATGTCAGAGTCTTGTAGCTCCCCACCATGTGTGAAGTCATAGTTCCATCTGCAAGGCCCTTTTCCCCATCTTCAGCAAACAGATATTAAGAATGATTTGCAGCATTTTCATCCTTTACAGCAATCATAGTCAGAACCTGCTTCCTGTTAGCAGATTGTTTTGGCTAAATAGCAAGCATTTCAGATCATGTCAGGCCAATTTTCTTAACTGATAACAGCATTTATGCTATCAGAGCATATACTTTCAACAGATATATGTATACACACATACACATATGTATACATTAGCTATACATTCTGCATAGCTATAATATTCTCTGTCTCTGGGAAACCAGTTCTATTATTCTGTGCTGTGTATAAAAACCAATTCTTTCTAACATCACACGCCAACGTGTAAGACAATCTTCCCTTGTGAAGGTGGATATTGCTTCCAGTAAAGCAATAGCATCCAGCTCCTCTGGTTTATAATGTTTTTCTACATCACCGCTGCAGGAAACAGGAGGGTAATCACATCAAAGTTTAGGCAATGGGTATCTGGACCTCATTTGAAATGCAGAGAAATGTAGAAATACATTGGAATATTTATCAGTGTATTTTTCCAGCTTCTTTTAGAACTGCCTAGCTTCTAGTGTATGCAAATTAATTCTTTGTTAAAAGAAAATTTCAAATCCAATAACAGTAACTTCAGTGGAAATGAAAGAGTGGTTTGCCCCCTTGAACCTCTCGGGGAATTTGACCAAATTAATTTTCTTAAGCAACATCGTAAATCCAGAGAAAGAAAAACACATTTAGATAAATGAAAGTCTGTCAGAGGCCACAGTGCTAGTGGTGTTGAATTGGACAATTAATTATGTATTTTGTGCACATCATAAATGGTGAGAAGCTTAAAGGATGATGACTCTATAATATAGCAAGAAAGAAAGCAGACAGAGTGAATCTTTTATCAATACTTTTCCCCTGTGACCCGTGTTTCACCCAATGCCATTGTAGTGATGTGATGAAAGGATCAGAGTGCCGAGATACCCAAACCTACTGCCCGTTCTGACAGCCGTAGCTTTCTGCCATGAGGAAAATTGTATAAGCCGATGCGGTCAAATAGAGAAATGCAAGGGTAGCTTTTTAAGCTTATTAAGTCTCATTATGCACAAAACTTCATGCACAAGCTAGCTGTCCCATAATATCAATATGACAAAGCAATGTGTCTGTGGTAATGCTTTGATCTCCTGATATCAAAGAAAGACGATTCATATTGCTCTTGTCCTCAGTATTTATATATGCAAGGCTGAAAACTCACTTGGTAAACAGAGCCTTACTCATGTATACATCTACAGCTACAGGGCTGACTACACCTTCCACTTTTTTCCCAGTATCTCTGTGTGGACGATGTTTTGTTTTTTCCTTTGCTAAGTCTAAGACTTCATTTAGGTGTTATTCTCCAAGAGGATGTCTGTTTTTTCCTTTGATTACAGCCTGCATAGATCTAACTGAGCTAGCCCCAAACAAGACAGCTCAAGTACTGATTATGCTGTAATTACAAATTTTCACTGCTCTGTGCAGGTTTGCCTCTGAGGAACTGTCAGAATGTGCAAGCGTCCCAGCTGTGCTGAGCTTTGCACTGCACTGGATAATTTAAAATTAGCCTGGGTACATGATCTTCAGTTGCAGTTTTGGTTGTGGAATAGACATACCTTAAGAGCTGCAGTGTGATAGATACTAACTGCACTTAAGTGACTGAGCCAGTGCATCTTCAAGTTCTCCTTTTGAGAGCCATAGCCATGGGTTTACACAATTTGGAGGACAGCCTCCCTCCTTAAACTAAAATTTTGTTCTTTTTAACAGTAGGTCAAAGAATGTGGTTGAAAAGTCTTAAGACTAGTGTAAACAAATTTTGCTGTTCCTGAATGGCAAGTCAAGCAAGACTGAGTTCATTAACATCCTCTATAGATGCCTATTTTGTAGTCTGACCCTCCCTAAAAAATCACTCTTGAAAGCATGTTTATATTTTTATTACTGTTGCATTCCTGGACATTATTTTTTTCTGGACAGAATTTGGTCTGCTGTTTCTTCAGGAAATAAAACATTCAGACCTAGAGTTTGAGCTTTTTTCCTTAATGGGAACAAGGCTTGTTGAGTTTCAGCTATCTTTTGATTTGTGCTTGGTTTTATCTCATAATGCTGCAAACAAAAAATGTGCAGGGCAGGTATCCCAATAATTGCGTCCTTCACTACTTTCATAAATGATTATATGGAAGTTTCCACCCTCCAGCATGAGTTCAGCTGAAAAATAAAGCATCAAATCTGAAAATGAATGTTGGCATTGAGTTTGAACAAAAGAAGGTGGTAATAACACTGCTAAATTGCTGTTGCTGTTGCAATGCCCTATGGAGCCTTGCAATATCCTAAAGACTATCTACCAAAAGGCAGCAAGGGGAGATACATTTCAGCTCATAGGTTGAAACTTGAATTTAGCAGCAATTATTTTAACCCCTTAAGATTTTGTGCTTAAAACTGTTTCTGTTTTTGGTGTGGTTTTGCTCTTTCCTTATTTTGTTGCCTAAAAGTTGTGGAGCCATACTACCCTTTACACTTGCCATAGTCATAAGTGTGATAACAAAATGGAGTGAAACTGCTGTCATTAGATGCTTGGTGGAACATCTGAGGTGGTCTTATGATCTGGTGGCAACTGTGGAGTCATTGGTGTGAGGAGATCTCTTGCCATCAGGAATAACCATCTGACATCATTCACTTCAGCCTCAGGGAAAGTCACCCACATGCAGCCAGAACTCTTTGTTTCCTTCTTTATCTCTCTCTGTAAGCTGCCCCTCCTATAATAAAAATGCCAACACACTTCTTTTGGTTTTCTCTTACTGAATAGTTACAGGGAAGCAGGTAATTATGGGACTCTCTGCTTATAAAAGTAGCTGGGCTAAGGCAACTTCAGCAGCTGATTAGCAATAGAACACAGCTCAGCACAGATCAAAATAATATATGCTATTAGGATTGTATACAGCCTCATTAAATATTCCTCGGTAGAAACCAGGGCAGGTTTGTTTCCACAAGCTGGGCTAGTATTCCACCTCTGAATTTGTGTAGTTGTTGCAGCAGCTGGTTGACTGAGGAGCACAAACACACCATGGCTGTCCTTGAGATGTTCACTAAGGGCCTGACTGTATCACATCACAGTGTCTTTCATGGCACCACATGCCCAGGTTTCCTTCCTGAGTCATCATCACTCATGGTCCAGGATGGAGCCAGGAAGCAGACAGAGCCAGACCTGTGAGGGGAAAGTGATCTCATTCCCCTAGCTTGAATGCAGCTTATATTATCCATGAATTTCACAACCTGGCAGAGGGGGTGAGTCACAGATGGCTTTCCTTCTGGTAGAAACCGTGTTGCTACATTAGCCAGGCATTGGTGGCATGTCAGATGTCAGTACTGCTTTTTGCAGTGTTTGTGTTGCCTTTCTCCAATTGTGGTGGTTACTTTAGGAAGCTGCTGGAGATTTCAAGGTATTTTGGGCGGTTTTGGATGATGACAACTTATCTTTTTGGAACTCCTTCCTATCCCCCGGCAGCCCAGTTCTCACCTCAGGGAATGGCTTTTGTCCAGTCATTCCCCAGAAGAAGCACCCCTTCTTTTAGTCCTCCTTTCCTGTCTTTCAGAGGTGTTATTTACCTGTTCTGTCATGCCAGCACACAAGGGGGGTTGTTACTATAGATGACAGACAAAGGTTTTTTAGAATAGATGGGTTCATCAGCCAGAGGTATTCCATTGGTCATTGAGACATGGCCAGAGCAGACCGACTGCCAGCAGGTTGCGAAGGACAGTGTTGCCAAATTACACAGTGAACTCTGCTTGTAATTTGAATCTCTTGTTTGCACAAGTTTGACAAGTTTGACATAACACAACTTGAAAATAAATGAGGCTAGATTTTTCTGGGACATATGGATAAGGTAAATTTGAGTACCTTGTGGGTTATTACAGGACCTGTAAGATTTCATGTGGGGCCTGTTCTTGAAGATTTTGAAAGCTTAGGCCTGGTGCAGCTTTGGGCGTTTTAACTACATCTCTACTAAATGGTGAGGGTCAGGGCGTCTGCCTGAGCGGTGCCCTGTGTTTTCCCATTTCGTTTAATTATTGGCCCTTACCTAGCTTAATTTTGCAGTTTCTCAGACAATCCCCAAAACTAGGTCCAAGGGTAGTACAGACCAATGGTTTTTGCAGTGGATAATGCAGACACTATATTTTGGAAGGAAGAAATGTTAGCCACGTGGACACCATTTGTACATTGTCAATTGTGCAGAGATAGAGGGTGAACTAGTGACAGAAGCAGTCATTGTGACGAGCAGTAGAGAAAGGACTAAACCAATTCCCTTCCCTTAGAGGCAGAACAGGGGTTTTATTATTATTATATTTAAAACATTATAATTTATGGATCATCTTTGCTCTTACCTGTCTTCAAAGCTAATAACACAGTGAAGTTTGCTAAATTCCTTACTTATTGCACAATACACATTAGTTTTGTTCTAAATTCTACTGCCAGCCACATCCTCAATTCAAATTCAATTTTATAAGAATTAAATGCTCGTTGCCCGAGCAGCCGTTAAGACCCTTTATTTTCAAAGACCCTAAGTTGCCTGGCTTTTTTCTGCCACAATCATTCTGTGCTTGCAGGGTACAGAAACAGAAATAGGAATTCAAAGAAATAGGTGTACTTCAAACCTAGACTTAAGTCATTGGTGCTGTGGGAAGGTTCACTGAAGTGAGCTTTCCAAGAAGTTTTCTCATGATGCCAAGGGAAATTTTTTCTTGATCTAAATATGAGATGGAGAAGGGGAAGGAGAAGGGAAGGGGAAGGGAAAGGAGATGTGAAGGGAGGGGAGGGAAAAGAGAGGAGAGGAGAGGTTAGAGGAGAGGAGAGAAGATAAATCTTTCTCTGGTTTCCATTTTATCTAATGATGAACATGAAAAAGTCAGGAGGGAGCGAAGGATAAGATATTGTAATGCTTAATACCCTTCTCATTTTCAGAAATAAAAATTAAACAAATGTCTTCAGTTTCAGAATTCTACAATAATAGAATAAGCAATATCATTCATGAAAATAATATGCTTTCACTGAAATTTGTTTCTAACTGGAAAAACAAAAATATACATTGTAGTGGCTAACACTCCCTGCCCCGCCCCCATCTTTGGTAAATCATGTTTCCAACACAAAAGCAAGTTTCATTTCTATTATTGTTACTATAAAGCAGCAGTGTTACTCTGGAAAAGTAAATACCTAAGCAAAAGGAAATAATTTGGAGAAAGTCAGAATTAGCATCTATCTTAATAGTGCATTAAAATGCTCAGGTCTGATACTGAAGTACCATTCTGAAGAGCATGTTTGCATTCAGAGGTCTTAAATGAGCATATTAATGATTTTACACTGGATAAGAGTTTACCATGACTGGCACCACCTCTCTTCTAGGGAAACTTTTTCTCCATATGTACTCTTGAAACAGAAAATAATTATATTCTGCCAAAACTATTCTCCTTTTTAACAAATCTACTAATATCTCCTTTGTCTTACCTCTTATCTCACAGGAGGTCATAAAATATTTTGTCAGTGATTCATGAGAAATACATACTATAATTCGTCTCATTTCCGATTGTTAATTTTCTTCTCTGTGTGTGGAAGTGGGAACACATTATTCTGTGCACTGAAATCGGAATCAGCTTCCTGCCATTTAGTATGTCCATTACAAAGTGTCGTAGTGAAAGCAATAATGGATGAATATTGAAAAGTGCAGAAGCTTGGTGTGGTTAATTACAGAAGTTGAGGTAATAATTCACAATTCATCCATGCCACCCAGAGAAAGTAGACTGGCTGGAGGAAGCCTCTTGAAAATGTTGTATGAAGCTAGTTCTGTCTAACAGAGCAGTCCATGTTTGGTACCTTGATCCAGGTTTTGTAACCTTCCCATGTGTTATCTTTCTTTTCCACTCTCCAAACAGACACCCCTGTCTATGCAAATATACCATTCATGGCAATAGGACCAATTGCTGGAAAAATTAGCTACAGTATGTCCCTGATGTTATGTTAAACAGGAGGAACAGGTGAAGTTGGGGCTTGGGATTATCCTGGGAAAGTGTGGTGCCACCTGGAGACTGTTTTATGCTGGTGTATGGATTGGAAGGCTGGCCCTTTTTTCTGGAAAAGACTGTCCCATCCCCATTGCCTGTAATAGCCTCCACATCTTCCTTCTCTCAGCAGTACCAGTAGCCTGAGCTTCCAGACAGAGCTGCACATGCAGGTGATGTTTTTGAGCTGAATTTCTGGCTGGAAAACCAGTTCTGAATTCTTCCTGAACAGGATGGTATTGGTTTAGACAATAGACCATCTGTTTGTGCTGTATGCTCTGACAACGAAAAGGATGACAGAAACAGGGAAGTACTGTTTTATAAAACCTGGCAGAAAGGCTTGCTGGATTTCACATAGGAAGCAAAGTAGAGAGGAGAGCTTAAAAAAGACTTCTGGTGTCAAAAGCCGTTGCCTCTCCTCCCCACTTTAGTGTACTGTCTCATTAATCTTCTGGACTGTACTGTATCAGTTCCTACTTTGTGTGAAGGCCTGCCATTAGGTAAAAAGAATTAAAAATGACAAGCTTATCAAAATTTCTGATAACTTATGGTCAGGTATCTCATACTCTTTTTGTTATTAGTGTTGTTCAAGACTACCCAACTTTTGGAAACACACCTATGAATAAACTCTTGGTTTCTTCTTCCTTTTGAATCGAACAGTAGTCACACATCTATGTTCAGGTTTTTCCTTAATCTATTAGTTTCCTCCTATAAAAATATGCAAGGTTTCCCCTAATGTATCCATCACCATGTCACTCAAGACTTCATTTTTCACAAGTGTCTTGATCCTCCTCAGTCCTGTTCAGCTAGAACACTTTGGGCTCTAATTGTTCCCTCTATCCTTGCAATTCCAACCTTCAATAAATCGGGGCTCAAACTTGAACTCATGTTAACTTGTTGAAAAAGCATGAGGCGGAAGAAAGTCCATGGACTTGAAACTTGCCAACCACTGAGATGACCTATATTCTTCAGAAATGACTTTGCTGGCTCTCTGACATGGAAGGGTTCTGTTCACCCCAACAGGTCTCTCCATGTCCCTGGTGATCTTGAGGCCAGTGTGAGAAGCACTGCAATCACTGAGCACAGGTCCCTCATTGACCAGAATGTTCATGTACAGTGTGGAAAATGCATGTAAACGAATATTAACTGAGTGGGCGAGATGTACCAGAAATGAAAGTAGGTCAGAGTGGGGTTTGACCTACTTAATTTATGTATTGTGTTAGACTTTCACAGCCTTACTGTAGCCTTACTTGTATCTTTGTAATTCCTTTGGCATGACCATTAAGAAGACTTACTCTCACTTAATCAATTTGAGTTGAGATGTAAGGTTTGGCTCACATTCTAGTAAGCGACTGACTCAAGATTAAGTCTAGAGAAAGACTGTTTTGGTCCCTAATTCAGTTTAAAGTACGTATTTCATAAGTTACCTCGTCTTTGGTTCCCAGGTGAGTTTCTTGCTTATTTATATTGACTTCTAAGTTTATCCACCTCTTATGGGAGGTTATTACTTGCTCAATCCTCATAACAGGTGTGTTTTTTCACCTTTTGCTGTCCTTTGACCTATTTTCATTTTTTGTCTGCTTCCAGAAGTTCTGATATGAAGCTCAAAACGTTTTTTTAAATGCATGTGACCTTGTTTGTCCTAGGAAGCTAAGGTCCCTTTTCCATACTAGAATATGCTTCCTTAGCAGTCTGTTAACCCCTTCTGGAAACTGCAGTCCATTAAACTTTCCTGTAAGCTTCATTCGAATATTGGTTGTACCCTTTTATAAGAAAGTGTGTGAAGGATTAGTTTCCTCTTAGAAACCTCCTTCATATAGGCTTTTGGGGGTTTTTAGCGCATTGTTTTACTCCAGAAAGTTGTCCCTGATTTAGAAATTAATATTATAGAGCAACATCCTATTGCCCTGGCACATATCAAAAGCAGCTATCAATCAAAACGTGAGCTTTCTCCACAAGTTTGCTAACTGGAACAAATCAATAAATAATAAATACAGATATTTATAAATAATTAACCTATAAAATATATAAAGTCAATATAAATAATAATATGAAAAGCTTTCATATCTGATCTCATGTCTGAAATTAAGGTACTAATCTCTTATCTCCAGATCAGCTAGTGCAGTGACTTGTGTTCAAGTTGCTACCAGTCCTTCCCAGTGAACTGCAGCTGCGATCTTCCTGCAGAATTCCTGGCCCAAGCTTTTCTGTGACTTCTGCAAGGCCCTGGTATCCTAAAATACTTTGTTTTGTGACTTTTCAATGTGAAATGACTGAAATAATGTGAAGGCTATGTCGGTCTCTTGCAGAGCAATTCTTTTTACTTAGTAGTCTAGTAGGGAGAAGCATTGCATGCCTAGTGACATGGCATGAGGCCATGTGTGGGGTTGCTGCTGGAATCAGAAGACTATCTGGAATTTTGTTTTCTTTTGCTTTCCCATTAAAAAAAAAAAAAAAATGTTATTCATTCAGCCTCTTAACTATTCTCATTAAACATTCTCAAGTTGCATTTTAGAGAGATCTGTTTGTATAGCACCAAAACAGAAGCTAGAAATGAAACGTATATACCAAGTGGAAGGTCAAGGGGACAGGATACAGCAGTGAACCAAGGAACTGAATTGTTTGACAATGCAGATGCACAGTGAAGCTCAGCTGAGCTTTATTAAAACTCAGGAGCTGGTTGAAGTCAATCGGTGCATTTCTAGTCTCTAACCCAACTCCAAATACAGTTGCTAATTTTTAATATTATTTGGGGTTGAATTAATCATATTATAAAATAAATTTGTGTCAGAATTGTAATTTAGTCATCATAAAGAGTGAGTATATAAAATAAGATTATGACTCTTTTTCCTAATTTTATTGAGAGAAGTGAATAAAAAGAAGCAAATCCCTGATTTAGGTGCTGCTATTTCATGATGCAGTGAAAGGATACAGTGAAAGAAAGTTTAACACTTTCACTGACAAATTAATAAAGCAAAAGGATTTTTATCTTTAGTTTACTTTCCTCCTAAGGTACTATCTAGAAAGACAAAATTCCTATTTTAACTATATATAAATATATAAAGATATAAAGATATATGAGTTCTGAGTCACGAAGAGCTGACATTTGCTGTTATGCAATGTTCTCTTGCAATCCATGGTGACGAAGGATAGTCTTCACTGAGGCATGTTAATTACAGAGGGTGAGTTTCCTTATACCCATTAATGAATAATAGCTTCCTGGAGTTGATGCGACCTCAGTAGTGAACCATTTAAATCTTGGCTGCCTTGAACCAAAATGTGTTGTAAGCTTTGCATCTCAATTAAAAGGGCCCATGTGATTTGGAGCTGTTAGAACTTAACCAGAGTTAGACAGGTGCATCCAAAGATGATCCTGAGTAATGTTTATTTTATTTAGCATAGGGCTTCACGGCAATACAGAAGACCATTATTACAGACCTTTGCAAGCTCTGGACAAATACTTTCTCTGTAGTCTTATCCCATGTAAAAGAAAGAAAAATCCATGGATTTCTTCTGCCCAGGTCCTCCTACTCACACCTAACAAGGGGCATAGGTATCACATAGGCAGAAGGGGAAAAGGCTTGGCTGAGATTAATTTTAACTCCCCACGCCCTGGAAGATCTGCAGGGTGCCTGCATCTGCCCTGTTGCCCTGCACCTATGGAAGGTCCCAGGGCACAAAGTATTTGCTGCGTGTGACATTTCCCCGGGCTGAAGTGAGATCACCTGTGACACATGGGCCACCTGGGTGTACAGTGGGGGCTGGCTGGGGTTATGTGGATCAGATGAAGTGGAGAAAGTCTCCCTTCTCCCTCTTGTGCGTCATTCAACACTTACGTGCTGCAGTTTCGTCCCTTAGTGTTGCTCCCGTGTGCTGTTATCGCAGACAATAGGACATAATTGTCCTTCAGCAATAGGACATAATTCTGAAAGGCAGCTCCACTTTAGTCACAAACAGATTAAGGACCCATGATACCATGTAAAATGTTTATTGCAGAACCCATTACCTGCTTATCCAGAGCACAATGGAGAAGGGATTCAGACCAGGAGAATTACTAAGTTTAGTCTCGGGACTGTCCTCCTTTGTCCAACAATAACTGCAATTTTAATGTCTTCAGGAACATTGGATTTCAGTCTTTTAGAAAGACATCTTCCTTAATCATGCTGTGTCGTATAACATCCTGCTTATACCGTGGGTGACCATCAGAGGGAAAGTAATATTAATTAACAACCATCAATACCAATTTCTGGTGCCCTGGGGGATTTTTGTCATTTTCAGTGCAACAACTATGGAAAAAACCAAACCAAATCAAACCAAACCAAACAAAAAAACCCCAAAACCAAAACAAACAAAGAAACCAAATCCCAAACCTTGGTACTAAAGTAATACTTTCTGTTTCCTAAACATCAGACACTAGTACCAAGTGCTCTACTATTGCATGCAGAGTGGTGGTCCGTCAGGAGAATATGCTTTACACAGAAAGGGTCATCATAAAGTGGGAAACAAAGCAAAGGGACCAGTACTGAAAAGACCTTTCCAAGAGCACACAGCACTTCAACATTGGATCTTAAGACAAGGAAAATCCCCCAGATTTCACCATACCCACTGAGTATATCATTCCTTCTGTATTATGTTATCACAAGCAGCTGTTACTTGGCCAGTTTCTATGTTCTTTTATTTAGCACAAAAGTTTTGACAATATCTGAATGCATTTTCTGTAAAATATTCACGTGCATGTATTTTAGCTGTTATTATGAGAAGTATTAAAGGTGTATCTGTCATGCTGCAGTTTGAAATTAGCAAGAGACTGGGCAAAATTAGCATTACACATGCAGGAAAAATCAACAGAAAGAAAGAGAAAAAGAGCATACGTAAGAACAATGTTGTATGTCACGGATTGTTCTTTTGCGGGAACTGCATTCCAAATAATCTTTTGTTGTAACCACAAGGTTGCAGCAATATGAAATAAACCTGTTTTTATCTCATTTATGATTTTTTATAGCCCTTATGAATTCTGTCATTAAAAAAAAAAATGGAAGGGTAAAGATTAAGATCTATATTAAAAAGCAAGATGTCACCATTTAACACTCTCTTCCAAGGTGTAACTTTCACCTCATTCCTTGGCCTGGAGTCTGCTTTTAATAATGAAAATTAGGAACATCACACAGGTCAGTGAAATTTTATCAGGGTAATGGCAAGGCAAGCTCTCAGCTCCCTAGTGAAGAGAGTCACCAATCCCTAGTTTACATTTTATAATTTGAGGATTAAACAGAACACGCTTGTGTTTAAAATCAGTATGGAAAGAGCTGTGGATATGTCTATTAATTATTTACTACTTCTCCAAACTTATATAGCTAAAACTAATTTTAATGAGTTAGAGCTTATTTAGCTTAGACTTCAAGAGCTGAAATTTTATCTGCAATGTTCCCTTGGTGTTCTCAGATTTATGCATATATTTATATTCACTTTAACTAAATCCAAATTGAGCAAGGGTCTGCATGATACAAGCATGTTCATTTGAAATGTAATTATCAGAAAGGACAAAACCTCAAGCCTCTAGGAAATATCTTTGATAAAGTCTATATATTTTAAGGGCAGTTATGACATCTCTCCTAAGAGCAACTGGGGCATGAGAAAGAGAAGTACTTTTAGCCCAACTTTTATACCCAGATTGCATAGCATAGTTGATTTTGACCCATGACTAGTTGCAGTATAAATAAATACTGAAAATAATCTTATGAAGTGGGGAACTGGAGTGTTGTCTATCCACTTACTCAGGTTTTTATTTTTATTACTTCTTACAACAATAATAAAATGGGATTAATTTTTCAATTAATATTAACATGAATATTGATTTATGCTATTATGTATATCAAGATGCAAAGAAGAAAAGCTTTCCTGCTGCTTTACATAATTGAATAATGCTACTTCAACATTTGCAGAACCTGTAGGGAAGTTTAATGAGTTCTGCAAATACTCAGATTTATATACTGGAAACAAAAACAACTGGAAATTTTTAAAATGCATCTGTTGCATTTCAAGCAAAGTAATGTTGGCTTTCTAAAAAAAGAATCCTAAAAACTGTAAAGTAACCTTTTCCACAGAGCTGACAATTTCATGCTTGCATTTGAGCATTAGGAAAGATTGAGATTTAAACACAGAATGAAAGTCTGTCATTTCTGTGTCTGACAAAATATACAATCAGTACAAAGCATAATTTTGGGAGCGCCCAGAAAACTTCATTTGAAAACAAGTGAAAACTAGGATAAATAACTTTGGTTCAAGTCACTATATGGTTATGGCTTAAATAAAGCCTACCTTCATTGCCTACCCAGTCGTAGCCATAGTCTTTGCTGGAAAAGGGAATGCTGCTGACCCAGCCTCCAGGTGTGAAGGGTGAGTGACCCGGTGTCACCCTGCAATTACCCTCCCTGAACAGAATCAGAATCTGCTTTCCTTTCTGAAAGAAAAAGAGAGGAGTCTAGATTAACTTGTGCCACTAAAAACCACTACTTTTCTTTGAAAGTTGCAACTCTTTTTATATCTATGAGTTTTGTTGTAGGCAAAAAGTAAGAGGAATTATGGTCTACCAATATCCAGCTAACACATGGCAAAATGAACTGTAGTAATATCTTGTCACTGTAGCATGTGTAGAACTTCATGGATAAATGCGGGTTAACATGCATCTTCTCTACTGCCAGATGTTAATGTCAGTATACTGGATTGCATTCAAAAACAGAGCTAGGAAGACATAGTCTGAGATAAAAATGGAACTGCAGCTCCATTTTCAAGTTGGAAAGTTAATATATTTTTTGAAATCTAGAGTTTCATTCCTTTGCTTGTCTTTACCTCTCCCTCACCGCTTAGAGTCTCTCAGTAGTTTTTGGGAATGGGTAACTGCAAATAATTTCATTTTAGTGGTAAAAAAAGCTTATTTTTATTTGAATGAAGATAACTATAATTCAAAGAATTTGACAGTGATATGACCGGTGCTACATTGTTCCAATTACAAGTTATTTGGCTTTCTGAAACACAGCACCTCATTCATAAGATACTCACCATTACTTTCTTACATCCCCTTTCACAAATTCAAGTAGTGATGATTATCTCAGAACTGGTTTTGCTCTTTCTCCCTATTCAGATTCAGATAAATCTCTGCTACCAGACTGTATTCAAAGCTTCCACCACTGATCTTGTCCTGCAACATCTGCTTTGTGGAGCACTTGACATCTCTGAGCAAAACAGGACCACTACAAGGAGCCCATCAGACTGCTTATTGACTTTGATTTCCCCACCTAAGAGTTTGCTCAGAGCAACCACTTTCCCTAGGCTATGTCTTCCTCAATCATTTTCCCCTTCTGCACACTCACAAGCATCATACAGCACTCCTAGGCTCAGAATACAAACTCTTACTACAGCAAAACACTGAGTGAAAAAATGCACTGAAGCTGAATAATAATTTATGTAAATGAAGCCTTCCCACACTACCTTTTTCCCTTCTCCTAGAGGGGGAGCACAGGGTTTTTCTTCTTAAGCCTTCTGACTTATTAAATTAATAATTCATAACCAATGTTCTTTGTATAGGCAGTGGCTCACTCAAAGCAAACTTAACAGAAAGACATTTTTTTACCAGTATATTCATCAGAGTGGATTTTCTTAAGAGCCTATAGCTTTCCAAAGCACGAATTCTTCATTTCTGTGGTCAATAACTTGTAGTTCCATGAACTATTTTAAATTTATTATTGACATGTTCCTTCTCTACAGAGCTAAAGATGCACACAAGGCAAGGAAAGAGGGGTTTGTTGCAGCAGATTCTGCAGAGTTAATAAAGATAACAGATCTGTATCAGTAGGAAGACTCAGCACTGTGAAGCGGGGCTTGATTAAACATTTCACTGTAACGTCATCATAAGCAGTTAGCAATCCACCCTTAGTATATTACTAATAGTAATGAATTGTCTTGGAAGATTGGGACCAATTAAACAAGTAATTTCAGTTCTTTTAAGTCCATAACCAAAAAAAACCCACACTTTTTTTACATTTTCAAATGGCAGAGAGTTAACAAACTATTTAGTTCCCATTACTAAGTAAGAGCTTCTAATAATAAATGACTGGAGTTATGTTGTAGAAAAAAACAGATGGGTAGGCTGAAAGTAAAGTTGAAGTTAATGTTTTCAAGGCAACCTTGTGAAATGTGTTAAGTAGATGAATGATCTGATAGAAACATATGGAGCAGTGCAAGACTGACTAAATAACTTTATAAGTTATATTGTGACATGAACAAATATTTCAGAGAACTGGAAATGCTTTGTACAAAAGGATGGTGTAGCCTTATTAGATAATGCTATAAGGAGGTGTTTCCAACAGAAACCGTAAAGAAATGTTGTGAAAACAAGGCAGAATCCAGTAGGAGAAGGCAGGTTTTCATAGGTTAGGACAGTAATCACAGTAAATAAATCTGGGTTATAGAGCTAGCTCTATAACCCAGTGCTTGAATTTTTGGTTATTTACACATTACATTATTGATGTTAAGGAAAACCTTGGGAGGCATCTTTAAGAGCCAAACTGTATAATAGAGATGAGTCGTCCTGGGAATGTCTTCTGCCTAGAGTCCAGTTTTTGTTACAGAATGGCAAAATCACAGACAAGTGGCTGAACCTTCACTTGCTGATACCCTCCACAGAAGCCAGAAATGGGCAGCAGACACAAGGCGAGCCCAGAGCAAAAAGTGTTGAAGCCAATAAGAAGCTTTGAAAGACAAGGGACAGCTAAAAATGATGATGGGGTGTGTGTGTGTGAGAATAAATAAATCTTTGAGCCTTTGATAGAGTATAATTCTTTTGTCAAGTTAATATTTGTATCTGGTAGACTTAATACTTAGAGACCTAGTCCTCAAGAAGTCCTCAAAAAACTGAAAATTGTCAATTATCTGAACAGTTTCTTTTGTAATAGTAGCTGTGTGTGTTTGCTAACAAAGCGATACTTCTACTTTTAGCTGAAAACCAGAAATTGGCCAATTAATCTACTTAGCCTGTACACTTTTCAAATCCTAGCCATCACAGAGTTCTCAAGTCTGAAAGCAAAATAAAAATTAGAGCTAAAGCACTGATACTAGTGGTCTCACTAGCACTTAAAACAGTTATAATACAACTCCTATTTAAGCTCTGCATCTCCTGGATTCTGTTTGTTGTCAGAAAGCGAGGAGGCAGCAGAGGCTGTCCCTTATCTGCTTATAGCAGAAATGCAGTTGTTTTTCTCATTAGCAAATACAAAACTAAACAATAAACTACACTCCATCAGGTGTGTTTCAAAATGCTTTCTTTCAGTTATAACTTTGCTAGAGAAGTTTTATAATGCTTTGGCATCACCCAAATCCCATTTGAAAGTTGCAATAAAAGGAAAAAAATATTAAAACAATAATATAAGAGTTAAATTTTAAATCCCAGCCAACTCTGCCATGCTGAAGATAGATTAGAAAATAATTTTCAGCCACATTCTGACAAGATGGAATTGTTTTTCAGAAAAATTAAAATACTATACATTCTAATAAAGTTGCAGGAGATTTTCTACAATCCACAGTAAGAGAAATACTAGAGATTGTTCCTGGATGTTGCTGCTATATTAAATTGAAGGCTGCAAGTGAAATAGTGAGAAGTAATTCACACCCACATGAAACATGTCAAGAATGAAGACAAGTCTAGGTTACATATTGGGCCAGGTTCAGAAGCAATTTATTTTACAATGCTGTGTAGTCTGTAATTTTTGTAATTACAGGTAAATTTTCAGATTCCAGGTGGGTTATAGTGATCTGGGAGTCAGGGGGCAAAAATCACATTTTATTAATTTAGTTATATAAAATAGTGCTATTTCAAATGTAAAATTAAGCCTGGACATTTTATATAGAAGCATATGAGAAATATTAAGAAGGAAGCTAACACTATCAGAAGGTTTGTCTGAAGCTCTTTTGATAACACAGTCTTTCCATTCCTTATAACTTTTCAGGTTAAAAATCTGGAGGTCACACAAAGTGACAGTAGAGTGACATTCCAATGCAGGGTCAGACTGAGAGAAAATGGAGACTAGCTTTACCTTACAAAGAACTATTGAAGACATGAAGAAATGTGGACCTCTGGCCCTATGGAAATAGCATATGGATACACTGTCGCTGTATCATCTGCCATGTAGTTGCAAAGGGAGATCAGAAATGAGGTTTGACAGAGAACTGTTCCCTCCATCAGTTCATGGTCTCCCAGATGAGATAACGAGGATGGGATGGATGGAAGTGCTCAGGCGGCCTGTTATCTCTTCCCATCCCCATTTATATGCCTATTTAGCCACTGTAACCGAGAAAAATAGGACAAGTGTAAGTTTTCTTCTTGCCAAATTCGTAGAATGATAGAATCATAGAATTGTCAAAGTTGGAAGGGAGTTTTAAGATCACCTAGTCCAACCATCAACCTAACTCTGATAAAAAAATCATCACTAAACCATGTCTCTAAGCACTATGTCAACCTGTCTTTTAAATGCCTTCAGGGATGGTGCCTTGATCACTTCCTTGGGTAGCCCATTCCAATGTTTAATAATCCTTTCAGTGTAAAAATTTTTCCTAATATCCAGTCTGAACCTCCTCTGGCACAACTTGAGGTCATTTCCTCTTGTCCTATCGCCTGTGACTTGGGAGAAGAGACCCACCCCAACCTCTCTACAGCCTCCTTTCAGGTAGTTGTACAGAATGATAAGGTCTCCTCTCAGCCTCCTCTCTAGGCTGAACAACTCCAGCTCCCTTAGCCTCTCATATGACTTGTTCTGCAGACCCCTCACCAGCTTCGTTGCCCTTCTCTGGACCTGCTCCAGCACCTCAATGTCTTTTTTGGGGTAGGGGGCCCAAAACTGGACACAGTACTCAAGGTGGGGCCTCACCAGTGCTGAGTACAGGGGGACGATCACCTCCCAAGTCCTACTCACCACACTGTTTCTGATACAGGCCAAGATGGTGTTGGCCTTCTTGGCCACCTGGGCACACTGCTGGCTCATGTTCAGCCAACAGTTGACCAGCAACCCCAGGTCCTTTTCTGCCAGGCAGCTCTCCAGCCACTCTTGCCCAAGCCTGTAGTGCTGCATGGGGTTGTTGTGACCCAAGTACAGGACCTGGCACTTTGTTGAACCTCATTCCATTGGCCTTGGCCCATTGATCCAGCCTGTCCAGATTTGTCCATATCAAGCTCTTTTCTTCCTCTATTTCCTGCTTCCTTGCTTGCAGCAAGGAATAATTTGGCAAGCAGCCCTGATCTGTAACTATAGAAAGAATAAACATATACTCAAGGATTTTATTGCATGGGATGAAAGAAGATGTTTCCACAGGTGCTACCATAGCTGTTCTTCTTCCTGCATGTAGCACATTGTAGGTTGCAGTGGGTGTTCCAGGATGGTGGCCATGGTAGAGTGGCAACAAGGGCTTGCTTGACCCTGCTAGGATATCCTACCTTGGTGATGGTCAATAGTACTAAATAGTAACATATGTTGATCAATAGATTACAGACAATTATTTTCTATTATTTCATTTACAACTGTGATCACAAGTACTTTGAAACAATGAGAAGTAGGTGAAAATGTATACATGTGCAGAATGAATACATTATGATCACTGAACAAGAAGCTCAAAATAGAAACATGAGCAAAAACAGTAGAGATGGTCATCTTAAACTTTGCAGTGTTTTAGGGCTAAAGAGTTCCTTGTTATCAAATACTTACCCCTTCTAATTACAGAGATTAAAGTGAATTAACAATTGAAAACAAACAGAAGTCTTTTATTTGAAAATGTATGATTGATAATATAGCTGCAGGATAGTTTTTGACAAAACTGAATAAAAAAATAATATAATGTTTTTTGTGAACCTCGTCAACATGAAGGTACATAGACAACGTCTTCAAGGCTGGTCTAGCTGATCCTTGTTCTTTAGCTTATGCTATTTCCTTTAAAGTTCTTGAGATCATTGGATGAATGCAGTTGAGTTTTAAATAAATACTGATAGGGAAATGTGATAGCAGAATAACAGAGATTTGTTTTAGAAGCTCATCATAAGTTTCAGAAATGCTTTAACAAAAATAATGACAGTCCTCTGAAGCTTCTCTGCTTTTCAGCTATTAGGAGGAATCACTGTTCTTAGCAGCACAAATTGCAAAACCCCATTTTTTTTCAGATTAGAATTGGGGGAGTTAGCAACATTAGAATCCCATATGTATTACATTAAACACTTCAAGTCACTTTGTTAATGCTTGCAAGTTTGAAATTAGATTCAAGACTGGAATGATTTAAAGCTCTTTGCAATGAATGGACCATGAGATTATTTTAATTGTTTTAAGTATAATCATCTATATTTAAAAATATTATTACTAAACCATTACCTTTTGGCATCCAAAAAGAGACTAATTTAGCAGGTTCTTTTTATACTAGGCTTAATGAAATCACTTAAATTCAGATGTTTAAAGTGACCAATGATTTGTAACTGCCTGATTTGAGACATACTGGAATGGTACCATTACCATAAATCTTCCTAAATATCACATAATTTGGTCCCCACAAAATTGTTTGTTTCCTGAGATACAGTACCATAGTTGTGATGTAAATCAGTTTCTAAATTACTTGGAAAACTGTTATGAAAGTGGATCATTTAACGCTTACCTAGCTTTTGTAAAGCCTTTTGAGGACTCTAATGAAGCACTTAGGCAACAACTACGTCATGGACTTCAAGTCTATTAAATGACCAGGCTGTGAAACTTAATTAGCATAATGCTATGATATGTAGGAAGCTCTTTGCTGACACTAATCCATGCCTTCTTCTTGAAAAAAGAAAAAATTATCTGGTAAATAGTCAGCTTTAAAGTATTGCACAGAAAATCCTGAACTAACCCTCCAAAAGTTCTGAAATAATGATTAAGACAGAAGAAAATTAGAGTAATTGTCACATGTCAGCAGCTGTTTTGGATTACTACGTGCAGGGTAAAGCCTTTTATAGCATAACAATATTTTCAGGGTGAATCAACTTCAGATAGCTTTGAATGATTATACAGGATTTCTTTCTCTGGTGAGAAGGATGAAAGGGAGGAAAAAAGCCAAGTCCTTTCCCAAAAGCTTAGCCTTAATTTTGGCTTCTGTTCTGCACTGAGGGGTGGGGCATGAGAGGAAGAGGTGGTGAAGGTCTGATAACAAATGGCAAAATAAAACAGTTATTTTAATAAAACAGAATAAAAAGAGGAAGACATATAGAAAGAATATCTTCAGATGCTGGGAACCCTCACTCATGCAGCATCAGACAGACTCTGGAAAATAAAATGGGAAAAAATGCAGAATTATCAGAAGCATAGTCATGTAGATTGGAAGTGACCTTAAAGATCATCTAGTTCCAACCCCTCTGCCATGGCCAGGGATACCTCCCACTAGACCAGGTTGCATCCTCATGACATCATTGTGATGGCAGAGAGATACAGAAGGGACCATCACACCTCTATTCATGCGTGTGCGTGGCTGGATATACGGTCAAAAGCAGATAAGCTGTGCATCTGAAATACACTTTCACTGCAAAAAATATGCAGCAAAGTTCTTGCACCACCTATATGTTTCAGTCCTCATATTTTTTCCTGAACATCACTCAAGACCATGAGAAATTGTTTGTCAACAAGTTACAGAACTCAGAGATGTACGGTTGAAACAAGTCAGATTCTCCTAAATATTAACACATCTCATTAAGGTTGTCTGTAAATTATATGTTTGGCCAAAAAGGAATAAGCATTGTGTAGCCTCAAGATAAGCATAAAAATGTGAATGGAAAGGTCACTTTTTTTTTTCCTTCTGGCAATAGCAAGCAATGGAACACTAGGCAGTTTTAGAGCAGATAAGAAAAATGGAATTCCTCAGTTCCAAAAGACCAGAGGAGATCTATATTCTTTTTTCTTATTAAAAAAAAAAAAAAGGAAAAAAAAAAAAAAAAGCTCACTGTCAGATTAATCTGGGTTTTCCCCAGCTGCAACAGAAGTCTACAGCCATTCCTAACCAGAAAATCATTTGGCTTTCATAATGATGCTAGGAGCAAATTTTGCCAGTACTTTTGAGATAGATAAAATCAAGCTTGTGCTGCAAAAAGATTCATACAGCTACAAAAAAATCCAAATATTTCTCTTTCTAAACCATAATTTTATAATTGCAATATTTAGAGCATTTACAAAAGTTTCAAATATATTCAAATATAGCAATATTTTTCATATAGTATGTTAGCAAATAGTAATAGTTATGCTTAACTGCTTAACTAATATAATAACTATTAACCAGTATAGTAATGCTTAAGTAATCCTCAAGCTTTTAAAAATCTAGGAATTGAGAGAATTAACAGAGAGTTTTTGCAAATTAATAAGTGAATATGCTTTTAAGGCTTCAGATGAAAGGTGGTATATACTGTGACTTTCAAAAAAAGACCAAGAGCCAGTGAATCTTCTTGTTTTATGTACAGAGTGTGTTTGTTTTGGGGGCATCTGATCAAATGCATGAACCAGATTTACTGTACTGAGTCACTAACTGGAGCATTGCCTGTAAAGGAATAACATGTTAAGAAAACTGCAGCCTCTTCTTTTCTTACTTTTCTTGCTATTTGAAACTACTGGTACCTAAGGATTTAGGGGAAGATGCGTCATCTGGCAAATACTAACATAGCTTGGAAGCCTACAGTTCTTGTACAGTGCTGATTTTATTTTATTTTATTTTATTTTATTTTATTTTATTTTATTTTATTTTATTTTTATTATTTCTAGAGAAATAGATAAGGTAGTCCACCTGTTGTTTTTCTAAACCAAATGAGTTGCTCTCTTTGACTTCCCATTTTTTACCTGATAACTTATCATCATTAAGTCACAAATAACAGGTAAGAACAAATCAAAGAGGTAGAATTCTACTTCCAAAAACACAATATAGGAAAAACCATGTAACAGTGAATGCAAGAAAGCATTATAGGGAGAAATTAACACATTCAGCTGGTTATAACGTTAATGTGTTTCTTTTTTAAAATGACTAACTTTCAGATCTTTATCAAATCACATTGAGTTATTTTTAAAAAGCCAAATTTTGGCTAAAAGAGCCAAACTGGGCAACTTGGTTAACTTCTCCTTTCAAAATATCTGTAGAAACTCTCATTTAAGATTAAGCATCTGTGATTTCATTGTCATTTCTTTGTTATGCATTCAAATCTACTGAGCATAAATGAGCAATAAAAGAGAAAGCACAGCTGAGGGAAGTAGTTTGCAATGTGGCAGATACCACAATAGCCAAGCAGGATCAGCTATACTGATGCAAAAATGGAATTCCAGAAACCTACCTCCTGCCCCCAATCTTCCATTAAAAATATTGCATGAATATGTCAGATCTGACTATATTTAATTTACCAGTGAATTACAATAAATTTTAGCAGAACAGTCTAAAGTAGCTAAATTTTTCTAAAAAATAATCAATGTGTGCAAAGAAAGTGATAATAGCAACTGATTTTCTTTAGTGTCACCATGAGAGGTGAACAACTTACAAATAGTAGCATATAGACACACAGACACACATCAGTATATAACATACAAAAAGCCATCTCAGGAAAATTACTTAGCCAGCATGCCTGCAACAAAGACCTGTTGTACTGAAAGTACGAAAATCAAATTGTCCTCTGCCTGGATTGTCATCAGAGTTTACAAAGGTCTAACATGTGAAAACTCACACAGAGGGAGGGATGAAATGCATCACAGAAGAATAAAAAGCTCTCTATTCATGTTATATGGGATTTGAGAAAGAAAAGCTCTAACAGATTCAATCTCACAGCAAAGAAAACTTTCATTACCCAGTTGTTAGCAGAAGGCAGCCTAGTCAAACAGCTACAGTGTTATTCCAGTGACTCAGAGGCTTTTATTTCAGTCGTGTATGTGATTTTATGTTAGATGATTCCATTGTCTTCTGAAGAGTTACCTTGGATTACACTGATACCACTAAAATGAGGTAAGCAACCTCAGAAAAACACCCAGCAATGCCACCGCAAAGGTTAATAAAAAGCTCATGGCTTCAAGAAATTGATGATGTGTTCACAGATATATTTTAGAAGCCTGGTCGCAGACCCATGTACAAGTAGAGCATAGAGTACGAGAAATCTCTCCTTTTTGGACTTTTTCAACAAGAAAAAATCTGAATACAGAGCTCAAAAAAGGTGCCACCAATTGAGGAAAAGATTCTGGTCAGGAAGCAGGGAAAACATCTCCCACTAAATGGGGTTGGTGATAGGGAGAGGTAGAGGTGTATAGCACAGATTCATTTAGTTGTCAGTAACAGCTAAATTAGCAACACAGGAGCCACCCTGCAAGGACGCTAGGAATGCAGTATTGGATTGAAATGAAAGTTTAAAAAAATAGAAATCTGCCAAAATCACTCTGAGTATGAAGTCAACAAGGCAGTTGTAGATCACATGAGCCTTTTCTGGCAGAAATCAATTTTGTAATGTTTTTTTGTAACATTTTAAAGAACCGCCTGTTTTCCTGTTGTCTGTTTTATAGACTAGACGCTTTTTTTTTTGAGCCCTCTGGCTCAAAAAAATGGAGTAAGCTGATTTTGTTTTCTGTTGTAGCTAAGACATGCCATAAAGGAGTCTCTGTTGAAACTTATTTGTGATAATAAGTAAAAATTGCACTCTAGTAGATATTAGCTTCAGTGATTCTAGGATAAAATGGGATTTCCTGGGTGATGCAATATTGACAAAAGTGTCACCAGCCAGAAGTATGCCCGTCTTACACAGCAACAGTGAGTTTTTAGTATCTCAGAAACATACAGAGCAGCTTACATCTCCAGGATGTTGTAATTTGCGAACACAGTACAGCAAAGGAGCTACTACCATGAAGCCAAGCAAACCTGTATGGGAAAAATTGCTCGGGTGCTAATCTCTATAAAGTCATTAGCTTGTTTAAAGTCAGCCTTCCTTCTCTATCGCCAAAATACACATTTTTTTCTATATAACATTTACAAATATAAAGTTGCAAGCTTTCTTTTAGATGCCCATTGGTCACATCTGAGGTCCTGACTTTCGTGGGTGAGATAAGGAAGTCTGTGCTGACCTAGATTCAATGTAATGTGTCACAAATCTTTTGGTGTGAGAGCTGTGAACCCTGTAATATATCCAGTGATAGACATAGTGCATGTTTCTCACTGTCAGCCTCTTCTGGCTGCTTCCTCAGTGCTCTCTGCTGCTCCGCTTGCTAGTTTGCTGGGCTTTTGAGTTGTCAGAAGCAACGAGTTAAGTTGCTAAGGATGCCAGGTAGGAGACCGGTGCCATTCAGCCAAATCGGAATGAGAAAAATAATTATGCACGATGAGAGCTTTTTGTAGCCCTGTTTGTGAAGGAGGCATGAGACCAGTCCTGCACTCCATTATCCTGCAGGCAAGAGTTCACCTCATGGGTTACTTGCTACTAGATTGGAAAGCTGTGTGGTATTTAGAAGGGAAAGTTCAAAGCTGTGTGAGTCAGAGCGAGTTCCTCTTTTGTTCTTTTACCGTGTCAGATACCATAGATTAGCAATTTCCCTAAGTGATATTTAATGCTAATTACTCCATGGTCGATGAGCTGTAACCAAAAAATCTTTAATAAGGCTTTTCTCATATAAGTTTTATAATGAGTATTTCTTCAGACCCATTTCAGCTTTTCGTGTGTGCCTGTCCATACCTAGTCCACACTGGCCTGTACACTGATGTTCAGCTTCAGACTTTTGTTTTTTCCAGTTATGCTCATCAAATATGCCTCTTACTCTTGCAGAGAGGCTTCACAGGAGGCACTTGTAAGCTGGCTCTCTTCATCAGAAATTCTTTACTGTGAGGGTGGTGAGACACTGGAACAGGTTGCCCAGGGAAGCTGTGGATGCTGCATCCCTGGAACTGTTAAAGACCAGGCTGGATGGGGCTTTGAGCAACCTGGTCTAGTGGGAGGTGTCCCGGCCCATGCAGGGGAGCTGGAACTGGATGATCTTTAAGGCCCCTTCCAACTCTAACCTTTCTGTGATTCTACAGTCACCCAACAGCCCCTCTCTCTGTGCAGTGTGCTCTTCTTGGTGCGATCCCTTTGTGTTGTCAGATAAGAGCTTCCAAAAGGATATCAAGGACCTTTAATTTGAGCTCAGTAGTCCAAATCTGTGGAAAGCGAAAACACATTTTCTAATTACATTCAGTTGCATTTCAAACTGCATGTATTGCAGACGTGTTTGTGTCTTGCCACAGAGGGGTAGGGTTCATTGGGTTTTTTCCTTATAAACTTCTACACAAATGCAGGGGTTTTCTTTCTACATAGAAGATAGGAATTTGAGGCTTTTGGAACTGGAAAGAAACACAGGAGTTACTGAGTTAAATCATACTGCTCTTTTGTTGCAAAAGCTAGACAAGACACTGTCTTCATTTCTTTTGTCCTTCAAGTCATCTCAGCAGTACTAGTCTTCAAATATGAGTCAGACCCATGGGAGAAGATAAAAGTTATAATTTTGAGTGGCTTTTTATTTATCTTTTAAGATCTTGAGATTTCTGTTCTTAGTCTTGTCTCTGGTATCCCGAGGCTAGAAATTCACTTTTTAAAGAAAAGTTGAAATTCTGATATTATCATGTAGCAAAAGGACTCTGATCTTTGAAAAAGTTTGACCCTGTGGAAAAAAACCCCACCATTTTGCAAACACAAGTTTGTGATGGCAGTATTATTTAAATGCCAGAAGAAGGAGTAGTCTGCTATTCTTTCCCTAGAATATTAGCAAAATTCTTTACAAGATCAAGTGCTATTATCAAGTATGATCAGAAGTACACTGCTAGTGGTAAAAAAGGTTGGTTAACATTTACAGAATGCTTACTCAGAGGTAGTGTAATACTTGCCTAGAGAAAAAAAGGATGATTTAAAAATAATTGTGTAATAGTCTATTTTCTAAAATATACATTGCTTTTTTCCAGTTGACCAAAAATCTACTAAATTCTTTCAGAAAAAGAAGCGAATTGCACTAGACTTCTAAAACTCAGTTTTAGAGTGTCATTAAACAACAGAGATTGAAAGTGAGAATGGTTTCAGAACCTAATACTTAGGGCACTTCTCATCCTGATGAAACACCTGAGCTTCCTCTGCTCTGGTGCATATTTAAGTGTTCTGTGCAAAGTGGACAAACACTGACAGAAAGGTGGCCCTGCTCAGTGCCCTGGTGCTCAGACAATGTCTAGGTGATGGTGTGATGTGGGTACAAATCTTATAAGCAAAGAGGGAAGTTGAGCAGGGACTACTAAGAAAAAGTTGAAGGTACCTCATTTATAAATTTTCTTTGATTCTTCCTGCTTCATTCTATATACTTTTTAGTTTGCTTTTACAATGCTGGAACAGATTGTCCAGAGAAGTTGTGGATACCTCATCCCTGGAAGTGTTCAAGGCCAGGCTGGATGGGGCTTTGAGCAACGTGCTCTAGTGGGAGTTGTCCCTGCCCATGGCAGGGGGGTTGGAACTTGATGACCTTTAAAGTCTCTTCCAACCTGAACCATTCTATAATTCTAATACAGAAAATTGCTTCATTTTTCACTATTGCAGGGAAAACAAAACAAAAACAAAAAAAACAAACAAACAAAAAACCCACCAAAAAACCAAAGAAAATAGCATTAATAAAAAAAATCAGGTAAGTTTAAAAACTCACTTAAATTTTCAAACTGATGAAGTAACTACTGGCAAGCCTTTGTGATAGCCAAAAAACCAGATAAGAATATTATCACAGACTTTAGAGTTTATGTAAATTTTTACTATGAATATTGAAAAATAATTTATGATATTCTGTGTATTAAGTCAACAGGAAATAGTATATCAAGTAAATTTTTGACAGCTAGTATGCACTATGCTTCTGTGTCCTTGAAAGAGCACAACTAAAATTTTCATTATTTTATTATATAATTTTTCTGCTCATGCGTCTGAATTATGGCTATTTGAACATTGCATTCATGCTGAAATCTTTCCAGTTTACAGTAATACAAAAATTAATAACAACCACTTGAGTAATTCTAAACGAGAAAGGAACAAGGCACAGTTGCTACTTTTGTTGACTTCTCACTTTGGTGAGTAGTCTAATTCATCGACAAATATGTTATATTGAAAAGGTTTTAAAGTTTCTGGAGGAAACCTTCTCTAAACTTCTGGAAGATCCTACCTATAAATACACTGAACCCTAGAATCTCACTACCAGAAAAAAGTGTTGAACAAACTGCTACACCTGGCTCAATTTGGTTTAAAATCCAAACATCATTTGTTCAAATTTTTGTCACATGGGAAAAGGGAAAATAAATAAATAATGGGAGATTCAGTTCAGAGGAAGGTCTCTTCTTCTTTCTTTTGAGGATGTGCAGTTTATACACAGCTGTTTTCTTTGGAGTTCTTTCTTTAAAGAAAAGCAAAGCCTAATAAATGGGAAAACCAACCTGTCATCAGGCAGTGAATACCAAAGAGGAGGCCATAGACTTATATAGACAACCTCTGCTTTGCTAGTGAGAAGATCAATGTGAAAACTGCTGAAAACTACAGGGTACAGTTCTATATCTTATTTTATTAACCACAGAAAAGTGGCAAGGAAAGAGATGAGGAAGTAAACTTTGGCTGAGAAAATCTGTGAATAATTTTTAGCCTACTCACTTTGAAAACTTATACAGTTCACAAAAGCATAATGAAATGAGGAATGTCTATAAACCCTAAAAAACTTCATCAGAAATTAGGTCTCTTAGCAGATTAAATGAACCAACCACCCTCACAACATATGAAAGCATGGCATATCATTACACATTTCTTTTGCAAACTGTACTGGCTTGGTTTTATTCTTTACTTTCAAAGTGAGCTGACAACTGAGACACAATGCATTTAATTTATTATTATTATTAGTAGTAGTAGTAGTTAGTGTCTCCATGAGCTATAGTTTTATACTTAGTGAGGCGATGAAAAATACCTCTGTTCTGTAATTCTCTTCTAATTCACATTATTTTCTTGTTTGAGCACCAACATTCCACGTGGACTTAGCTTTCCCTTTCTATGTAAAATCAGTTAAAATTTTAAAAAAGTGCACATACATCCCTTGACTCAACTAAGCTCCTGCCAGAGTGGTAGAATTAACTCTGAAAATAGCTATTAACCTGTTCTTATACTTGTCTATACATACGTATGTATGCACATATATATTTATTTTATATATGTGTGTATTTATATATATACCTCCACATGAGTACACATAGCTCAAGCTTTTGTTCTTTTAGTTATTGGTTCTGAAAATATTCAGATAACTTCCATACAATTGTGAAGTTTTAGTTCATTATACACGTCAGTTCCAGCTTTACAAGTCAGAATAACATACGATATAGATCCCTGTTTCTTAATGTTGTGTTTGCAAATCCACAATAGAGTACATACAGCTGAGAGGGAATTTGCTTTTCTTCTTGTTGCTGTTTCTAAAGGAAGCACATAGGTGTCCCATATCCCTCTTGCATTCCTATGAAAAGATACAGAAAACACATTTGACTCTGACTTCCCTGTTTTATTTATTACTCTGGAAATGCCTGAATAAGGATCCAAAGTATTTTTACCTTTATCTGACTCAGGCTCAGCCATTATGTTTTAGGATTTTTTTCATAAATTTATTTTTTTTCTTTACTTTAGAGATCAAAACTGTCTCTTTGTAAATCCTTTGTTTACAGGCACTAGGCTACCTGATCATGACTACTGTAGAAAGCTCTACACTTGCACAGGTTTTGCCCTGCCTGGTCTGAAGTTCACATGCCCTTGGTAAAACAACATAATCAAATCCTTTTCTGTCTTGAGACAAGTCATACCAGGCACTGAATGAGGAACTCCTGTTATCTTCCATTGTAGAGATAGCAGCTTTCTAAATAGGAAAAGATATTTGTTTCTTAAGTATTTGAACCTGGAAGTGGTGCTATATAGGAAAGCATTCTATAAATGAAGAACAGAGCAAGAATTATTTGCTAAAATTGACTAAAATGCAGGTGAGACAACAGCATACTGTTTTGAAAGAGGACTTTTCAGGTGGGGAGGTTATAATTTGGGTTCCTCAAGATCAAACTTGAAATTAATCCTTACTTATTTTCCTTAAAAGCCTCCATTAAAAGAATTATTACTAGTTATGTTAGTTGATAAAACAAAGTTCAAAGGCACTGTTAATGCAGAGAAGGATTGAAGTATCAAATAGAAAGAATCTGAGTGGAAAAAATGGGATGAAATGCAGTAGTACAAAGAATAAAGTCTTGCACTTATAAAATGAAGGAGAGGGAAAAAAGAAGCTAAATGTATGGATGAGTCACAGGATAACAATAAGCCTGCAGCATGGAATAGTCAAGACAAAGCCAAATGCATCTTTTGTAACAGGTGATCATTTCTAGCACAAGTAAAGCAATATTCATTCTGTTTCAATTAGCACTGTAGAATCAAAGGACTGTGGCCACTTATCTGCATCCAGAGTCTACTGCTAGCAGTTATGTTCATTGCTCTGTTTTGGCCAAAATAGATTTGCTTATCAAATGTCTGAGAACTTCACTCTTCTACCCCCACTTCCTGAGAGCCGGCCCTGACCTTCCAGCAGCATAGTCAGTGCATCCCACCCCTTCTCACCACGGACACTTATCTGCTGGCTCCTTGGGTTTCACAGACAAGGGCTGCTTGCTCAACATAGTCTAAGTCCAGGCTGGAAAAACAGTTCTAGACAGACATATTTCTGCTGAAATTGCAGTGTTTTCTATCTACAGATAGACATGGATGGTTTGAGGCAGTTACGGATTTGGAGTGCTTTTGCTACTGCTAGACTCAACACAGGGTTGCCCTGCATCTTTGGCTTCATCTTCCTGAAAGTCAGGGACCACTTCACCAGCACAAATATAACACCTTTGAATTTTTTCAGGAATTTCCCAAAGACTGTCAAGCAACAATGTGAAACTATCAGAAGGAATTTTTTTTTGCTGTGAGAGTGGTCAAACAGTGAAACAGGTTGCACAGAGAGATAATGGGGTCTCCATACCTGGAGATATTCAAAACCCAACCTGACATGGCTAGAGCTACTACAACAATTTGCGCTAGCTGACCCTGCAATCATTGTTTGATAAACATCTATGGAACCTGCATCATGTAGGAGGACAAATGGTCTCTGGTGTTCTGAAATCAGGACAAAATCAAAAATATAAACCCTGACTTTCATCAGTCATCTGATGGTGAAGTTGAAATAGATTCTTTATTAGTTTTGGATTACTATTCAGAAATTAGCTCTTCATAGAATACATGTGAAAGTTAAAGACTGCTTTATACGTTCATTAAATTGGAGCTTTCATTTCAATGTAATTGTGTATTTTAAAAGATATTTTTTGTAGCATAAGAAGAACCAATTACACAATGTAGTGCACTCTCCTTAATGACACAACTTTATTGGAATTTAAGTTAATCACCATAATTGCATGGTGTGCACTTTATTAATATTACAGTATGCTGCATTAAATTACTATAATTTTAGTAGACAATTCAGTTCATGGTGCCTTTATCAGAAATTCAGGTATAGGTCATAAGATTAAAAAGATGTTTGAAAAGCAAAGACTAATTTTGAACTATCTGTTTATAGTTTTATAAAAAAACAGGAACCCCTCCCTTTCCTCTTTCACATAACTGAATGATTGCTACATTTTTACACTATTTCAGAGACAGTGCCATTAGAAATTTAGAAATTAAATCTATTCGATGCATGAAGTTCAGCTATTATTCACAAAAAATGAACTGCACCAAATGCCTTCACAAGGAATATATTCCCTTTTCTTTCAAGGAAAATTGGAACCCAAGGGCATGAACACCATGTGAATAGCGCTCAGCCTTTCATCTCTTTCTCTCTCCAGACATATATGCTCTCCATGCATGGTGCTCCAGCAGATCTGCACAAGATTTTATGTGCCACTTGTTTATAGAAAGAGATGAGAGCTGTAGAAAACCTCTGCCTTGAAAGAATGGCATCACGAACCATCATCATTGCTTTTAAACACTCAATATAATCCTCACCAGAATCTCCTGACTCATCCTTGGAAGGTTACCTACATTGTCGGTGTACTTCAGTCTAATTTATTCTATAATTACATTCCTACACATAAAATATATCGTTGTTTAGTAGTGGTTTAGCAGTGATGTGGACTCTGTAGAGGGAATACCTGTGAAATCATGGAAATATTAATTTTACTTAAGAAATACACGCCACTTACCTATTGTCTGTTCAAGATCATCAGTATTAACTGTAAAAGAGTGTCCCCCATTGCTTTCTGTAATGTTACTTACTTTTTGTAAGGAATAAAAATATGAACAGTGATTAACTCTTCATTGACAGAAAACCACTAAAAAACCCTCTTACATTAGTGAGGTAACAAACGTACCCTTTGTTTTTTTCATTATTCCTATGTATCTACTTACATTTTTAAAATGCATTTTAGCTAAAGGCTGCTCAGAAGTGTTTCAAAGCAAGTAAACTGTTAATCCTCACCAATTTGCATAGAATACCTAAACAAAAGACAAAACAGAAGAATATGAGGTTTTTGACTTCACATTCTTACATTGTTAACTACTTCTGTAAATCAAAACTAACATATTGATGTCCAGTATCTAAGATGACAACTACACCTGAGTATATGCTTTCCCCAAAGTTCATCTAGCAAAATTCAGTGTTATAGGAAGACAGTTTATAGTGCATAAAAATAGACCTATACTGGAAGAAAGAATTTTAAAAAATGTAAAAATGGCATGTATAATTGGCTGTTTGAAAATAAATGAATCAAATCTTACATTTTTTAAAAGCAGAAGAAATGAAAAACCAATGATAATCTTGACATAAAAATGAAGATATATTTCCATGGATAATTGAAAAATACCTTGGGATTCTCCTTGAGTTTAAAAAGCAATGATAAAAAAAGAATAACTTTATATGCAGTGCTTTCAGCTGTGAGAGACCAAGATGGGAGGACTAAAATTGACAGAGCTCACAGATACTATTTTATGAAAGAAAAAAGGTTATTTTTCTTTTCAAGTTCTGAGTCATTCAGTGCAATCTAGAAGAATGAAATTCAGTGTTCTTAAGAACATGTTCCAGAAAATGTTGACATAGTGTTATTATTTCCCATCAAGCTTCAGATCAATTATGTCAAAAATTTATTTATACCCTATTACTTAAAATTAATGATGTCTTTATAGAATAAAATTCAAGATGCAAACCCTGTCAATAATATAGTTGGTGAAGATGAATCTGGTGGCTGAATTCATGTGACCTTCTTGCTAGTTTTTTATTTTCATATGTAGTTATTTACTCCAGGCATGTTAAAAAGAGTACAACACATCATGCCGGCAAAGGTTGAAGCCTCATTTCTTCTCCTGCATTTCCTTGGAAATCAAGCACTTAGTAAGATTAATTTGACCAAACCCTCAGCAACTGCTCCCCTGATTTGAGTATAAATGCTTGTCATAAGGCATAATATTGTGTTCAAAAGGGACCTTGACTGCTTAGCAACAACCAAAACCATCAGCGTGCTATCACCACTATTTTCATCCCAAATCCCAAACATAGCCCCATACTAGCTGCTAGCAAGAAAGTTAACTCTATCCTAGCTGAAACCATGACAAACATAGATGTGATCCAGGTCCTTCCTGATGCAATGGACATCAATTCTACCTAATGAACAAAAAGAGAGTGATTGCTTTTAAAAGTGAATCTCTTTTTCTAAGCCAATATCATTATAACATGTGGCTATGCCAGATAATTTCTGTTAACAAGAACTACTGGAAAGCTTAATCTTTCACTAAGTGTGACAATAAGTTGCAAATGCCATATGTTTTGTGGAAGAAAGTTAAGAAAGTGCATACTGTATTTCCTTCCCAATTCCTGTTGCACCTTCCCTAATTTTACTAAAAAGTTGTGTTGGAGCCCTGAAGGTAGAAAGCTTCTGTTTGGCTGTATTTTTTGTTTGTTTGTTTTTATTGAACAATACGGAGCAAACACAAAGTATCCCACTAGCTAAAATAAAAGTGTGGAGAAGGACAATACTTTATTATTATTGAAAAGTGAAATTAGGGTGAATCATCTACTTACAGCAGATGTTGTACCTACTGGAAACATTTATCTTGCAGGAAACACTCAACGAGGGTTTTGTACAATTTTTATCCCAGTATAGGGTGAGTTGAAGATACTATTTAGAATAGAGGACACTGAAATTACAGTACAGAGAATGACAGGCTCAAAAAGGAACAGCTTTAAGCACCTTAAAGCTTGTGTTTCTTTTTGAATTTTGAGTAGTAAAATAATTTTCAATTTTAAATAATCACCACAATATTTAATGCATTCAAGACATTTTAGTCATTTTCTCAAAGTCTTTAAAATGGCTACATTAAAAGTTGAACATAAAACATTCAACAAGAAGACTGCATGCTAAAAAATGGACCTCAGCATTATTTTTGTAGTCTATGATATCCCCAAAAGATCACATTTACTGAAAAAGAAATTTATATTGGTTTTGAATATGAAGTTGCTGATATATCAAGGCATCCTGCTGTTTGTATTTTATACTGAAATGTCTTTCAAACTGTATCCAATGTTAGCAAATTTATTTTTCTGCACATTCTAAACTTTAGAAAATCAATCCCAACTGTTTGTCAAAGGCTAAGTACATTCTGTAATTTTTTTTACAGTAGGAATTTGTATGTCAGACTGGCCTGCCTGATTCTGATCCATATTTATTTTTTACAGTATGACAATAACCTGGCAAAATTAGTTTGATTGGCATTTCAGCAAAATTGCTGAATTTAAACCCTATATTCTTTTATATGTGTTTTGATGCAATAGACAACCTAGTCATTTGGAGAGGCATTTCAGTCTGTCTTGAAGTAAAACTAGCTGAACAGCATTTTTGGCACCCAATGTATCTTCTCACAATTACAAGTATATTAGAAGTAGAATTAAGAAAGTACAAACAATAGCAGTGGCATGTTGATTATTGTGGTTATAGTCTTCTAAGGGCAGACATCGTTCAAACAAATACAGAGAGATCATTTTGCCAGATTAAGACCATCTCTTAAAAATAAATACACAAATAGTTTTAGTGATAGTAATAGTAACAACAGCAACAACAACAAAAAAAATAATAATAAAAAACAAAATACCTCCCCCCAACCCTGTACTCCAGTTTTGTAGTAGAAGGGCATGTAGGAATTCCAATCTGGAGATTCTGGTGGTGTCCTTTCAAATTTTAATCTTAAAGAGCATGAATTCTCTTTTCAATGTTGCTTTTAATATAGACATTAGAAAAGGACAGACTTTTCAAGTAGGCATAAATCTTTTTATATGCATTCTTTTATTCAATAATGAGTGTGCTTTTATTTGTTCTTTGATTAAATGTAATCAACTCAGTGTCAGCACTTGGATTAAAAATATCCCATGAACTCTACCCTAATACGTAGAGATAATCAAGCTTGGGGACCTCTGTCTTCATTCTATAAGCTAATTAGAGTAGAATTAATATAATATTTCCTGAAGGCCTTTAGTTTATGAAAGACTACATCCACAGAAGGATTCAGGTACTGAAATTTCGAGTCATTATGTTCAAAATTCCTGCTTTGCTACCAAATACCTCTGGACCCTGAACTACGGTCTTTATGGTTTAATGTTAAAATTTCTAAGATGTTAGAAAATCCACTTCTGGCCAGATAAGGTAAAAGTCACAGAAAAGACAGTCCATGCTCCCACAAATCCTTATGAGGCTAGGAACTCAATACCAAGATAACCTCTGAATCCATTGAGAACCATAAATTTGATGTCCCTTTTTCTGTCTGCTGATCAGATAAGGATTCTCAGAACTGTCTGCTGGTGTAGTCACACAAAAATCTGGTTTCCTTGTCCTCTGTTGGTATCTGCAATCTATTGAGATCCCCTTAGTCAGACCCACCAGCTCAGCTCAGCTGAGCTCAGCTCAGCATCTACACACAGAATGACAGCTCTAGTCACTGACTGGTAGCTGCATTCAGTTTGCTATATCTTTTGGGATGTGGGCTGATAGGATTTCCAGAGCAGTTCTTTGGATGAGTGTCAATCTGGGTCTTTTAACTTTTGAAGTATTGTTGTTCTTCCAGTTGGGATAGAGTTAACCTTTTTACTAGCAGCTGATGGAGGTTCAGCCAGAGATGGCTGAACCTCTGCCTACTGATGGAAAGCAATGAATGCATTCCTTGTTTTTGTTTTGTTTGCATGCACAGCCTTTGCTCCACCTATTAAATTGTATTTATTTCAACGCATGAGTTTTTTCTCACTTTATTCTTCTGATTCTCTCCCCCATCCAAACTAGGGGGAGTGAGCGAGTTGCTATGTGGTCTTATCCGCCAACTGCAATTGAACTATGAGAAGTACAAATGCTATCTTTAAATTGTAACACATCTGCCTGCATAAATTTCCCTTTTATAATTGAATGGTAGGTGCCAAATGATCCAGTAACATCACATAGGCAGCTGAGTGATGCTAGAAATAGCTACTAAAGAAGAAAATAGCATAAGGATGGGAAGAAAGATGAGAATTAGTCTCTCAAATGGAAACTGTGCTTTTAAATTAGATATGTGGTAGAGGATGACAGAATAGTGATAGAAGCAGCAATCCCTGCTCGCGCTCCTCTGGACTTCAAAGGGAGCTTTTCCCATGTGAGAACCGCAGGATCAGACATCCTATCTGTACTTGTTTCTTTCAGCATCTGCCTCTTACGTGTGTTGTCAGGAGAGCTTTTCTCACCATAGGGGACTTGTGAAACATCTTTAAAGCCCTTGGTAATGTTCAGTCCATTGCCTACTTGGTTGGGCATTCCTTACACCTTTATAAAAAGTGCCACCACAGAGAAAAGCTTAATTTGCACTTTAATGTGGGAAAAAGAAGTCTTCCTTGTATAGAACAAGATTTTACAGCAGTTGCATCTTACTGCCACCTTTGAAAAAGTAAAAGCCCCATGGTTCATGCCGCCTCAAGAGAACTAGAGCATGTCCTTTTCACTTATTACTGTTAGGCTGGGGATCTTCCTTTTCCAAACCTCACTCAACAGCCTGAAGCTGAAATGCTCTTCTTTCGAAAGCCTTTCAGGTCATGGGATGTAGAATGACTTTTGGACTGCTCTTTCACACTGGAGAACTGGAGAAAATTAACCATTTTCCCTTTAGGTCTAGGTGTCTGGAGAAAGATGAATCAGCTGTCATTATTAAATATTCATAACAGAGATAAATGTTGCTGTATAAAAATGTATCTTATGCCACTCTATAATGTGATCCTGATTACATGTATGTCCTCTAGTTATCCTAAATTTTGGTTTAGATTTTGTGCTGATGCAAAGCCTGACACAGAGGCCTTTGTTGTATGAAGATGAAAAGTTTGTTTATTCTTCTATTCCTCTTGAAGAGTCACTGTGTGCATGGAACTAGGTTATCTACAGGTGTTGTGTTACTAGTTCAGATTTAGCTTAATGGAAGGGAGGAATCTTGATAAGTGTGAGGAATAGCTCCAGTAAAACATGTTCTGATAGCTTTAGGCTCTTCTGAATGTGCAGGAAGAATCCTTATGCAATAATAAATATTTTAATTCTGTTGCTGGTGGTAGTTTAGGGGATAGAGTTAATTGCAGCAGATATGGCAAATCTTTTAACACTGTGCAATTACTCCCTTGCTATAATGTATGGTTTCTTTTAAAAGATAACATTGGTGACTGTCTAATAAACCTATTTTGTGAATATCTGTAAATAGAGTTATATTTATATAACTACTTTTTTTAATCACCAGACTCTTCTTGCAGACTAGAGCACCTAAATTTTTCCAATAACCTTTTCTTTCCATTTATCCTCTGGCAATCTACTGATCTAGTTTACATATTCCTTCTGCCTTGAGTAATTTGAGAAACTGAGGGTGAAATTCATGACAGAAGACTCAAAAGAAATCATTTTGGTTAAACCTCTAGGTGGCCATCAAAAAATCTTGTTTCAAATGCCCTTCCGCTGTGCAAAAATGAACAGAACTTCATTGTGACATTCAGCTTTGATCAAATGTCATATCTGGGATTCCTTCTGCACAGCAGTGTTTTTTTAATAAGAGCTATCATAATACCGCAGCTAACACTTTCATTAAATGAAAGTCTGTGAGCCGGATGCATTTCACAATGGATAGCGTATCTTGATATACTCTGGAAGTGGGAAATTTTAAGCTAGCAGTACCTTCTTAAACAGTGTTTTGGCACCATCTAGATATTTGTTCATTCTGACATAGACTTCCTCTATGGTGTTGTGCAAGACACTTAAGATCTCCTCATTTTTCTCTAGATTTGTTTATCTTTAAAAAAGAGATAACAATATTTTTTCCTCAAAGAGAACGAAGTTCAGCTAAATCAGGAGTATTTTTGTAAAACTTCAGAATCTGTGACTGTAAATTGAAAAGCTTTCCTGTTCAATATCAGCTCTGTTCTTTTGATCTGTAATCATCTTTATCTTGTTTGCATCAAATTCAAAACCAGATATGAAGATCTGTATTTCTTTCACTTATCAATCCTGCAAAAGTTATTTTCAAATATGTGATGCATATACGTATCCTGATGGGACTAATTATAGGCATAAGGTTTGTTGCCTATATCAGAATTAGCAGGAGTAGGGATTTAAGGTCCATAATAAATTACTGAAATAACCTGCAAAGAGGTTTCCAAATGATAAGTGGGCTGTTTTTTTTTAAAACTCAAGATACTTCTGTTTGAAAAAGGAAAATAAAAAATTATTGTCCTATTTTTGCTAACTAGCAACCCCTCAAACAGAAAGCAAATACGTTCAAAGGGCAGGATGCCTGCAGAGTGCTTTCATTCTCCAACTCCTTATAAAAAGCACCATATCTGGCTTTCAGAGTTCAGATATTTCATTCTGAATGAACCAGCAGTGGAGGGGAAAGGAAGGAACTGTTCTGTATATGCTTATTTCTGCTGATGGACTTTGGGAATTAAACACAGATGAGGCTTATTGACAACCTTTACTTTTGGATAATAGGAAAAGCCACTTGCTGAAAACAAATGTGAAGGGAAAATGTTGGGTTTAGTGTGAAGTGTCAGGGCCCAAAGGCCAGTTGATTTCATGATGCTGTGGCATTTATGTCAGAATCCATAAAAACATAGATTCTAGGAATATTTTCCAATCCAAAAGAAACGTGGTTTTAAATTATTTTTCTTCTATCTTTTACTTATTTTCCTTAAATAACAGTCAATTACAAATTTCTGCAACTAGATGGTCATGTCGCTTCCTTCCAAAAGAGGAGAAAAAAAAAACTATCAAGGAAACGGCATGAAGCATGTAATAGTGGTAGTTGAGCTTATGAAGCAAGCAATGACAGCATGTAATCAGGAGTGGTTCCCGAAGAGCATGATTGCATGTGAGCGTTTGTTTTGCCAGAAAGGTTTAAGACTTCTTTGAGGGAAGATATGCCTGCAGGTTTCTTGGGTTTGATAAGCCCATGTGTCCCTATCCTTCTTATATTTCTTTCATGTTACCATTTAGTCAGCTAAATACTTTATTTCCCTCTTTTCTCATATCTCTTTCCCCTTTCTCCACCTATTTTCCACTCACTCTGTTAAATCATCTGGTTAAAATGAATCTTTATAAAACCCATTGAGATGCCATTATGTTCATATCTGATTTATTTTTCATGAAATAGACTTTTCTCTTCCCTGGTGCTACTCAATCTATATAAACTGGCTATTTTAGTCAATGAAAGTTTTTATGACTCCAGCAAATCAGACTAAAGAAGCAAGTAACGTATTTGTGAGGTGCACCATGCAACATTATGAGATGCTTCCCTTAGGCTCCCAAGTGCAAAGCAGTCCAGGAGAGCTATCATTTTTGATTAATATAGTCATATTTAAAGTGAAAACCAAAGATGAGAAAAATGATAGGGCATCAGATTAAAGGCTTTTCTTATGTAGGTTGAACATGATTTCTGTCAAAGGGCTGAATTCGCCTTTCACTGGAAGGCTTTTTAAACCTGTGACTGGCAGAGCTGACTTCACGATTAATAAATATCATACCTGTGTGCATATGCAGTTTCTTATAATAGTGTCGGTTCCAATGAAATCTTTAGAAGTCCTGTTTGGTGTAAGTGAATACAGTGGGAAGTTCCATGGCAAGTTTCTGATGGCAATATCAATGAAGTACAGTGCCTTCAGAATGCACATTTTGAACACTTATTATGGTACTTTAGCCAAAGAAATTGTAATATGCAAACTGACATGGAAAGACTATGAAGCTTCTGAATGGTCCGGCATGTCATAAAACCCAGTAACAACTACTGCCACCGAGGAAGCCATTCCTTACTAGCACTAGAAGTTTGGGTGAGAACTGCAGATCATGGAACCTTGGAGAGTATATAAGTGTTTGCAAAACCAGTGTCTTAGTGCTGTAAAGATGCCCACGAGAGGAAAAAATGTTTACCAGCATGGATGCTGATTAATTTTTCTACCAAGGATGCTGAAGTAATGGGATATTTACCTGCAACAGACTTGACAGACCTGAGATACTGCTTGCTTCCTGATCAAGCCCCTGTACATAAAAATGAAAGCCGGGGCTGGAGGCACGCCACAAGAGGAGGTGTGTGATTCAGGCTTCCACATCACATCAGGCACTGCTACACTTCCTGCCTCTCCTCACACGCTTCTTAAATTCCTCTTTGCTTAAGCAGATCCTTAATTTTAAAGCAGTTTGTTAAATCAGTGCCCAAAATATCCAAATTTCCCAGATTTACAAATTTCACAGTATTGTTTTTGATACTTGAAGAAAATAAATATTCATAAAGGGTCAAATATCACACAGTTATAAGGGATTGTTTACTTTAGAAATTTTTTTATCCTTTTTCAGAAAGACTACTATATATATATATTTAGTTCCCTTAAGAAGAAATAAGTTATTAAACAAATATTTAATGCTTCCCTTTTTGTTTCCCATGTGGTTAATCATGCATTTGACATGCCAAGATTAATTCAAATGTTTTATTGCACCTTATTAAAGCAACTTAAGGAGAGAGCAATGGCAGCTTGTGGCTTTAGCAGTTCTTCCAAAGAGATGCTGATTTGGAAATTATGAAGATCTTCATGTGTATTAAACCTACTGCTAGAATCCCTCCAGAGCTACCTAAAATGAATTAACAGTAGCTTCTGATGATCTGAAAATGTAAACATAGTTTAAATTTTCTCATCTTGTTATTGACAGTTCATATGCTTTTAGATTTCCTGGAGTCATCCATTTATTTGCTTCTTTCAGTTCTTCACAACATGCTTTTGGGATACAGAGATGCTTTTATGTTTGGGAAACTGTGAAGTAAAGGATCTTAAAATTGCCCCGTACTGGGAAGAGTGGAGCCGCTGCCTGGCGGTACTGAGGCTAATTGGGCTGCTGTAAAGTTGAGTCTCCCATACACCCAAGGATCTTCTTGCTGAGACAGATGTGCTTCTTGCTGATGGCTGTGAAATCAGGTTTTGCCTGCACAGCTTTGAATCTAGTAAAAATTATCTGAGGCTTAGTAAACCTAAGTCTAGGAGCCTGCAATGCTTAATCTCACTTTTGAAACACTGTCTTACAATATGTTTGAAATGAAACAGAGGCAAACATCTCATAAGAACTGCCATATAGGGTCAGGCTCAATGTCTACCTCTAACCATGGTTATTGCAGAAGCCTGTGAAAGTACAAAAAAAGTGTTGATGTACTTTTTCTTGGAAACCCAGAAGTGTTTTCTGAAGCTTCAATAATTAGTAATTCAGGCACTTCCAAAAACACTGGAGTATCCTTTTATATTCAGCAGCATTCATTAGGTTATTTTTTCTTCCACCAACTTGCTCAGTTATTTGTCAATCTCTAGAAATTTTAAGCATCCTGAACACCTTCTGACAAGGAATTCAATAACTTAGTTGTACACAGTATGAAAAAGAGACTGGTTTTGTTTGTTTCCAACTTGTCATCTCCTGGTGCCTCTTGATGTTCCTTGGTTCTTTTATTGTAAAGGCAGCCTATAATTATTCCCTACTCATCAGAATATCAAGTGCATAGATTTCAAGTAATAATTTGAAAATGCAAATCATCTGTGTGATAGTTGTGATTGAGCTTGATCGTGAACTCTTTCCATGCAGGTATTCATTCTTTGGTTGGGTGACTTACTATAAACCTATAAATGTCAACTGCAGATACTCTGAAAATAATCGATTACATGTACTATTAAATATTTTCAAATACAAATTAGATTAGTTGATAATGTTCACAATATTTTATTTGGTGAACATGATTCATCCAGATCAACACACTCCATTTTGTCATTATCTTTGATATATGCATACTTTATTAATGATAAATTAATGAAGCCAAGATCTAAATCCTGACTTTACTGTTCATCCATTTTTTTCTAGTCTTTTCATGTTAGATTACCAAAATATTCTCTTAAAGGTACAGAGCAAATCAGACAAGTAAACCTCTGAAAAAAAAGGGAAGAAAAATGGATGGGAAAAAAGTTAGCAAGAAGTGATGGTGTCATTTTGAAATTCAAAGTATTAAAACTGGCCCACCAGAAAATACTCTAAAAGTTCACTGCAGTTGCTTAAATGATGGGGACAGAGAAATTGAATCTTATGAATCTTACAGTTCCATCATTATTTGTGGTCAGGTCATCAGATTTTTTTCTTATATTTAGTCTTTGGGCAGCAAGTTTTTTCCTATTCAATCCTACCAGAGCCAAAAATGCTCATGAGAGATTTGTAGAATTCAACATACATAGTATCAGGATTGGAACCATAAACCAATAACATGCAAAACAACTTAAATTATGCATGATAAACTAATATTTAGAATAATTTCTCAATTACTTTATTGAACAAAAGGTCTCTCATAAGTCCGGCTGTCATTTGTAGGAAGCAGGCATTGTAGCTCTTAAAAACTATGGATATAATATCCTTTTAAAAATATTCCTTTAAAACAAAATCAGGTTTCTTTTATAACTATAAACCACAGTTAAGCAAATATATAAAGCAAGTTGGTTGACATTCTCTCTTGTCTAGCATTAACTCCAAACTTTATTGCATTCTTTCTTTCCTGTGTAAAAGCTTGCTGAAATATTGGTGGTTGTAATAACATGCCCCAAAAGTCTGTAAGCCAGAGTGTGCTGATCTGATCCAGGCTATCAATATCCATGTTCATACTACTGGACTTGAGAGAGGTTGAACTTTTAATTTTGAATTTGTTTCACTGCAACATTTTAAATCCCTAGATCATGTACAAGGCTTATATAAACTAATGAATTTAATTAAAATCACAGCTTATAAATGGCTGAACTTTTAAGAAACATGTTCCTACCTTCTGTTTGGGGCATTTAGCAATACTGCTATGCCCAAGTAGCTGGATGCCTAGCCTCAATACTGCTATGCCCAAGTAGCTGGATGCCCGATGAATGACCACAAAGTCTTTTGTATCTCTTTTTGCTATAAAAGTGCATTGGTTTACATTGTTATTTTAAGTATATTTTTCTTACAAAAGGTGCATGGTTCTACTTAGCAATCCTAAGTGAAAAAAAGTGCTCTACCACATCCATCACACATGATAAATCCAGATGGTTAGAGCATATGGCAACAGTGAAGTTGTCACTGCAGCACCTTTGAGTACCCAGTCACGTGTCCAAACGAAGATGTTGCCATCTTTACTGAACTGACCTTTGAGGAAACAAACAGAATTTCCCTTCGGGTGTCATCTGCTAATTTGGCTCACTATATGCCATCAACAAACTGGTTTCAAAGCCAAACATACACCAAGACAGGGCTTCCCCAAGGGGCTTTATTAGATAAATTATTTTAAATGCTTCTGGCTAGGAGAAGTCTGATGAAGGCAGATGGCAAAATGGAAGAGTCACTTTCCAAAGGAAAGGATTTTTCTTTTTTTGTAGCTTTGCTGGAATGCCACTCCATTTCTGGGTAAGATTTAAGGGCTCTGTCTGCACAGAGAAAAAAAAGGTTTAGAAATGTTGGTGATCTTTCCTAAACTTTTGTAACGATAGAGTGTTGTCTGTTTCCAGCAGGAGATATTAGCCATACAGGGCTGCATTAATGTGGGAGTGGGAATATTGCCTCTCTGTGAAGTGTAAGAAGGAAAGCAGAGATTAAGCTCCTTGTATAATACGATGCTTAAGCGTGAGTCACTTTAAATGAGTGGGATGCCAGAAGGAAAATTAATGAATGCCAAGTAATTTAATACTAATGTTACTGAAAATGGGTAGTCTAAAGGAGCACAAAAGGTAAAACAAATTGTAAAGCCTCTCTGTAAAGTCAGTTTGGTGGCAGAACTACCAGTGATTTGGCCAAATGCCTGAGGAGCACTGTGCAGGCTAATCACAGTTACTGAGTATGTTTGTGCTACTGCTACTACACCACTATAGCATCTGTCTCTAAAATATTTGCATTATCAGTGATAAAATGCAGAGACTTGTTCTGTAGGGTGGGTGATTCCCTGTCCTGCGCCTGAGTCTGATGTGGTACACCACCCATGAACGAAGTGGTGATGAGCAGTAATCAAAGAAATCTGAAGGTCTGCCTAAGGAAGGAGCAGACAAACAAGAGGTGAGTTGTTATGTGGTTTTAAGGCTCAATCAGGACTCGTGCTACTGAAACAAAACAAGGGGGGAGTTATCAGTTGTGACTCTTTCACAGTTCTCAATATATTCCTGAGAATATGAAAGGCTTCAGACTGGATATCACAGAAGAGACTTGTTCAGAAAATAGAAAAAAACAGGTTTAAACTTTTGTTGTTTCTTGAAAAGGGAGGGCAGAGCAAAGCTAACTTTATGGATGGTGTGCATTACTGGTGCCATCTCACCTTCTGCCTCTGGGCCTGCAGAGGAAAACCTTAACTTTGGACTTGTTCCAGAAAATGTATGTTCCACAAGTATGTTTTCTTAGAATATAATATTTTTTGGCATCAAAACAAATTCTTCTGCACACTGTATTTTATTTGGAGTAGACTCTGTTGTTGGCTGTTGATCAAATTCCTTCTGCCTTTGCGATTTCTGTAGTGAATACACACTTAAAAACTACTCCAAACCATAATGACTGCTACAAATTATCCTGGGTATCTTGAACTTCATTATCTCTGGACAAATCTATTTTTATTTTTTTTTTAATATTGAAATGCTATCGCAAAGAATGTTGCATAGAAAAGTTTCCTTGGAAAATACATTCAAATTATATTACAGTAGTCATACTGAGATTCGATAAATCTTTTTGTTACCATCACTTTACAGTATAGATTTCTTTCTAGTTGGTGAGAATTGATCTAGTTAGCAGTACCACAGTATGGAAATCTGTAGCTTAGAAATAAAAATTTATTTAATTCTGTTTTAAAAATTCAAGCTATTTTTGTGAAAGATTTTAGCTGAAATTGAAGCATTACTAAAGTTTTGGGGTTTTTTTCTGTTTTTCAGTTGAAACAGCATTTTAGAGCTGTGTGCCTCAGGAATGTTTCTTGTAAGCTTTGGAACACAAGAAAGAATCATTTCTGCACTCTTTTTTGCTGTAAACACATAATTTCCCTGTCCTGAATTTTGTAGTCTCTTCTAATTGCATGAAAATTATTAGGCTTCCTTTTCTATTTGTCGCCTGGGTATTGCAAAGTAATAATACCAGTCCGCCTGGTTGTGCTGTAACAAGGAGAATTTTGTAGCTGTGTGAGGCAAATCCAAATTAAAATAAAAGCTTGTCAGCTACATAATTATGCACTAATATTTTCTGAGTTTTCTTAAGACTTGTGCATGCTAAGGAGCCTATTTATCAGGCGATAATATTGGGCCTGCATTTACATTTACAGTATTTCAAATCAGTCTGCTTAAGCCCAGGGACCTCAATAGAGCACACAGATAGATTTTCCTGGAGCCCCTTTTTTATGGTGTGCCAGACATGTGGTCACATTGTAGATGGCACTGACCTCAGCCCTACCTGTGCTGCGTGGTCTGTGAGGGCCAGGCTCCCCAGCCCTGAAGGGGACATCAACCTGTGCTTTATGTACACCGAGAAGTGCTGCTCTGAATCAGGGCCACAAATCTTCAACATTAAAAAAAAACATTTCTCTCTGCAGCCGTAGAGCTTTCTTTCAAATCAGTGTGTCAGCCTGTGCTGAAGTATCTTTACTGTCACAGCGTGGAAATTGACTTCCTAATATTAGTGCCAAAAGGGTTGAAATAGGGACGTGGTATTTTATTATTTGCTTTGCTTTGGGTTCTTTTATTCCATAACTCAAAAGCTTGGAAAGTAACTCTTGTTTAATACAAATCTCAGTATCTCAAACACATTCCTCCATCTTGGCTTTATGAATACAATTATTACTTAACAACTGTGGTTGCTAATATTACAGTGTTATTCATAAATAACTTAAAATATTATTTCTAATAAAAAAGTGGGCAATTGTCATGTTTTAAGATTTTTGAATTCTGGGGAAAATCAGGCTGGTAGAATTTTGTTGATCAGTAGGATTTAAACCCTTTATTTATATATGTGGTAATACCAGGCTGTATAAATACATAGTACCATGACTCTGCCTCTAGTCAAACAGGCTGTAACTAACTGCCGTTATTTTAGCTTTTTACCAAGTTACTGTTCGTGGTCTTACAGAAAAGAAGTATTGATTCTTTAACTTGCTGTCTAATGCTTATCACAAACTACAGTTTTAGTTGTTTTTAGTTTTCCTAGACCATAGCACTTGGGGGTGAAATCTGCTGAGTAGAGACTCTGTTTAATGTTTGAGGGACTTCCGAATAAAGTGCATTCAATGAAGCTACATAATAGGAGGGCATATATATACAAATATATGTATATTAAAAGGGCCAAAATAGTCTCTAAATAAAATCTACTATTAGGGTATTTTAAAATGCTACAAGCAAGCAAATGCACAAAAACCCACCACCCAAACACACTTTGTTGGAGAAATTTGGTGCTTTAGTTTTTATTTAGAGCCGTTCTATCACTGGGAGACCACCTATTGCCTTGCTATGCGAATTTGACTGTGATAAATGTCCCTAAGAACTCTCAGCGGCAGTTTGCAGGTTTGGAACCTAAATTACCTGAAGTTTTGGCTTTATTTAGCATATTTCATCCCCTGATTTGTGTGTTTCTGGGCTCTACCCAGGCACCATCACCTCAGTAGGGCTAAACATCCAGCTGCCCATTGTGAAAATGTCTATAGGGAAACGATACTACATCATTCAGTATTTGCACCATAATGTGAACAGTCAGGGACTCACAGGCAATCTTAACTCTGAAACATCCTGATTTCCAGAGGCTTGTGCTTTTAACAATAATTTTCTGGGTTTATATAACATAATGTTCATTTTGGCCTTATTACTTGGGGCTTATACCTGGAAAGGTTCTGACCGCAAAATTTAGCTGCAGTTGGTAGGGTATGAGACCATTTCAGCAGCTCTAACAAGGTTTTTGCTAGACATGTCATGGGTCATGTCACAGGTTTTGTATAATTCAAAAGTTAGGAGAATGGGTCTGCTGTGTCCACGATATCTGATAAAACTAATAACAACAAATCATTTACCTTCCTGGATAAATAGACTAGAGAAATGACTCTAAAGCACTTATTGCTTTAGCATTCAGGTACTTAGCAGTTGCTAAGCAGCAAAAAGTTCACATGTGTTTCTCTCCTGGGCACTTTTTCTCCAAATAATAAAGTAAATTATAGAAGATTGACATTATTATTTTTAATTGAATAAGTATGGTATGGACAAGAGTCATATCTCAGAGATATGCATAGACATTTCTTCTCATTTTGACCAGCTGATACTAAGCTGTAAGAAAAACAAGTTCATCCTGTGGATGAAAAGCTCAAATATGTTGTGAATGAAAAATCAGGAAGCTTAATTATGTGCTGGTTAGAGTGTTGTTACTGTTTGCACTGCAATAGCTCCAAAGGGCACCTGTCTTGCTGTTATTCAAGATATTATATCAATGCTTTGTCCCACTGCACTGGCAAGCTACATAGCAAGGACTAACAAATGGTCAAAAAAAGTAGATTCCCACTTTCAGAAGAGAGAATAAACCATGGAAACTGGATTTGTCAAGAAACCTTCAGGAATAGAACAAATTTTATAATGAGCTTGGCAGATGCAGCAGGAACAAGGATGTGCTTATTTTATCACTGAGTGCTTTTGCTGAGGTAATTCAGTTACAAAATACAACATTGATAAGCTATAGTAATGTTTTTCTTAGTGGGGCCTTCTCCTACAAAGAGAGATCCACGCAAATGTTGAAGCATGCTTAGTCTGGGCCTGAATGTTTGACAAAAGGAAATCCTCCAAAATACAAATCAGGACCTGGTCCAAGATTTAGGACAAAATGAATGTTCCCCACATTCCCCACTTGTTCCAAGTTTCCTTATTTTTTGTGGTTTTTTTTTTTTTTAAAAAAAAAAAAAAGATAAGAGTCCTCATATTCTCCATTATCTTTAAATGATGAACATCAGTTAGGAACCATTTCAAGGTAGATAAGATTATGGTCCATGCTGTGATATCAGTGCCTCTCCACCAAGTTCACCAATCTTTATTTTCTATGGGGATCACAGAAAGGGACCTCTAGAGATCATCTAGTCCAACTGTCTTGCTAAAGCAGGTTCACCTAGACCAGGTTGCACAGGATCATGTACAGGCAGGTTTCGAATATCTCCAGAGGAGACTCCACAGTCTCTCTGGGAAGCCTGATCCAGTGCTCTATCACCCTCAAAGTAAAAAAGTTTTCCCTGATGTTATATGAAACTTCCTGTGTTCCAGCTTGTGCCCATCGCCCCTTGTCCTGTAGCAGGACATCACTGAAAAGAGTCCCCTCTCAGTCTTCTCTAGGCTAAACAGACCCAGGTTTTCAGCCTTTTCCCATAAGAGAGGTGCTCCAGACCTCTGATCATCTTTGTAGCCCTCTGCTGGACTTTGTCTTACAGTTCTTTGTCTTTCTTGAACTGAGGAGTCCAGAACTGGACACAGTACTCCAGATGGGGCCTCACCAGGGCAGACTAGAGGGGCAGGATAACTTCCCTCAACCTACTGGCCACGCTCGTTTTTAATGCACCCCAGGAGACCATTGGCTTTTTTGGCCACAAGGGAACATTGCTGTCTCCTAGTCAACTTGCTGTCCACCAAGACTCCAGGTCCCTCTTTGCAGAGCTGCTTTCCAGCAGGTAAACCCCTAAGCTGCACTGGTGCATGGGTTTGTTTGTCCCTAGGTGCAGGACCCTACACTTGCCTTTGTTGAACTTCATTAGGTTTCTCTCCATCCAAGTCTTTAGCTTGTCCAGGTGTTGCTGAATGGCAGCACAGTCGCCTGCTGTGTCTGCCACTCCTCCCAGTTTTGTATCAGCAAACTTCATCCTGTAATTGATGCATACGTTGAACAAGTCAGAACCCAGTAATGAGTCCTGGGGAACACTGCTAGTTACATTCCTCTCTGCACTGCTGTGATCACCACCCTGTGAACTCTGCTTTTCAGCCAGTTCTCAATCCACCTCATTGTCCACTCATCTAACCCACACTTCCTAAGCTTATCTATATTGATGTTATGGGAAACAGTGTCAAAAGCCTTGCTGAAGTCAAGGTTGACAACATCCACTGCTCTCTCCTCATCTATCCAGCCAGTCATGCCATCATAGAAGGCAAATTGGTCAAGTATGCTTTCACCTTGGTGACTCCATATTGACCACTCCCAATAACCTCCTTTTCCTATGTGCTTAGAGATGACATACAGAATGAGCTGTTCCATCACCTTTCCAGGGATGGAGCAGAGGCTGACTGGCCTAATGTTTCTTGGGTTCTTCTTCTTGCCTTTTTCGAAGACTGGAGTGACACTGGCTTTCCTCGAGTCCTCAGGCACCTCTCCTGTTCTCCACAACCTTTCAAAGATGATGGAGAGTGGCTTAGGAATAACATCTGCCAGCTCCCTCAGCACTCATGGGTGCATCCCATCAGGGCCCATGGATCTGTGGGTGTTGAGTTTGCCTAAGTTATCTCTAACCTGATTCTCCTTCACCAAGGGAAAGTATTCCTTTCTCCAGACTCTCTCTGTTCCCTCCAGGGTCTAGGATTCCTGACCAGTAAAGACTGAAGGAAAGAAATTATTTAGTAACTCCGCCTTCTCCACATCCTCCATCACCAGGGTATCCACCTCGTTCAGCAGTGGGCCCACATTTTCCCTAGTCTTTCTTTTGCTACTGATGTACTTGAAGAAGCCCCTCTTGTTCTTGACAACAAGATGTCTTAAAATGTTAATGTTCAAGATATCCCAATGTACAGACCACCCACCTGTGCCGTGCTACTAAGTATCATTGCTGAACTGTTTAACAGTGCGTGCTTCGATGCTCCGTGCCTCCAGCTATGTCTAACATATGAAAGTGTACAATCAGATCTATTTTAGTATAGAGTCATTAGGAAGCACTGGGTTAATGCCTATTAGAAGCATTATGTATGCAGATGTATCTACCTTTTTCTAGTAATGAACCATGGATAAATGCCTACTGATGAATAGACTGAAGAATCGTAATGGTTCATGATATTTTCCAGTTTTGCTTGTAATATTGGTGTAATTCAGAGTAAAAATCTGATTTTGCAAAGACAGTTGGCAGTACCCAAGTAATCATAACCCTGACAGCTGGGACTGTTTTTCAGCATATTCTACCTGTCTCAAAATATTCTTATTAAAATAGAGAACCAGAAAGATCAGAATTAATCTATGTTGTCCAGCCAAAAGACTAAATGCGCTTGGTCAAGGTCACCCTTGAAACAGCAGAGCTGAAAATTGAACTGAGATGCCCAGTGTTTGGCATAGATGTTTCAGCTCAGACCCACCTCCAGAAGAGACCAGTTCCTGCATCCAAAAGCAGGTGTCACCAGAGATACTCTCTGGTGCTGTTACATGACCACCAGAAGAAAAGGCAGGCACCAAGAGGACTTTTGATACAGCCAGAGGTATACTAAGAATGATTCTAAATATGGAGAGGAAAATGAGCTAAAGGGCAAGGCAATTAAATTGTAAGAGTGGAAGTAATTCTGCTGATACTCAGCAGCTCTCAGGAACTCAGGTTTCATAGCTGAAACCTTGTGGTGCTAAAAATGTAAGGCAGTGTGGGGTTGTAATGCTGTGCAAGGGAGCTAGGGTAAGCTTTGGTCTAATTTTGTATGTGCCGCACAGGATGAGAAATGCTTTGGAGACATATTAGGGTCTTTCATGTCTGCAGCAAGCAATGTCACCCGATGATAATTCAAATGGACAGTTGCACCTTATGAAAAAATCATCCTTAGGAATTTAATCCAAATTAAAAATCTAGTATTTTGCATCATGGAAGACACCATTCCCATATTTTGTAGCATGGAATGAGCTGCCACAGATATTTTTATTTTGTAAAAAATATTTTTTACATCGGTAATTTTCATGCCAAGGTGAATATAGGTGTTATATTCTGAGAGTGGGGAGAAGCAAAACAAAACAAAACAAAGCAAAACAAAACAAAACAAAATGAAAGAAATGCAAAACTGGCAAGTCTTAGCAGTCAGCTAAGTGTATTTCTTTAAAGAGAAAAGAGATTTCTTACGACACTGTTCCCAGGAGCACCACCATGACTTAAAAGCATTCTTGTGTTCAGTGAAAGTTTGTGTGCCTGTTTGATTGAGTGGAAGGAGTGCAGGGGAAAAATGAGAACACAAATGTATGTTTTGGCTGCCATACAGTCAATACAGTAATAGGTCGGCAGAAACATCAAAACACAATCAAGAGCTGTCTTCAGGGCTGTGAGTGAGCAAAATTTGTTGGGCAATCAGCCAAGTGAAAGGAGAAGAGGTCTTCTGTTGTTCTTGTAGCTCATCAAGAGGCACTAAAGAAGCAAATTGAAATATCTTTATATTGAAACTAGAATCTCAGTTGCAATCTGCATGTGCAGTTTCATTACGTGTAGTGTAACACAGCTGCCACTTTCTTTCCCCTGAGATGACTAAATGTTGGGGACGAGCAAGTTAATAGTGTGTATGTAAGTAGTGCACATGCAGTTTGTAGCATGGTGCAAAATTTTTTTGAATACTGAGTTTAGGGTAGATAAAATATTCAGGAGCATTAAGGCAAGAGTAAGTAATGAAGGTCATTGCAAGTAAGTGGTTATAACTGGTGATGTATCTGCAATATTATAACTTTTGCAAATGTTTCTTTGCTCTAAAAACAAACCAAAACAAATCAAATCAACACAACCAGGAGCACCTGAGAGTTTCAAGCCATTTTTTTAGAACTTTCCTTTTCGAAAGACAAGCAAATAATCACCAGTGTTCAGCTCTCAGAAGGAACTGTAAAAGCTTATACAAACAGCTTAAAACATATACACGTGAAAGGGACACACGTATAAAGTTCCATACGTCTGCACATTTTGAGGGCAGAAACAAGGACCCATTTTGCAAAAGGAGTCTGTGATAACTCTTTAGTGTTGGATTCAAGGTTCTATTTCTCATTCTGATATCTGGATTTATACTTTTTATCAGTACTGAGAAAAGTTTAAAATGACAGCATTCTGATGAAATTTTAACACAAAAAGCAAATAACTTTGTCAAGCAATAGAAGTTTTAAGGCATAAATAATTTCTTGCTCTTCCTATCACACTTTTTACTGGCCTGGGGCAGGAATATGTTGGACGAAGTGGTAAAAATGTACAAATTTAAAAAGTGATAACATTTCTGTGGCAGATTGATTTACATGAAAATGATGGATTGCTTGAACCTTCATGAAGATTTGATCTCATGCAAACCATTAAAAAGATATTATCAAATCATCATGTGGATCTACAACTTTGTTATGTATTCCTTTATATGTTTGTATGTGTAACAGAAACAGAGGGCTCAAAAGCATCTCTTGGGCTTGTGAAACCTAGCCTTTTGGTGGGGCACTAGGAGTCTTTTCTGATTCCCTTCGTTAGTGCAGTGGGCACGATTTCCAAAATGGTTAGGGAATTTTCCTTCACTTAACCAGCTGGCAAAGTGAACATCCTTCCTTTTGTGGTAATGATCACCTTCAAGTTTCCAAAACAACTTTATATACAGGCAGTTCATATACAGGTATTTCTGTGACAATGCGTGATTTACTGAATCTCTGTCCTGGCCTCTTAATATGCAGCCAGATTTGGTATGGGAGCTCCTCTGCTGGTCTGAAGAGCTTCCTCTTGCTCTTTCACTGCATGGGTGACTTGCATCCATGTATCAGGAAAAAGCATGATGATCTGGAAAGCATTTAAAGACTCTTTGTGGATGCTTGAGGAAACTTTCTCATCTAAAATAAGACTTTTAGAGACATGCCATATTACCGAATAGCAGAATGGTAGGGAAGGGACCTCTGGAGGTCATCTTGTCCAACCTCCCTGCTCAAGCAGGGCCACCTGCAGCTGGTTGCCAGGACCAAGGATGGGGGCTCTTCTGGACAACTTGTGCAAGTGTTTGACTATCCTCCAAAAAAAAAAAAAAAGGTTTGATCTTATATTTAAATGGAACTTTCTGTATTTTAGTCTGTGCCCATTACCTCTTGTCCATTCACTGGGCACAATGGAGAGGAGCCTCACTCCCTCTTCTTCATTCCCTCCCCTCAGATGTTTATGCACATTGATAAGATCCCCAAAAATGGATCAGTAAACTGGACAGTCCCAGCTCTCTCAGCCTCTTCAGATGCTGCTTTATCATCTTGACGGGTATGGACTCAATTGAGTATGCCTATGTCTCTCCCATACTGAGTAGCCCAGCACTGGACCCAGGATGCAGGATCACCTTCTCGGACCTGGTGGCAGTGCTCTTCTTGCTGCAGCCCAGGGGACTGTTACCCTTATTTCCTGGGAGGGTCCACTGTTAGCTCATGGTCAGCTTGGTGTGCACCAGGACCCCAAGTCCTCTTCTGCAGAGCTACTTTCCAGCCCGTACTTGTGCTGGGGATTATTCCTCCCCTAACACAGTACATATAGGGTGTAGGTGGCAAGATGTTGGCAGCTGGGCTGCAGGGCTGGCCTCTGTGAGAAACCCCCCTTGTCTGTGCATCCTGTCTGCAGACAGGAGCCTCCAGGACTGCAGTGGGGAGTCTCACTTGGTGCTGTTCCCCACTGCTCTCCACAGCATGGCTGAGAAGCCCTATCTGAGAAGTGTTGTCCCCATGTCTTCTCCTTTGGATGTCAGTGCAGGAAATATCATGGGAAATGTCATTTGAAAATGAAAAAACACCCATCCTCTGTAAAAACTCTCCATGAATGATTTTCTCTATGTCCACATATTGGTCTTGTTTTCATTCAAATTATGAATCTGTTAATCCCTGAGGGAAGAGCATTTAATTAATTTTAGCACAGGTGTAGGTTGCTATAACCCAACCCAACAGGGATATTTGTGCACATGTGAAAAGAGATGATATTCAAAGCCATAAGTAGGATTCCAGCTGCAAAAACACCTGCTCAAAACCCATGGATGGAACATGTAGAAAAATGTTTTGAAAATATGTCCCTAAAACGTACGAAGTGCCTTCATAGTGAAATACACCATGTGAGTGCAATAATATTGTAAATTAATTACTAGGCAGTCCAAATGTTTATAGACTTCACCATAATGACCTTTTGGGATGTTTTTATCCCAGTAACAGAAATAATCTAGCTACAAGTACTTGTCAGGCATAAGGAGGCAGGATAAACCTGTCTGCAAAGCTCATAAGGGGTTATAATGAACAGGCTTTCACCTTCATGTCTGATAAGCTTGAGACATTGAGTACACGTCAGAAAAACTGATGTTGAGGCAACACAGCCTTTTTGGCCAAGCACTGGGGTTATTCTATTTCACTCTTATCAGAGTCTTCACACCAGGAGGCATCAAAGAAGAATATAAAATTCTTCAGCTTCTAGTATAACCAACAAAGGGTTTTCGTTCTCCTGTTTCTGCATATGCAATGTAAGCTGTATTGCAAACAGCACCAGCCACACAATAACGTTTGCTTTTATTACTTGCACATGAATAAGGCAGATGATAACAGTACCATTGTTATTTGGAACCGTCCCATGTGCATACGCTGTAACAGCCAAGGCCAGCCCTTCATACGCAGCCCTTACTATGAAGCCTGCTGGGTGCAATAGCTGCATGGACTGGAATCTATAACTTAACTTGCATATTAAAGGTAAGTAATTTCATTTTCCTGAGCACATAAGTCTATTCTGCAGATCAAACTACCCACAAAAGGCTATAAAGTACATGAGCATGGATTGTATTAATCAATCAGCTCAACTGATCCGTACCAGATTTCTTCATGGCAGTTTTAACAACTTGCATTCAAAAATGGGCTATCTTCTACAGCATAAATGAGTCAAAAAACTTCAGGACATTAGGATTTATTCTCCAGGTTTGCCAAAAAACAGTTGGTTGGGTTTTTTTCCAGAATATTAACATGATATCTGAAGGGACCTTATTTAGTGCCACTATGACAAGTGATCGGAAATCTAACTATACTAATAGGGTGACCCAGCTAGATTCATCAACCGTTGCATGAAGCAGTGTATAACAGCCTGAGAAACCCCATAGTAGCCCCAGCTAATATGTCCCATACCAATTTGCAGAGCACACGTTACCAGGAATACTGGAGGAACAGTCAAGACAGAGCTATTTTGACATTCATCTCCTAATGTGCTGCTGCCCAAATTCTACAAAGAAATTTTGAAATGCATCCTTTCACCAATATTTCCATATAAGCATCTTCCGTAGTTACTATTTTTAAAGTGTAGTCTGAAAATAATTTCTGACACACAATCTTCTTACTGTTCATTTGGTTTACTTTTTTTTTAACTTTCTAAATATTGGGTCTTTAATGAATTGTGACATGTACTTTACTTTTGCTCATTATTAACCTGACATGTGGCCTTTGTTTTCTGTAGCAACTTGTGGGTGGTCATGCACTCACCTGTGAGCTTTGTATGAGCTAAGCTACCAGACATGCAAGACTGATTTTATTGAAAACCAAATGACTATCCCACAATTGCTTTCATTAAATTGGAAAAAAATCTGTTTCTCTAAAGCCAGCCATGCAGTGCACTGAAGCCAAGAAAATGTCTCTCACTGACATCCCTGGCCTTTGGCTTGGGCTCCTTGCCAATGTTTTATTTAAATGGGCTTTTAACAGTTTCATATATTCAACTCCTACCAATTCTCAAGTTCAAAAAGAGTAAACATGTTCTAGAGTTGAATTGTAATGTATCCTCTTCAAATCCATGGTGCTAGTAAAAATACTCATTTGATTACAGTGGCCGGCTGCCACCATAGTTTATTTTGAAACTACAAGCTGGTGCTGAGCTCTTCTGAAACCCGCGACTGGATATTAGGCACAAGTATCATACATACAAATGGATAACTATCAAAGATCTGAGACATCTGGAGTGGTGGGGAAGGGGAAAAGGAAAAGAACGGAGAAGCACCTGCAACAGCCCCTAAGATAGGGAGAAACAAGCAGACTTGGTGCCCTACATGTGAGGGGAGAGGAAAAGGGGAGAAAACTTTAAGAGACAATTCTGCCAGGCTCTGCAGATTTCCCTCTCTCCCACTTCACAGTGTCTCAGGGCTGCCACGAAGGGCTCCACTCACTACCTGTCTTGTATCTCATGGAGACCACAGGGACCGAGGCTGCCCCCAAGCCCACACGGTGGCTGCTCGGTTTCAGCAGGAGAGCACAGCCTCAAGGGCACAGGGGACCCCAAGGCAGTGTGTGGGATGCCAAAATGAGTTGTCTTTCCCTAGCAATTGCATTTCTTCACCCTTTAATTTTGCCCAACACAACAGCTCTGTAGTAAGGGACAGGTTGTCTCCTCGTATGGTGTACTTAAAGCAAAGGCAAATTTGATTATCTCAGTTCAGTCCAATAGTTTCAAACTCCAGAAAACAAAGTGTTTTTTATTACTATTATGTGTGTATTGCCTTCAGTGTTGGCAAATTGTCTCTTTCTTTTCTGAAACTGTATTCTATTATAAAGTCTGACGAAAATAGAGAATTGCATTGTATATAAAGAAATTCAGAAAGACTTAAATTCACAATATGTTTATTAAAAAAACAATTTGAGGACGTTGAGATACTTAGGGCATTTTGTATTCATTATTATTTTATGTGTTGCTTGGCGTTACACAAAAGACTGAAGTAGTCTGTGGGGAATGAATGCAGGGCTTAAAGGCACTAGAGGAAGATACACACTTAGCACATGGGCTAGGATGCCTCATTTGTTATTTGGAGATATCATTGTATCAGGGAGGCAGGCTCACAGCCATGCATATTACACTGCCACCAACGGACAGTGCTGGCCCTGCTCTTCCCAGTCATGACAGGAGTCCATGCTGAGTTTTCCTCTTCTTCTCCAAAGCTGGCCAGTTCAGGTCAGCACTCTTCTTCCACCTCTCTGTGTTATGACAAAGGCAGGTTATTCACCTTGAAAATACAATTTTTAACATCAGTCAATGTTACGCACCTTATTTAGTTCATGGCTTAAAAAACCCTAAAGTCTTTCTTCTTCTCTCACTTAACCCATTTTGAAGTAGAACAGCAAGAGTGAAGAAAGTCTTGCTGGCTTCCAAATGAAGTGCTGTAACCCCAGCAGCATGGTGGCACCTACGTGGAGTTCACAAGCTGGACAGAAATTGAGCTGCACAGCTCATTCCTGACAGAAGGTTTGAAAGCTTAGAGGTAAAATGGGAAGGAGGGCTTCTGGAGAAAAAAATAATTATCTAGGAATAACTGCTTGACACGATGGTCATTTTCATCAACTATAATAATTTTCATTAACGTTATGGAACAAGAATTATAGACCTTATTTTCAAACTTCTATTTCCTTATTGGCAATTCATTTTAGTTCTTATTTCAAATACATTATTAATTCTACCTTGCATCCTATCTCATTCTTTTTTATCTCTTTTGGATGCCCAGTTACTTTTCATTAAATATTAATAACCAACTTTTAATTTATCCTGTAATTTGGAAAAAAAATAGAAGGGTGCTGCAGTAGTTCTTGGCTTTGTGAGGGATAATATTTCTGTACAGTGATAGAGGAATCCGAAAGGCGATGCATGTGTCTCACCAAATGTCTGGCCCAGGCTGACAGCACACCCATTGTCCTGCCACTCTTATCCCGTGGTGGTAGAAGGTAATTTGTGGAGCTGCGTGGAAATGTCAAAACAGATAAAAGGCTACCCTCCACATTTGTACATCCAGGAAGGGTGTTCTTATGGGAACCAGCATATATAAGATGGAAAGATCGTCTGCTTAGACACAACAAATGTATTTTGGATTTGCCGATGGGTGTCCCATGCCAGGTTTTCTTCTGAGGCCACTGTGTATCGGGTGCTCGGGTCACAGGCAATCTCTGCCTGGCATTGTCTGAAAATCAGACATCTCTGTGATATGTTGAGCACAGCATTCAAAATCCCTTTTATTGTAGGACTTTGGTGCTCTGGCAGTGTTACTAGAAGCAGTAAATGAAGAGGAGCCACTGTTTACTGAGAATACCCTCCCAACTCTAACAGTAGGAGGGTCACTGCTATGTCTCATGATTTTTGGAGTGGGGTTTAAAGCGTTTCCTGACCTCTGATCATTGATTTGCTCATCAGGCAAGAAGAAAGTAAATGACTCAATGATAAAAGAAACGCTTCACACTGACTTTCCTTTTTGGTGTTGTTATTGGTGCTGAGTTTAGACCATGGCTATTCAGAATACCCTCAGGCAGTGATGTATGTGTGCAGTCAAGGATATTGTCATTTTATCAATAGAATAAGGAAGGACATTAAACATGATAACATGTCATTCTAAACCAACTTTTAAAATCTCATGTTTCAGGACAAGTTGTAAAGTGATTATTCATTTTAGATAGAAGTTGGTGCAGATTTATTCTTGTCATCTTTTTCAGAAAAAATGATTGATAATAGGATCTTTTTTAAGTTGCGTAGGGATCAAGAATCTTTATCCTTTGGGTGAAGTGGATACCTCTGACCAAGACTGTGAAGTTTGTTAATGTGTGCAGTGTACTAAATCACATTTGCCTTAGATATCACTCTGTTTTGCAAATTGAAAAAAAAATTATTAAAAACCCTCCATGTTCTTGGACAAATATATTTAAATATTTCCCCCTGTAATTAAAAAATGTTTGATTCAAATGGAAGCTTTGTACTGATAACTTGAGAATGTGATGCTGTATGATGATCATGCAGGGAAAATGCTTTTTGTTCAAAAATAAACACAATTCTGCTATCTGCCACTCAGAGTTGTGTCTAAAAAAACGGTAAGCAACACTTAGAAGATAAGGATTATTCCTAGTACATACATACCCAGACAGACATGCCATTTAGTTATGCACATAGGCTCCCAGTGCTGTGAGTTAATAAATTAACCACCTGTTTCAGAAGGTTAAAAGACTTCACTGAGTTTTATATAAATGAATCCTGCCTATGTAAAATTTATCTATTTTTATTTTATCTACGAGAATTCTGAAGGTATTAAAGGACAAGAAAGGTCAGAATTTTTAATAATTCAAGAAGGAAATTTGCTGAACTAAAAGATTCTAATTACTGATGGAATAGAGAATTGATCATTTTCTTTCAGGGTAATTTATTCAAATCCAACCTAAGATACTCAATTACAGATACATGCATGTGTGTGTGTGTGTGTGTATGTGTATAACAATTTTTATTCCCCAAGGAATGCTGGGATCTGTAACTATTCATGTGTACAGAACTACTCAAATAAGTATATGTTGGGAAATTAAGGGCCTAAGTCTGTATTTTGTGGAAATTGTTACTATTTGATTTATAATGCAACCTACTGGTATACAGGTACTTTTAGAAAGCGGCAGGGCTAAAATATTGGTGCCAGTAAGGCAGCTGTTAACACAGCTGGAATTAAACAAGAATTTCTCCCCCTTTTCCCAAACAAACATGAAAGCTAACTCTTATCAGCTTGTGTTCAGCAGAAAGCTGGCAGGCTATTGACTACTGACCCTTGTGCTGCCGAATCCTGCCTTGTTACCTCTTCTTCTCTTGTCTGTAGCCACCGCTTGTCCATCTACCTAACTTAACACTGTAACCTCTTTAGAGTAAACATCATCTTTCTCTTATATGTTTGTGCATTAACAGTCCTATTAATAGGGATATTAATGCCCAATAATTAAAGGGGACACAGGTATAGTGTAGTTTGGTTTATTTTTATATTTACTACTATTTTACTAATATTATTGTTAATATAATTATGAATATAAGGAATTTTTATTCAAATATAGCTATCAAAACTGTTTACAGTTCAGTCTCTGTTGAAATGGCTGATTTCTTTCCTCTTTTTATTCTGCTTCAAAGTGTTTTAGGCGCTATGTGAGATTAGAGAAAAAAAAATTAAAAAAAAAAAGGAAGGAAAAGAAGGAAAAGCTGAAACTCCTTAAAGAAAGATTTTTTTTTCAGAAAAATTACTCCATTTTCTTGGGTAAACATGTAAGCTTTTGGCTGATTCTTTTACCTGAATCTCTGAACTACCTGCCAATGAGAAATTGGAGCCAGCCGTTTTCTGCCCTGAACAAGAACAAGCAAAACTGCCATTTCTACTTTAAGTAGGTCTTCTCTGGCTTATTAAAGAGTGTGATCTCTTGTCAGGGCCTGTTACATTTTGAGACAGCATTTCAAAAATTACTTGATCAGTAGATCTCTGTAATTTATAAAGCCACTTTATTTTGTTAGTATAGAAAACTAATATTGCAACAGGGATTATTTTCCTTTCTCACTTGCTACAAACACTGAAACAAAAATGCATCTGCAGCTAAAATAGGTATTTGTATAGACTACACTTTCTTGCTTTTTAGTAGCAACACAGTGGCCTGATAGCTTCTTCATTACAGAGGCATGATCTTTAAAAGTCTGTAGTTTTGAGACATTCTTTTCATCCCAAGCTTAAAGAGGTTTTTACCCCAAAAAACTGGTGTTGAAAAGTTATCTAAACAGGAATCAATTTTCAACATCATTGCAAATATCTTCTGTTCAAAAAGTGACATCCAGCACTGTCATAGAATGTATTGGGTGGAAAATGGGACAAATATTGAATTGACAACATTTGAAAACTACATAAAAAGGAAGAATGAGTAGGATTTCCAAAAAACACCAACAAAACCAGTGATTTTATAATATAATATGAAGTATATTTTATATATATATATAATATTCTAATGGTATGGTAGATCTTGTAATACAGAGTGCAGTTCTGGTCATGTCCCTTTAGAATGGATATGGGGGTCTTCAATTACAAGAATATCTAGATTTCTGTACAAAATATTGATGTGTATTTTCCATTAAAAAAACAATAAAAATGCCTATGGTCAAGCCACAATTGAAAAAAAAAGAGCAAAGGAATTACTGAACATAAATGCCATTTTTCTTCTGTTTTATAATCATATTAGATAAGCGTATATAATGAAATTGAAAGCAATTAATTTAAAGTTAGCGAAAGGAATTCTTCTTTTACATAATCTACAATTAGCTTGTAAATCTCTTTGTCAGAAGCTGTGATTGAAGTTGAGAGGATAAACCAGCCTCTGTGGATTAAGCTGTTTAACATTTCACAAATGAATTAGGTGGGCATTTTTGCACTGTGGGAGTGAGGAGAGAAGAGTTTCCCAAGATGGAAAAAAAATGTTTGAAATACTGTTTCTTGTATCTCCCCTTGAAAACATGTTCCAGGCTTAAGACATGGTTCTAGATTGAGTTAATCACTGTGTCAGTTCTTACATAGCTTTATCAAAAAGTCCTTATTCACAGGAGATAAAGGTATAAAAACCCATTTTATGTGCAATGTCATAAGGGAGATGATGTCATATTTTCAATGATGTTTCATCCATCCGAGTATGCACCTGAATTCTGAGACAATTTTTACCCAATTGGTAAATCAGTTTTTGGGGGAAGGGCCATTTTTAAGACACTTTAGAGAGAACTAATAATCTTTAAACAGACAAATATCATTCCAGGCCTTTGCTCTGAACCAATTATCTTGAGCTAAAATGCTAATTAGACCTGGCTTGCCTATCCAATTAGTGCTTGATTGTATAATCAACGCAGTGCTCTAACAACTCTGAAGAAACATATTGCTATCCACAGCTAAGGAAGAAGAAATCCTAAAATGGCTGAAAGATTACTTCAGATAAGGAAACACATCCAGCTGCTGAGAAAACCAGAGAGATAAAAATATTTGCAAATTCTTACTTACAGCATATACGCATTGTGACACTGAATTAGATGCTGACTCATCTGAGCAACGTCTACTTTGACTGTGGGTGCCATCCATCTCATGAGTCTCTGCTTGCCTTAAGAGGGCAACAGGGGAGATCTGTTGTGACAGGAACATCTTGGTTGGATATGGTAGGCAGCAGAGCAGAGTACCTCTCACAGAAACAGCAACTTACTCCAGCTCTTCTTGCTTCAAAGTAGTATTTAATCTCTTTTGAAATAGTATTCCGTAAGGTAAAGGAAATATCACGCTGAGATTGTCAGCAATATTCCTCACTGCTCAAGTGCCTTCCTTTGAAGAGCCATTAAGATACAATTTTAGCTTCACATTTGCTCTGAAGGGGTAGAAAATAATGAGTGTAAGTTGGGGAAAAAGCCATTTGAATTCCTCGGCGTACACCTTATTTGTATTGCACTTACGGTCGGCCAGCAGCAGCACCCATTTGTTTTTAACTGACACCCGGACCCCGTGTCCTACTGTGTGAGATGAAACACAGCGAGGGAGTAATCACTCCTCTCTCTTACCTGAGGGCAAAACGGCTGGTGCTGCTGCAGAGTGAGTCTCAGGGGGAAAATGAACCAAGCAGCACATTTTGCTGTGTCTGTGCAAGTGTGCATACAATACAGTGGAAACCATGGGCATGATCCAAATCCCATAAAGAAGCCCCTGTGTGTATTCCTGAAAAAGACTTCTCAGATCCATGCTAGCACTTCCCAGCGCAGGAAAATGGCAGTGGTGGAGTGACTGTTGTAGCGCTTCTTCCTTTGTTTCTTCCTAAAATGGAGAGCAGAAAGTTCTCGAGGGATGCAGGGACTGGCTGTAGCTTTCCACCTCTGCAAGGAGGAGGGAAGAAAAAAGTGCAAAGTCTCATCATGCTTGTATGCCTGCTTTGGCTACAGTTGGTGAGACAGCAGAAAATCTCCTCATCTCTCCAAAACCACCAATGGGACATAGTGCAGACAGAAAAGTCACACTGAACATTGCTTTTACAGACAAAAAATACAAAGGGGGAGAGGTGGCTTATGAATTATTTGATATGTATGAGGTGTCTTAAAGCACAGTAGAAGTTAACAAAGATGTTACACATCAGTAAGTTCAACAATTTTGTTGCCGATAACTCTATGATAATTTAGCTTTGCTTATCGCTACCACCTTTTCTGGAATTGAACAGAATGCAACAACTACTTCCCTTTACGTATCCTAAGGGCATAGTAGGGCAGTGCTTGTTGTTCGTAGAATAATGGTCAGAACAGTTTTGCATAACCCATTACAGTCAAAACTCATTTGCAATACTTGTCTCAACTATTTGTGTGGAGTATTTTGGCTCCTACCTGGTTTGCAGAAATTTGGCAGAATTTCAAGACAAGCTTTCAAAGTTTATTTGAACCAACATTATAGGAACTGAAGCTAAGGAAAATCTTTGCATGAATGAAAAATAAAAGAGGCACTTTGGATTCTTATATGATCCATACAGCTGTTTTGCTTTTTCCTTAACAATTTGTGTGAAAAGACAATTAAAAAAATTTTCAATCAGATACATAATTTGTCTCAAATCTGAGAATTTCTCACAATTTCAACTCCGTGTGAAATGTCATAATAGAAAAGCAACCACACCCGTATTGTTATTCAGTGTTAAGGTCTTTGATAGATTCCATTCTTTCATTTAAACTTATCAAAGTTACACCATACTATTTTTGCAGGATAATACTTTTTTTTTTCCTAGTTCATGTATCATATTAGAATTGATTATTCTCATTACCTCATGCTTAGTTTGAATAATAAATAATTCCACAAATAAATGATTCACCGTGGGGTAATCTACATAGGTAATACTGATACCATGCTCCAGGCTGAATCCAGCCCCAGTTCTGCCACTATTATCCAAATGGAGCTCTACGAAATAAAGTGAGATTATCTGTATGCTAATCCAGTAAAATCAAGATGGAAAAATGTGTCTCTTAGACATCAGTATAGATGTATAAGTCATAAAAGATAAGCAAGGTCTAGAGTTTTGTAGGTTACTTCCACAGCTGTATAGATTATTATTTGAAGGAGAGCTGTAGGAGTGCACTCTTTGCTGACACTTGGGAAATACAGTAAATATTTTGCAGAATGCGTCAACTGCTCTCAGCTTTGTTTGTAACACAACTTTTATGAAGTATGTTATTATTAAGGATTAACAACAACATTACCTTTTAATAGGATCATAAATCTTTAATTACAGTTCAATATGGTACCAACTAAAATTGCTTTTGGAATGAAACCTGTTTATTAAATGATATGAATAAGAACTTCTTTCAGAGGTAAAGGAATCATAACTTCTCAGGGAGAAGTTAAGGCATGCAAAACTCCCCCTGACTTCAAAGGGTGCCAGTGTCTGCCCACTGATTAACATGAATTTACCTAGTCTGCCACTACTATTTTTACTACTTTTAATGCCCATTAAAAATTTGGATCCCTCTGTAATTGTTATATTTATATTTGTTCTTTAAATTCACAATGGTGTGAGCTCTAATTATGTAAGAGTTCTCATCCTAGGGAAATGGCTCAACATGACATCTTTTTCTGCTGTCGAAGATCAAGCCAGTGGAGAAGCATTAGGTTGGTGGAGAGATGGTTTTCCTCAAGAAACTGGAGTGTCCCCTGAAACTGTATTTAAAGTACAACTGACATTTCTTACCAGATGAAACATAGATGTCCACTACTGTCACTGCAGCTGCAGTTTCAGCTCCAGCTTAGTTAGCTTACCTGCAATAACCTTTCTAAACACTTTTCTCCTCAGGCTCTGAGGCTGCCTGTGGTAGCAGAGCTGTGCAATGGGAGGTGACTTTGTGCCTCAGTGATGGAGCTCAAACGCTGTAGTGATGGGAAAGTTTTTAAAACATGCAAAACAGCATATTATTGCCTGGAGGGATATTTTAAGTATCTCTCAAAGGTATAATTTCTAGGACCAAACCTTTAGTTCCTGTTGTGCTCAGTTAAGAGGGCAGACAGGAGGAGGAACACAGAGTGGGAGATGTGGGCCAGAAAGCATATCTGCTTCTGAGAGAGTATAATGCAGTTAAATTCTCTCCTGTTAGTTTGGTTTTCAACATTTTAATTTGCTTTGTTTTTCAAAGAGCAGCTGACTTTTATATGGGAATGTTTTTTGGACCGTACCCTTGGTTTACATCCATGAGTGGAAAGGTAATATATCCTACCCACTCCTAAACTTCCATTCAAGGCGATGAGGAAATCTGTGCCAGAGAGAGTGAGCTGCACTAGGAAAATTTTCTTTGCAGCTGTGTCCAGAATGGATGTGTAAAGAGGTAATGCTTCAATTGCAAGGCAAGAGGAAAAGGGGACACTGTTTTCACAGCAAATATTTTCCAGCCCACTGAAGTAAACCCCAGTGTTTCCTTATTAGACTATATGACCCAGGGAATTCTTTCACACTTGCAGCTAGACTGGGCGAAGCAAGTGTTCACATGCATTTGGTGAAGCTGCATCACAACAGCTGCTGGTTTAAGCAGTCCTTTCTGCTCTTGGTAAGTATAAAGGACTATTGGCAAGCAAGATTGGTATTGGTCCCAAGGCTCTTCCACAGGCTGACAATTAAAAGATAAAATTAAGGTGATTTTGCAAGTGAAACTGAATTTAAACTAATTTAAAGGTAACACTGATACTAACTTCTCACTCTGCAATTCTCCAAATACATGTAGATACAACTGAACAGTCCTTGACTATTGTACTTGCTCTGTCCTTCAGAAATAACTTTTGTCCCATGGTCTAGAAGCAGTCGTAACATTGCCATTGGTTAGCTGGCAAACTTGCAAGTTTGAATGTTTTTGCAGTAATAATTCAACAGGCATTTTGCTTCCCACAGTTACTGAGTCTCACAGCACGTGGTGAATATTTCCAAAGTGGATACAATGGCTACATTATCTAGTGGCACAGACTGAGGAATGCACTTGTAGAGTGAAATGACACTGAGGATGCCACATTTTAGGCTTATTCTGTTTTTAATTCAGACTGCCTTGCATGTGCTGGACACCCATTTGAAATTGTGGTACATTATGGGTGCTGCTGGTGTGCATCTTCTGTGGTAGTTCTACCCAAAATAAAAACACAGTTAATGTGAGAGCTGGAGTAATGTGGTAGTGCCACAATGCAGACAAACAGCAATATCACAGGGCTGGGGAGGAGGATGAAATAAAGGTTGCCTAAAAATCTTTTAATTTAAAACAGCAAACAGTGTTACGCATAAATTAAAACATTATGGTTTATTGCAGATAAAAGGACTGGAGTTGGATGACTGAATAGTGCATTCCCAAGAGCAGTAAATTTGGATATTTAATAAAAAAAACAGATTTAAAGAATTTTTCAGTTTTACCCTAGCTTAGCTCTGTTTAGCTTCAGAATTACCGGTAGACACTAATTTTTAACACCAGCATATGTTGGGCATATAGGCAAAACCTTATAACTTACTTGAGTTTTTGCAATTTATTTTCACAGCCGATTCACTTTGGCAATCCAGCTTGTGATTTTGGTTTTTAACATGCTTTATGGAAAAATATAGGTAGCTTAAAGTGACAAGAAAAAACATTCAGGAGGGTTTGCATTTTTCTTTTCATAATATATTGCTAACTTATTAGATTATGTTCACAAACGAATGCCACAAATAATTTGCCTAAATTTGTGAAATGCTCATATAACAAATTTCAGATTAACATTTTTTTTGTATACCAAACCTTCATACCAGCGTAAGCAATTAATTTAATATTTCCTTAGCCTGCACTATCTTGCTGACACATTTTTTTCCTAACAATTATTTTTGAAAAAATGATGTGGGTGGTTTTTGGTTGTTTGGGGGGTTTTTTTGGTGTGCGTAGGGTTAGTTTTTTATTTGTGCTAGACTCCCTTCTGAGTGTGTTTTATAATGTCAAAGAGACTGAGAGGGCATTTCTCACTCCATTTCCTTGGGCTATAACTTACCACAGGATTGTAGATGTATGTGAACTATAACAATGGGAGATATTGATATTACTGGGTATACTGAATAAAAGACAGCTAACTGAAACTCAAAGCCTATTGGAACACATACCATTTATGTTTTAATTAGACAATTTGAAAGGGCTATATTTCTATTTCTTCATTAACTTTTTTTTATTCACAAGGATTAATTGTACAGGGCAAATAAAATAAACTATCTTGTAAAGAAGTGAAAAAAAGTAATCTGTGTACAATATATATTTGCAAAGTCAGCAGCCCAGTTACAGTGATAATTTTATGCTGGCAGCTAACATCTGGCATACTGACCTCACGAACTGACAAAAAATCTGCATGTAAAACATACATTCAACTGATTCTGGGGAAAAAGTCAGGAAAGTTTGTGCTTACCACACAAAACTGTCCTGTGTGCATATGTCGGAGGGTTGACATTTCCCTGGCAAAGCCCAGGAGAGCACATCTCATTGGGAAGGCAGGATGTCTCTGGAGACAGAGAGTTCCCCTGATCTCCCTGCTTCCCATGGGCAGCCCCAAAGCTGCTGCCCCTCACTAATGGTTGGGGGGGTGTGCTCTCGCCCCTTCAGAGCTGGAAACATTCAGCTCCATTGTCACAAAGCCTCTTTTTTTTCTTCCACTTGCCAGCTTATGCAGCTGCCTCTTTCTGCTTCAGTATGCTTTTCTGCAGACGCCTGGGCCAGAGAGCTGATGACCTGTGCTTTCCCAGGAAAGCCCTCCCGTACTTTCTCGGAGATGAAATTCAGGCACACAAAAGTAAAATTTTGAGCTCTAGGCAATGGCTTCCACCAAAAAGTACTTGTGGCTATGATATTATTGTGTTTTCTGTACGATGGGAAATGTTTTAAAGCAAACATTAGCTGTAGCCTGGGAGCCCACAGCATCCTATTCATCCTGCTGGATTCCTTGTCTCATCCTACCCTAACCCTTTTTACCAGAGTTTTGATTTCTCCCCATTTTTTAGCAATTTGCTGACACAATATCACTAGGAATTCTCCCTTGTCCTCCATAGAAAATGAAATCAGGTTTTGTGTGAGTGTTTTGGACCTTATGGCTTTTTATTCGGTGCTCTTACTGCACAATATTGTGCTACTGTACCAGGAGGATATAACACTACTATTTCACTTCCAGCCACGGGGAGACTCCTTTTTCTTTGAAAACAGCTCCTTTTCAAGATTCTCAGCTACAGGAATTATAGCAGCTATTAGGAGGCCCTGACCATAATGTGAATGCTTAGGCCCTAAAGGGGCAGCATGTTTTAACCTGCAAGTGGGTACTCAGAGGCTTGGAAGACAGCACAGCATCTCAACAGAGCCATCCTAATTAGAAAGAGCCAAGAGTTTTCCACTCCATTTGAACTATCATTTTTCACCTGCTTATTTGGAGGGGACAAATCCAGCTATTCTTCCTCCCTTCAAAACTGAGACATTCACTGGATGGTGTTACTACCAGAGCAGGACAGAGGTTTCCACTCTTAGCAGAGAGTAGAAGTAGAAAATTAAGCTTATCAGTTTCATTAGGGGAAGTTGTATTTGGGGGAATTATTTCAAGGTTTTTGTCAGAGGTGTGTTTTAAAGATTTCTTATGTTTCTAATTAAGAAGCAACAAATATCCAAAGCTCACGAGCTGATACAACAGTATAATGAAAATATAGCCAACCTTATAAAGAGATACTAGTATATTCTTTCAACAACAAATGAAGCTGTGTTGGAAATGGTGGGCACAGAATGAGTAAGGAGCCAAAGTCATATGAAAATAACATAAAATTATACTTGCTCTCACATCTCCTTGAGTTACAATCTCATCATGATTTCAAGGCTAAGTCAGGCTTTACCTTGTTAGTAGCTTGATAGGTGAGCTGATAAGGGAAACCCATCGCATCTGTAGAAAGTGGTATGTACTTACACAAAAGTAATCAGTGCTGCCATTCCCTTGCCCTCCACACCCCAAATCAGTGCTGCACCTTACCTTTGCTATTCAGCTTGAGTGTTTTGGGCTGCCAGAGGGTGACACTGCAACCAGATCCTGGCTCCTAACACTGATTAACTTTCCCACAGCAGGTTTCACCAAAGAGGCCTATTAATCAGAGGTGCCCTGTTCACATTCTAAACTGGATAATTAAATTTTCCCTGCCTACATTACCTTTGTAATTTCAGTTACTTTACAGGTGGTTTTTTTCCTTCTTTTGCTGTTAGTACACATGATTTCCTGAAATGGTGTGCAATATTTCTTTGCTTTCATACATGTGTCCACTGCAGATACATCTGTATTTGAACCATGGTAATTCTGCCTCACGTAACATTTGTATAGCCCTTGCAGACACTTTAGGAAGGGATGAATATATCTGTTTCCTTGGTGATATAACAGCAATTCATGATATATCATCTTTCACTGTACTTTAAAATAAATATGCCTGCATTTTTTATGCACTTGGAAATGCATAAGAGCCACATCATTTATGAAGGCATTGCCCTCAGCATAGAAGACCTAGAGACCTGGAGAACATCCTTCAGTTCTTTTCCATGCCACTGCCTAATCAGTACACGGATGGCAGGAAACTGCCTCTCTGATAAGAGAGGGTGCAGGCCCTGAATATTTCGTTCTGGGATACAACACATCTTTTAAGCTGGCTTTTCTCCATTACTCAAAAAAAAGGTTGAACCTGTAACTAAGTTCATCAGAGCTATCCAGAAACATGGGCATAAATTCCAAACAGTCAAATAAAACTTCACACATCAAATGAGAACACAGAGCAGAAAGACTTGATTCAAGGCATACTGATGCAGGTTGTTGCACTGATGTAATTTCCATCCCTCAGAAAGGTTAAAAGGAAGAAATAATATAAAAAACCCCTTTAACTAAGCCTATCATTGAGATCAGTACCTGGAGCATATTGATTCGGTGCCGCTACTCCAGAGGAAGGCAGGGGTTCTTGCATTTACTGTAGTAGTAATAAGGTAAAGTTGTACTTCTCAATTATGTTCCACTCCAAACACAAACACTGAATCAATATTCAAGGCTGCTGTTTCCAACCGGAAAAGTCCACAGCAGGAGAAGTTGGGGAATGAATTGCTCTGCTCACGTAGATTTTAGCACATACACTATGGGAATATGTTAGTTCTGTGCTTTTTACCCAGGCATTGCGAGAGGGTTCTTAGACTTTGATGTGTTCAGGTTTTACTTGTAAGGATAGTTCAGACGCTGCTGTGAGATTACCACTGCTGGGAACCTAAAGGGAATCTGGATACTGAATTTTAATGTAGTAGTACAGTGAGACCTTTTTAGTGCAACATCTCCCCTCACAAAGCAGCAGAGCTGCCAGCACAGGAGGGCAGCTGGGGCAGGTCTGCAGCAGCCTAACAACAGTAAGGGGGGCTAGAGACCTTTCATTACCTTGTTAACTTCCGTCACTTGGTAAGTGTAAGGAGGAGAGTGGCCAGAGAAAGGAAGAGTTGATATAAGGAAGGGGAGGGGAAGAGAACAGAAGTCATAGGAGAAACAAATATTGCTTTTTTCTTGGGATCTTAAACAGCTTTTGATGTCTGGTAGAGCAATACATAAAACTAGCAATTTTCATAATTAAAAATATTAATATATTAGAACTTGTGCAATAAAATATGTTTTCATATCTGAAATAGCATTCATATCTAAACTTGTTTTCAACAGAGATGCAACACAAAATTTGGGTCCAATGCGAGTCCTTGTGTAACTATGTATTTAGGTCAGATGAAGTGATTCAGGTGTAATGCTGTGCTTGGTGTAAGTAACTCTGGCCTCTCTCTCTGCCCCATCCTCCCTCTCCCCTCCTCTGTGGATTTCAGTGAGAAAAGATTTTGTCTGAATAGGAGTGAGTGTCAATATCCTCTTAATATCACCATTTATCTAGCCCTGCCTGTGACAATAGCTGGCTGTTGGCATAATGTTTATAGAGACCATGAGATGGGCTAGAAAGCAGGACAATACCATTGGCCTTGCTGTTGCCCAGAGTCCAATAAAGCTCTATCCCTGAGTGGGGGAACTAATCAGAAATAGAAATTAGTCTGATTTTCCTGCTGACTTGTAGTTACTTACTGTTAGCGGTCACTACTCTTGGGGATGTTATTATGCAAAGCATTAATTTTCTTAATGCGCTTTGTATGGTGGTGCTGTTAATGAGTGTTGTCAGTGACTCACCGTGAGCCTGCAGTCATACTCTTTTGCTCCCTCTCACATTTCTCAGTGTCATTTCATCATAGCCAATACCCACGTGTTGAGGTCAGCTCTTCCAGGCACTCTGAAGTCTTGGCAGTGCCAGTGTTAGCACACGGCAACATCAAGATTCATGGTTTAGGGCATAAAGGCATAGTGTTCAAGCCATGCTTCGATCCTCATTCATTCAGATGCTGACCATGAAGTGTGGACACAGAAATGCTGACTGTTCCTGTGCACGGGGTTTTGGTCCACTCTGAAAGAGCACACTGCAACTATCATCCCAGCCATGAGTGCAAAACGGCTGGTCAGTACAATTACTCTCATAGGCACTTTTCATACTTGCCTTTGCCACTATACAAAATGTAATTTTCCTTAATGTCACTGTGCTAGTACATTATCATCCACTTTTATGCCCTTTCATGCTGCTGAAATGGTGAGAAAAACGTACAGGAGCAGGAAATTAGGAATCTCAGAGTGTTTTGTGAGTTAAGGGCTAGCGTCTTAATGATTACAATAGTCTACTTTTCTGGCTTCCAGCAAAAATTAAGTCCAAGTAAATACAAAGGGACATTGTTGCTTTTTGCTTGATTCTTTGCTTGATGGTCTTTGCTTGATTTTTAACACTGTAGGCTTTATTCTAAACATCTATTAATGTCACTGCTACAGAGAGGTTCCACTGAATCCTGTTCCTCTTTGTTTTTATTGCAGATTGAACATCACAGAAAGCTACAGAAACTGCACCCAGGACTTTTCAAAGTGGTGTGCTCACAGCTGTGCGGCTGGAAATGCTTCCTTCACCGACTGAAATATTTGCTTGGCTCAGCAGCCCCAGGCACCTCATGGTTGAGCTGCATTTCTCACACTTCTAGTCGAGCCTCACCCACGGGGATCAGCAGGGCACCTGAGGGTCTGTATCATCGGGGTAACACAAATCTTGTCGTCCCTTTACCAGTGAAGACATCATCCCCTGGCATTCCCACTGAAATTCCCACTGAGGTTTCAGTTAGCCGGCTTTTATATCCAAAACCTTCCCCAAGAACCGGGTGTACAAGAACAAGGACAGGACAATAGGAAATGGCCTCATGTTGCACCAGAGGAGCTTTCGATTGGATATTAGGAAAAATTTTTATGCTGAAACGGTTATTAAGCATTGGAATGGGCTGGCCAGGGAAGTGGTTGAGGCACCATCCCTGGAGGTGTTCAAAAGACAGGTAGACAGTGCATAGAGCCAGGGTTTAGTGATGGTTTTTGTCAGTATTGGGTTGATGGTTGGACTTGATGATCTGAACGGCCCCTTCCAACCAAGGTAATTCTACGATTCTATCATTTCATGCCTCAATGCTCTGGCACGGACATGATAGCTGCACTTTAATGTTTGAATGGTTGTAGCATCTTACAAGCTTTTTTTTTTTTTAAAAAAATAAATTAAAATTACACCGAACATGTAATTAACATCCCTACCACATGAACCTTTACTTCTTTGTGGTTTTTTTTTTTACTTTTTTTTTGTTGTTGTTGTTCCTGTGGGGGACCTCACAGACCTCCAGGGAGGTTTTATGCCAAAGTCTTAGACAGAACTAGCGGGGCAGGAGATACTCACTCCAGTCGGGCCGGCGAGGCGGCGGCAGCACCGGCGGCCCGCCCTGAGGTGAGCCCGAGGCAGGGGCGCGAGGCCGCCGCACAGAGGCGCGTCACCCAGCTCAGCGACCCCCCGCCCCATAGCCCCAGCCACAACCAGGAAGTCCGCGGCAACCAATCAGGGCGCGGAGGGGGCGTGGCCAGGAGCCGCGCGGAGATTTAAAGGCGGTCAGGGCAGCCCCTCAGCTAGTCGGCGGGGCGGGGCCTCTGTGGAGCGCGGCGCATGACCGGTGAGTGTGGGGAAGGGGAAGGGGGAGAGCAGAGAGGATTAGAAAGAGAACATCCCAGATGGTATCCACTCGGCCTGCACACACAGTCAAAATGTATAAAGCAACCTAAATTGGCCTGCTGCCGAGATGTGCAGCTGTCCAGGTGAGGGGCTGCATGGAATGGCAAAAAAATAGGGCAAAAAGTCTTGGTTTGATGAAAATGTCTTCTTCTAGAGAAGTGTCCAGTCTTGACATGATGAAGTAAAGCAAGACTCTTGGTAGACTGTTCCAGCAGTCTCACCATATGCGTATTATTAGTGTATAATCTCTATGTCTTCACTTCAACCTGTTGGTTATTTTTTGACAATTTGACAACTGTTAGTTATAGACCTCTTAATAATCAGTATTTTCTTTCATGCATACATCAGTAAAATTGCCCCTTCCCCTCTGCAAAAAAAAAAAAAAACCCTACCACATTTCTTGGTGAACTAAACAGGCCGAACTCTTTCAATTCTTCTTCCATCTGAAAGTTTCCAAAACTACAAATCATACCTGCTGTGATGATCCTCATTCAGACTTTGCTGCTGCTTCCCTCACACACATGATTCTACAAATACAGACAGCAGAGATGGAGATAAGCTCCGGTTTTGCTTTGTCAAAGTCATTGTATACAACTAACATGGCTTTCGAATCTCACTTGCAACCATTTAAAATAAAGAGAGAAACTCCTCTCCTTTATTTTGCTGTGTGTTGCAAAATTCACATATTGATTTTACTGGACACCAAGCAGTGGAAACTTATAAAGTGCAGGAGGCTTCTGCAACTCCATCAATTGAAGAGTAAGATGCACATGCATACAGGCCTGCTACAGTTTTGAGGAAAGAATGTCAATGCCAGTTAAAGGCAGCTCTCGAAGCATTCATAGCAAAGGCACTCTTAAGCTGCAAAAATTCAAATCAAGTTCTATAACACCCTAAGGAGAGCTTAGGATAGTTAATGTAGGAATTTGTAGCTATTCTTCAAAACTCTGGAATTTAAAAAGCTCCTAAAATTCAGATCTAGGCTTTTGGCTTAGGTTTTACTCTATTTCGCACAGAGCTGTGAATGTTATGTCTTGCGCCACCCTCCTCCAGATCTTCTCCGCGTTTTCCTTTCCTTAGACCAGATACAGAATTTCTTCAATGAAAATAAACAGTTCACTAAAAATACCAACTGTGGAAATGGAACACCTGTTTATTGCTCTAATATGACATTCCAGTATAAATATGAAATCAATTTTTTTAGTGGTATTAAAGCACAGAGCAAGAAAAAAATGTACTTTGATCTTGGGTCTTGCTTACACTGGACCTGAACGCTAACTAATTTCACATGAAGAACATGCTGTTAGGTTAACCAAGCATATTAAAGGCAAAAACCAATACCAAACAATCCTTAGGTAGACCTATTTATACTATATTTTGCTTACCTTACCTTACATATTTTCAGTCTCCAAGCACTTCCTAAATAATTCTGGTTTATTGCTCACTCTGTATTACAGTCTCTTAATTTCGTGGGCTAACCTGTTTAAACCTGTGTAAATTCAACTTTGGGAGGAGAACCTCTTAATACTCTGTGGCTACATAGTTTACTATAACTAACTTTACAAGTTCAGAAAATGGTGGGAGACCACCCTGACAATTCTTGGAAAACAATATAACCTATTTGCTTTTTTTGAAATTACCTGAAGACCCAAATATTGGAGTAGATGTAACCTGGAGAGGATCCAATGTGACAACTACCCTATTCCTCTGGAAGTAATGCTAGGTAATTCTCTCTCTCTAGCTGGGAGGTATTTGAGATGGGAATCATTAAGATATAAAACAAACCTTATAACTCTGTGAATGTGGCTGTCTCCAGAACAGTTTATAATATACTATAATAATATCTAGTCAAATGCCTACCTGTCAGAAAAATAAGCACCCTTTGCTTAACAGGTAACTAATAAGAAAATTATTAAAATCTCATGAGAAAATAAAACTGATCCTGTGGAAAACAGTAGGGTCAAACCCTAAAAAATGCTGACCACCTTGAGGAAAAAAACCAAAACGCCACTTTAGAGCAATGCTGATTTTGATTTTGCTAAGCCCCATATGTGTCTCTATGGCTTTCAGTTGTTCACCTTCCCAAGCTATTGGCGCAGTGGTAGCAGCCAGCATCAGGGAAGGTTTGGTAGCTGAACAGATGAGCCTCAGCCACCCATAATGGTTGGGCAGTAGTGTACTGGGGTGGGTTGTGTGTGTCGAACGCATCCTTCTTGTCCAATTGCTACCTCCAGCAGGGAGTTGGCTTGACTGGGGGATGCTTTTTGCTCCATAAAAATGAGCAACTAAATTCTCTTCTAGTTAGTCTGACAGTAAATTAACCACAAATATTTTTAGATGTGGAAATGAAATAAAGAAATGTATCTTGATTTTGGGGGTATTTTTCTTTAGGACTATGTTGGCATGGACTTTGCTAAAAAGAATATTCTACATATTCTTTCCTTAAGAATTCTCCTTCTAACTTCTAATTAATTTTGCACATTCTCTGAGACATACTTTCACCTTCCAGAAAATCCATTTCCTCTGATTTGTATCAATGGTACATTTGCTGCTCCTTGAGATTTCTCACTCCTAATTCATGAATCCATTAAAAGGCTTTCCTTTGAAAAGTAGCCCCCACTGCTGTGTCAATTATTTTCCAGTGTTGGTGCTGGCAAGTAGAACTTGTGACTTTCCTGAGCAATTAACCTGGCAGTTATCAATAGCAAACACTGAGTACTGTAACAAAATGCCACCGAGTTGGGAGCCATAAGGCAATGGATTGCACAATAGAGCTAAAGGAAAATGTAATTGTTAAAATGGTTAGCCCATCTGACTTTGAACCTGTAGCAGATGTCATGTTCAAGTAATGGATTTGGAAAGCTCAGTCTCCCACCCTCCTGTGTTCTGGACCCTGTGGAAGAGCAGTAATGCATATGTATAGGTGTGTGTATATTTAAACCAGGAATGGCAAGCAGACTGTAACACCCTTCTGTATGATTGGGTTTCTTTAAAATGTGTGGATCATTGCGTGGAAACAGAAGTCTTTTAAATCAAAATCAAACTCGGGTGATAAATCACAGTTATTTTACAGCAATCCTTACATGGATAGAGTGACATTTGTGCTCAAATCTGCCCTGCTTGGAGCTCAGTGCTCCATTTCATATAAGCAGGCTCAGTGATTTTATTGAGAGTTCTTACAACTGTGCCCAGCCTGCCTTTTTCTCTGTGAGCTTCCCTATAGCGTGCTGTGCCTGAGCTGCTCCAGACACCAGGCAGGCAGTGCTAAGGTGCTGCTTTATGTACTCATCATGCAGGAGCTGGTCCTGAGAGGGCTCAGTGCCACAGTGCAACATCCACCTGTGTTGTACTACTGTGCTTGTACAGCCATTGCTTATTGCAGTGTTTGAAACAATTGTCTCTTTCTTCCCCTTTCCCTGCACCCCAATGTGACTTCTCTGAAATCAGACAGTTTACTGTGGCTCCCCAAGCTCTGTGCCTGGGCTGGGCAGGGTATGTGCTGCACTGAAGATGAGAACCAGACCCTAGATCAGTTAACTCGGTAATAAAGCATTCAGAGGGTTTACATCCGAACTGCTGTTTGTGTGTGTGTGCCAAATCACTGTCTACAGTAGATCACATTGTTTTGCATCTTAATTAGAGGGCAAGTCTTTTAGTGTGTAATAAAATGTTACTTTGTAATTGAATGCAAATACTGGCAATTGTTTTCTACCATCTATGCCATTGAAGAATGGTTAATTATCTGATTTAACTCCAATTCCTTATGATGGCAGTTGACAGGGACAGGTACTGGATATCTGAGACTGGTCCAGGATTCTGAAATTGTCCATCTCAAAACGTGATTGGACTTGGTTTGTGCTAAAGAACATCTGAAGGTTATTATTACTTGTATGAGGTATAGACAAGCCTGCATTTAATGCTGTACTATATGCTTTGTGAAGTGTAACAGCACTAAAGTTATACGTTAGCTCTATGAAATGGAAGTGTTCTTGCATATTACATTAATGTCAGTTAATAGGGAATTAGTGCCACCTAATGTAAAAATGTAACCTAAGTGTCTCTGATAGTATAAGGGAAGGCTTTCTCATTCTCTCTTCCATTTGCAATAAACATTAATGAAATAAAAATAACCATGGGTTATGAAGCTGTTAAATATTATATATTCCTATACTATTAAACGTCATCTATTCCTATTACATAAACTTTATTTTTGCTTAGTAACAACTACTCTGTTTTATTCTGAGAGATTAGCAATTTCATAATACTCTAAAGGATTAATTGCAGTAATGAGATACTTCCCTGTCACAGTCTTATGTAAACTATAATTATTTTGGCCCCAGTTCTGAAAACGTGTATGCAAGTTCTTAATTGCACTCAGGTGAGGAGAATTAAGTGCATGTATAAATGTTAATGTGAGCAGAAGCTAGTTCCTATGTGTATCCTTTTTACCTTTTACTAAAGGTACAAGTCTGTATTCCAAAGATGATTCAGTCTCTCTGGCTGTTTTATAGAAGAAAAATAATCCTTTAAAAAAGATTAGCGAGAGCAAAGATAAATATAGTGAAGGAGTGCTCTGGTTCCCCAGTAATTACCTATCAGGTATCTTCTATCTAAACTGAATTTCCCAAAAGAGAGAGCAAAAAGAAAGGAATCATTAATTAAAAAAAAACACCCGAAATGTTACGGTATCACCCAGAAGCCTCTTTCCTTTCTCACACACTAGCCTTCTTGTATGTTGGCTGCAAGCATTCTCCAGCTTTCAATTACTCACGGGGACTAAGGTATATGGCAAAGCCTGAACGTTGAATGCTTAGCCCAGCCTGTGTGTTTGCTCCTGACAGTCCCACTCAGGACAGTGCTCCCAGTGACTGTGGAACAGGCAAAACTTTATTGAGCATCTAGATTAAAATATCTTTACTGGGAAGGTATAATATAGAGAGCTCTATAGCTTCTGTGTATAACAAAAATGTAATTCACATAAGAGAGTTTGCTTGCTGAGATGTAGTCACAGGAGTCACTCCTGCCCAAAGATGATCTGATGTTAATGCAGTGACTTATATAAAGATACATATTGCAGTGTCTAGAGTGATCTAAGTCAGAGCAGTGGGGCCAAAGTCATGACACTCCTGTTATAGCTCTAGTTAAAGGTTTTGCTGGGAAAGCTTTGTTTTACCTTTTCAACTGATGTTAATGCCAACATATGCTGAAGCACTATTATTACATTTGATATTTTAGAAAATACGCTTTTGTGCAAAGGTTGCTTTAGACGTTGCCACTGTTAATCACAATAGGCCATCAAATATTTGAACTGGGATGTATTTGGGTATTGATGAAAGAGAGAAAGCTAATGGCAAATAATTTATTTTGTTGGTTTTATAAAAAAAGTATACCTGTGCATGACACCTTGAAAAGAGCCAGAATGAAGTATCAGTAAATGATACTGGAGCTTTTGAAAATGTTTAGGTCATAATACTATCACAGAATCACAGAAAGGTAGGGGTTGGAATGGACCTTTGGAGATCATCTAGTCCAACCCCCCTGCAAAGCAGGGTCACCTAGAGCAGGCTGCACAGGATCTCATCCAGGTGTGTTTTGAATGTCTCCAGAGAAGGAGACTCCACAACATCTCTGGGCAGCCTGATCCAGTGCTCTGTCACCCTCAAAGTAAAGAAACTTTTCCTCATGTTAGCCGGAACTTCCAGCTTGTGCCCATTGCCCCTTGTCCTGTAGCAGGACATCACTGAAAAGAGTCTAGCCCCATCCTTTTGTCACCTGCTCTTTAGATATTTATAGGCATTGATAAGATCTTTTCTCACTCTTCTCCAAGCTAAACAGACCCAGATATCTCAGCCTTTCCTCATAGGACAGATGCTCCAGATCCCTGATCATCTTTGTAGCCCTCTGCTGGACTTTCTCTTATAGTTCTTTGTCTTTCTTGAACTGAGGAGTCCGGAACTGGACACAGTACTCCAGATGTGGCCTCACCAGGGCAGACTAGAGGGGCAGGATAACTTCCCTTGACCTACTGGCCACCCTCGTTTTTAATGCACCCCAGGAGACCATGGGCTTTTTTGGCCACAAGGGAACATTGCTGTCTCCTAGTCAACTTGCTGTCCACTAAGACTCCAGGTCCCTCTTTGCAGAGCTGCTTTCCAGCAGGTAAACCTCTAAGCTGCACTGGTGCATGGGTTTGTTTGTCCCTAGGTGCAGGACCCTACACTTGCCTTTGTTGAACTTCATTAGGTTTCTCTCCATCCAAGTCTTTGGAGCTTGTCCAAGTGTTGCTAAATGGCAGCACAGTTTTCTGGTGTGTCTGCCACTCCCCCCAGTTTTGTAAGAATACATTCTGTCCCCTCATCCACGTCATTGATGAATATGTTGTGAACAAGACCGGACCCAGTACTGACCCCGGGGAACCTCACTAGCTACAGGCCTCCAACAAGACTCTGCACCACTTGTCACCACCCTCTGAGCTCTGTCACTCAGCCAGTTCTCAATCCACATTACTGTCCACTCATCTAACCCATATTTCATAAGCTTATCTATGAGGATGTTACAGGCAACAGTGTCAAAAGCCTTGATGAAGTCAGGGTAGACAACATCTACTGATCTCCTTCCACCTACCCAGCCAGTCATGCCATCATAGAATGCTATCAAATTGATCAACCACTTCCAGGTGGTTATAACCACTTCCAGGTGGTTATATTTGTGTTGCATGTTTGATAGTGCATCATAAATGAGGTGAGAAAAAAGTGCCCAATCTCAGCTTTTCTGCTTCATTCAGTAATTATGGTGATTGTCTGATTGATACTGACCTTGCAACTTTAAGAGAATTAGGGCCAAAAAACTCAGCATGTCCATTTATAATGTGAATTTGGTGATCGCCACCATTTGGTTCCACTAATATTTATAGTATGATACTTCATTTTTCTTGAAGTGAATCCTGAAATTCTATAAAAATAATAAAATAAGCTAAATCTTAAAGAAACAAACTACAACTTTGTTCAATGAACTTGACTTCATGAACCATTGGAAAGATAATTGTTATTCTGGGACAGAAGCAATGAATATGTTTTTACAATAAATTTCAGCACAGTCCAAATGTTTCAACCAAAATACAATATCTAGAGAAAAATGCAGCTAAATGAGACGTTTTGACTCTGACAATAGGACTGGTGTTAAAAAAATCTTAATAAATAACTGCATACATTTCCTTTCCTACCAAAGTAATTAAAAAAATCTTTAAGTGATAGCGCATAATAGAAAATTCAAATTGTAATTGTAAAAGTAATTATTTGTGTCATGCACACATTTATTTTTATTACAGCTCCAATTTAGTTCATATTTCTGTTACCACAATGTAAGTTATAAACATGTTTGTAGCTGCCTTTATATCGTGTTATATATTTAAAGCATAAATTGTCACTGTCAGGATTACTACTCATTCTGATGCACAGAAAATGCATTCTTGGAACAAATTACTCAAAGTTGCACGCTCTGGCTTTTGAGATAGTTGCATGAGTTTAATTGTAAAAGGTTTGCCTATTTCAGAGAGTCTTTGATAGACACAAATGGAAAGTTGAGGTGGTTCTGCTGAGCTAAGCTAGACTGTAATGTTGCAACTATCTTCCAGGTGCTAAATGGTGGCATGCTTCTCCTAAAAAATTTGTCATTTACTCTTTCTGAAGCACACAATCTCTCGTGAGTGCAGAGAGAGCTGCAGTGCCCACCCTGCTGCCCCATGGGTCCAGCATGGCCTCCCCAGGTGATTCAGTTTCCTGCTTTTATTTCCCTAGCTCATCTAGCTTTAATTACAGATGATGTTATTCCTCATCCCCCATCATGCAAAGGCAAAACCATCCTGCTGGGCTGAGGAAAGGGAAGAGCAATTCTTGTTAGGCTTAATTCAAAGCTTTGATGTGCTGCCTCCATGTGAGAGAGAGGCCCTTGACATGCAACCCCTTGCAATAGGTTCTGTGCAAATTGTTTGCAGATATAGGCACCTCGTTCTTAAAAACAGCTGAGCGGTGTCAAGTAGTCCCCATGGGCGTTACAAGAGCAGCCTGACGTAAGACATTGCACCAAATAAATTAATGTTATCATCTTTTGTATGTGCAGAGGGCAGAATACCTCTTTACAAGAGTGGGACTAGTATTGAACTCTTTTTTAAAGTCCACCTCATTATGGCTGTAACCTCCCCCTTTCCTAACCCCATGCATGAACTAACCTCCTTACGGTGTTCTCTTCAACAGTGGCATTTGAATGCATTTCATGTGAAAGCAGTTGGCTTTCAAAAACCTGTTTCCAGGCAAAACCCCCTCATGTGATCATTATCAATACCAAACCATTTATCTAGAAATGCCCACTTGGTCCTCCTCTTGGTCAGATGTCCTGGATTCCAGCAGCTAGTAGGATGCTCAATCATACAGAGAGTTCTCAAGGACAGGGATCCAAGGGGTGAATGTTAGGGACCTGCACTATCCTTCTTCTTGGTGAGATGGCCTGGATAACAATAGCTGCAAAGCTAGAAAAGTGAGCATAAACCTACTCAAACACCCAAAAACTTCCTGAGACAGTGTTTCCCCAAAACTGGTAGATTAACAGAGGGAGATGACCATCAGCTGGATTATACAATAACTGGAAGTTATAAAGAGACTTTGGAAAAAGGAGAAGCCAGCTTGAAAAGGGGTGATAAAGCACCATGAAGCGTGTTCAGGGCTGGGCACCCGGAGAGGACAAGGGGGTTGCCTGCAGCCCTTGCAGCTGCGGTGTGAGGGCTTGTGTGCCCATGGATGACGTGTCTTCACATTGGCATGGGAAAGTGTGAGGCATCTGCAAGTGCATATTAACATTTTGCAAGTCTCTAGTGTTGTGATGAGTCTCCTCTATTACTGGTATTGATCCTGAACAGATTGCCAGTTATTTATGTGCTGTTAATAAATCAATAAACTGATCTTGATTTGATTTAAACCATCTGAACTGAGGAAATTTTCCTTTTAAGAATTGTAAATTTCAGTGGCGTGTTCTGGGTTTTGGTAACTTTTGCTCCCATGTACGAGAGGCTTCTTTCTCTTTCCTGGAGCTCTGACCCCTTTCCCTCTATTTGTTAAAGATGTCAGAAAATTAACTTCTAGACTCTAGTGGAGTCAGGAGAATGGTGGGCTTTTTTCCTGATTTGCCCATACTATCACTTTGTGAGTGAATTAAATACAGAGAGAAGGAATGACCAAATAGCCTTCTTACTAAGATCATTTATATGACTATATTTATAACTTATATTCATCAGATCCTGTAAAAAGGGAGTAAGATTTGAAAACATGCTGAGTACCGGAATGTGGAAAACAGAAAAAAAATGCACTGATGAAAGCCCAGCAGTGAAGATTTCTGCATGATCCTGTACCCTTCTCTGAGTACATTTAAGTTCAATTAGCACACTGAAGACATATTCCCGAGCCTTTAGTTCAGCTGTGACTTCTAGAGTGAAAAAACCAGAGAAAAAACTCCTTCTAGGGGAATTTATTTTTAAGTCTCAGGGTCTCTACTTTGTTTTAGAGATCAGTGAGAGGGTGCAGAAAGTCACTGCAGTTTTGCTTGTCTGTGATCTCTCACTGAAGCAAGGACAATGAATGCCTTTTTCCAAGCAGGCTGGCTTGTCTGTTTTCTAAGCCATTTCTTTGAACTGCCTTCCATTAAAAAGAAAAGAGCATTCTGCTGTATCAGATTTACTGGAAGATTCATATTAAACCACAAAATAGTTTTTTTCCACGCTCCTGTGATCAAACTGTGTACAATAAGCGAAACTGGTCCCTGCATACAGCAGCAGTGCAAGGCTTACTGCATCCCTCAAGTCCCAATTAAGCTTTCAGAAGAGCTCATTGGCATTATGAAGGCCAATTTGGCTATAGATGCATTGCACTCAGTATGATCTACTTGTCCTACATGGTGAGCTTTATCTAAGGTTTAAGCTTCCCTTTTCCTTCAAGCCAAAATCTTCACAAACAAATTTCTTTTTGAGATTTTTCTGGAATTCTGTGTTTCTGAAGAAATAACTGTGTAATGCACTACAGGACACTGAATAATCCATATTATTCCTGTTTTGAACTCAAATTCGTGCCCTTCTGGCACCTAAAAAAATCTGTGTCTCTCAACAACCACAAGTATCCTATGTTCAAGGGAGGGAGGATTTTCATGCCATTTATGCATGCTCTGATTTATGCAAAGTGTCCATGAAATAATAAAGTTTTCAATTCTTAGGGAGGTGAGAAGGGGAACCAGCAGGACTGACATCATGGACTTCTGGAGGGCAGACTGGTCTTTTTAAGACTCTGCTTGACAGAGTCCCTTGGGAGGCAGCCCTGAAGGGCATAGGAGTCCAGGAAGGCTGGATGTTTTTCAAGGAGGAAGTCTTAAAAGCACAGGCGCAGGCCGTCCCTCTGCAGAGTAAAGCGAGCCGTCGAGGGAAAAGACCGGCCTGGCTGAACAAAGAGATAGGGTGACAGCTCAGGGGAAAAAAAGAGAGTTTATGGCCTTGGAAAAAAAGGGCAAGCCACTCAGGAATATTATAGAGGTGTAGCAAAGTTATGTAGGGAAAAGATTAGAAAGGCCAAAGCCCAGCTTGAACTGAACATGGCCTTGGATGTTAAAAACAACAAAAAGAAATTCTATAAATATATTAGCAGCAAGAGGAGGACTCAGGACAGCCTCCATCCATTATTGGATATGGGAGGCAATGTAGCGACAAAGGATGAGGAGAAGGCTGAGGAACCAAATGGCTTTTTTGCCTCAGTCTTCAGTAATGGAGTAGGGTGTCCCCTGAGTACCCAGCCCCCTGAGCTGGTAGATAAGGGCAGGGAGCAGAATGAAGCCCCTATAATCCAAAAGGGAAGAGGTGAGGGATGTGCTCCAGCACCTAGACACAAACAAGTCTATGGGACCAGATGGGATCCATCTGAGGGTACTGAGGGAGCTGGCAGAAGTGCTTGCGGAGCCACTCTCTATCATTTACCAGCAGTCCCAGCAAACTGGGGAGGTCCCGGCCGACTGGCATCTAGCAAATGTGATGCCCATCCACAAGAAGGGTCAGAATGATGATCCAGGCAACTACAGGCCTCTCAGCCTGACCTTGGTGCCTGGGAAGATCATGGAACAGATCATCCTGAGTGCCATTATGCAGCGCATGAAGGATGCTCAGGTGATCAGGCCCAGCCAGCACGGGTTCACGAGGGGCAGGTCCTGCTTGACAAACCTGATCTCCTTCTATGACAAAGTGACCCGTTTGGCGGATGAAGGAAAGGCTGTGGATGTTGTTTACCTGGACTTTAGCAAGGCCTTTGATACAGTCTCCCGCAGTATCCTCCTGGAGAAACTGGCTGCCCATGGCTTAGATGGGAATACCCTCTGCTGGGTTAAAAACTGGCTGGAGGGCCAGGCCCAGAGAGTGGTGGTGAATGGAGTTAAATCCAGTTGGCGGCTGGTCACGAGTGGTGTCCCACAGGGCTTGGTACTGGGACCTGTTCCCTTTAATATCTTTATCAATGATCTGGACGAGGGGATCGAGTGCACCCTCAGTAAGTTCGCAGA
>NW_015090885.1:8422544-8678936 GCF_001431845.1 Calidris pugnax
GAGCCAGCAGTGTGCCCAGGTGGCCAAGAAGGCCAATGGCATCCTGGCCTGTATCAGGTACAGCGTGGCAAGTAGGACCCGAGAGGTGATTGTCCCCCTGTACTCGGCACTGGTGAGGCCCCACCTTGAGTACTGTGTCCAGTTTTGGGCCCCTTACCCCCAAAAAGACATTGAGGTGCTGGAGCGGGTCCAGAGAAGGGCAACGAAGCTGGTGAGGGGTCTAGAGAGTAAGTCTTATGAGGAGCAGCTGAGGGAGCTGGGGTTGTTCAGTCTGAAGAAGAGGAGGCTGAGGGGAGACCTTATTGCTCTCCACAACTACCTAAAAGGAGGGTGTAGAGAGGTGGGGGTCAGTCTCTTCTCCCAAGTCACAGGAGATAGGCCTCAAGGGGAAATGGCCTCAAGTTGCACCAGGGGAGGTTTAGATTGGATATCAGGAAAACTTTCTTCACGGAAAGGGTTATCCAGCACTGGAGTGGGCTGCCCAGGGAAGTGGTTGAGGCACCATCCATGGAGGTATTCAAAAGACGGGCTGACATGGTCCTCAAGAATATGGTTTAGTGTTGTGTTGTTTCTCATTTATTTTTTTGTCAGAGTTAGGTTGATGGTTGGACAAGATGATCTTTAAGGTCCCTTCCAACCTAGACAATTCTATGATTCTATGATGTTAAGGGGTGTTGCTTTTGCAGGAAAAAACCCTCTTCCTCTATACTAAACAGTGATAAAAGTAGCTAGTGTCTTTAGGTGACAGATGCCAATACTTCAAAGCTCAAGAAAAAAAATAAATTAATCATCTACCATGTTTAGAGCATCATACAAGTCATCCTGCTTTGAAGCACTGTGACTGAGAGATGCAGATCCACCCTTTCTACTCCTGGTTGGTGGGTGGTGGTGAAAATTGACCAATTGAACAGTTTTCAAGAGGTATAGCAGGAAATGTATTTGTGTTCCTTTCAGTTGCTAAAGACGAGGTTGTAGTGATAAAGGGAAAATAATGAAAGCAAAGTAAAAGGTAAGAAGAGCTGATGCTACTCCTTTTTCTGACCTTTCTTCATGGCTAGATATTGCGAGATAAATCAGTTGCAGTGGATGAGCACAGCCCCCTGCGGCTGCAGCCTGAGGGTACAGGGCGCTCAATGGCAGAGAACTCTGGGGCACCTCTGACCAAATCAACCTACTGTTGGTCCCCCAAACACAGTGTGTGATGCTCTTGGTTGGGCCAGCACAGTACTTCCGGGGACCAGTTTGTGAACCAGAATCAGAGAGTTTGTCTGTCTTAAGAAAAACGCGGTTTTGTGAATTTGGGTCTTTATCTGCACACACCTAATCAAAGTGTACCATATAACTGAAAGGATCCCACTTATTTCGGAAATGTTATAGTGATATTATACTCCTCAAATGTCCTCTTCTGTTAATCCTGAGGCATTGCCCTGTATCTCCAATGCTGAACAACATTTTTGTAGGTATTTCTTTGTTGGATTTATATAGTTGCATGACAGAGCAAGAGCTGATAGGGTCTTTTTTTAAATTAATTTTCTTAATGTAAAAATCATGGTTGTCTATTCTTAAATGTATACACCAAACCAATGGAAAGAATTACAAACTGTAGCTGAGTCAGAATTGTCAGTGGTTGGGCTTCCTCTCCTATAAAACAGGCCCTCAGCTTTTTTTGCATGTACCTTTCAGGTCAGATATGATTTAGTAAAAAGCAGGCATATAGGGCATGAGCTACAAGTACAATAAATGTTACACATATGTTTACATCCCATGTTTCCCATGATGAAACGTGTCATTTCTTCATTTTGTTGCAAAACAGAGTAAACTTTCTTTTCTTCTATTCATTTTTATTTCTAAAGAGTCTGAGGAAAGGTATGTTACATTTTCTGATGGCAGTAAAATTGAGTCAAATACTTGATTCCAATATTTCTTTCCTACTGTATATTAAGAATTAAGTAGAGCGCTGATTGTAGCAGTTTTATTTGTCAGAGCAAGATCTTTAAAGACATACCTCACAGTGTGATTCATTTCTATTAAATTAGTTATTTGTCCTCCACAGTGTAATCTTTTCAGGGAGATATCTAACATAGTTTGAATGCAAATTCAACCCTAGGGAAATAAAATACGTAGGAGAACCAATGCAGTCATATTCCATTTCCATTAGTTCTTTCATCTGTTAACCTCAAATTTGTTTTAGTCCATATCAGATAAAAATGCTGTCATTCTTACACTTTATTATGTCGTTCAATATGTTTCTTTCCTGGAACTGAATTATGTTTGTTGCTGGAAAACACCATAACTTCAGAGAAAGTTTTGGGAAAAATCTTCTCTAGTAATGTCCTGTATTTATATTTTGTGTCCATGGATGGCATGCCAGAGCCAGTTTATGTTCATGTGTTCTTTAGAAGAAAACAGGTATTGAGAATATTATCACTGATTTATAGGTTAAGCCTAAATGATTTCCAGGCAATGATGTCCTAAAGTTATGAGAGCTGCTATTCATGCTACATGACAAAACAAAAGGGGTGTAAGGAAGGAGACTGAAGAAAGATACTGCTGCTTTAGGCATTATTGTGTTTGCTAATTTAAGTACCAAATCGGGAAAACACTGAAGACTATGCTTTTTATCAATCTCACCATTTAAGTACAAACCAAAGTGCTCGGGTGAATTCAAGCCACAAACTATCCTTCCTGGAGCTGTTCCACTACTCTCATGGATATGATAGGTCTTGAGAGTGACACTGCATTGTAAGAAGCATATCTGATTTAGCTGTCCTGGTGAAAAGCTATGCTGCCCCAACCAGACAGATTTGGACCATGCACATCAGTCTCTTCTTCCTTACTGATTTCAGCCATATTTGACTGGAAACTTTTACCTTTCTAAAAAGCCATTCTTATAAAAATATGTATGTATGTATACTTCTTAGGGAAAAGGCACCCTGAGCGGCTAAATTAAAATTTATGATCTTGGGACCAAATAGTGCAGGAGGAGACTTTGATCTTTGAGTAAGTTTGTTCTTTTATTGCTGAAGGCATTGCAGACTAGACTTCATTGAACAATAGCAAGAGGGCTGATATGAAAGAGAGAATTATGTTATCAGTTTCGGGAAATATGGCTTCTAACCTGAAGAATGCAATGATCTAGGAGCGTACAATGCTGCAAAAGTGAGTTCAAATCTAATCCTTCTCCTATTACCAGCAGACGGTTTCTACCTCATGACTTAATAGTGATTTGCAGAAGACGTGACTAAAACTTGGAGCCCTCCAGTTCAAATTGACCTTAGCATCTTGATAACTGCATATCAGACATTTTTTGACTAGCACCTTTTCTTTTATTTTCATTTCTGAAAAGAGCTGTAGCTTATGCGACCACAAAATAAGTTTATCATTTTCAGAGCAGTGTTGGCCTTTGAAAAGTTTGCCTGCACTTGCTTCAAGAAAAGGGAGAAAATGTGTATAATATGTGGTCTGTCTGTTGGAGCCCCACTTAACAAACCTGCAAAATGTGTTCCTTGTAACAGAGAAATGAACAAATGAAAAACTGAAATGTCGAAAAGCCTTAGGAGATAGCAATTCCATCCTCTTTGCTCTCTTGAAAGCATTGTAGACACCATAATACAAAAGCAAGCAAGAGGGAGTGAATAAGGGAAATGGGGTGTAAAAGAGACTTCCTTTGCAAATTTTGTTCTGGAAGGATCTGAAAAAGCAGGTACTGTTGTTGGACAATGCTGGCCTGGGAAAGAGCCATAGCTGAGTACCCGTACCGTTGTGACCTACAGCCAATAATGCCAGATATAGCTGGAAGAATTTCTCGTGTTACTGTCATTTTTCTAGGATCCTTCTGTTCATTACAGACTTATGCTTGCACAGTTTGGCCCCATCAACAGAATAGTTTGTAGTGAGCTTGTTCCCAGGAGCAAGAACTATTTGATCAGGTCCGAACTGAGGGCTGGAGCAGTTTGGCCAGTTTTTTTGGTGATGATCATTGCTTTCATGCAACTTCTGTGCTTTCTGCTATGGATTCATTCTGGGTCTGTTGGACTAGCCTTCTTGCAGTTTTGGCCTGGGAAATGTGGTGTAATCCACAGTATTTCAATTATGTGTGCAAATTTAGCAGGTAAATTGCAGCCCACAAATTAGGAGTTAATTCAGTATTTCTCTATCTCCTTTAAAAACATTAATCTACAATGTGAGAAGAACACAACCAACCATCAGTTCAGCATGACAAACCATTAGAGGCACCAAGAAGACAATGTATTATTTGACTTCCTCTGCTATTAATTTCAACTTTTTATTTTGGCACTTAGTCACTTAATAACAAATAATAGCCAATTTTGTTATATTTCATTATATCATCCTATTTTTTATAGTCAAGAGCAGGCAGCTGAATGAAAACCTGTCAGTGAAGGCCTGTATTACACAGCCTATTTCCATGTCAAAGGCTTGTTTTCCTTGACCAACGTTTAATGTTGCACTGTAGTAGCAGTAATAACCACTTGCTGTGGCAGTTTTCCATGAATTTATACAAAGTCATTGACATGAAAATTGAGAAGTATTAATCCCCTTTTATTCCACATGTAATTGTTGCAGGCAGGCATCCTTCCCTTCTGTCTCCTAAATTTTAATATGCGTTATACCATGTGTAATTAAATACATGCAGAAGGCAACTCTCTTTGAGACTTTTGAGCCTTGTTTATGTAATTTTAAAATGTTTTATGGTGGAATAAAAATTTACAGTACTCCAGCCTGCAAAAATGTAATCTGTTGTAAAATATCTCTCTAATTGAATTTGCAGCTCCCAATGACTTGCGGAGTATTACATGCCACTCTCAGAGTGCCACTAGTGATAAGACGCATCCAGGATGAACCTCTGTGCTACTCCTTGTAGTGGTCACTCATCTAACATATATTTGGGAGATGTTTTACTACTGGCATATCTCACTCAACCATCTTTGTTCTGGTTATGGCCAGTAAAATACTGCAGTTACTTTTTTTTCTTCTTCCAACTTCTCCTGAGATACCCTTAGGGATTGTGAATTTGCATTCAGGCCTAACATGATGCAAAATAAGATAAAAATAAAACCTCTCTCCTACTCATCATGTTAGTCATCTTTGATTTAAAGAGAGCTCAAAGCAGGTAGGAGCTTAATTGATGCTCGGCAAATCCTTGAGCACTCAGAACATACAGAAGGGAGACCCTACTTAACTAAAATAATCATTTGCCTCAAAGTGCGGGGACAAACAGAGCCATGAGGAATTGTGTCCATACTGAAAGAGACAAGGTTATGGGGTGGGGGTAACTGTGAGAGTGTTTAATGCTTGTTGATTGTTTTTCCATTGACCCGAAGCGGACCAATTCCTTTCCTGGTCCTTGCTGTTTGGTGCTGAGTAAATGAGAATAAGAAAATCAGGAGGTTTTGCACCTGAAACCTCAAAAATTCATCATGGGACTGATTTGTGGTACTTTGACATTGCCCTTCTTTCAGGACTATGTACAACTGCACTATCCCAGACGCACCACTAGGAACAAGTGCCTCTGCAGTGAATGGTGGCTTTACAGAGAAACCACACAATGTCCTTGAACGATGTGACAGCAAACTACACCTTGCTCAGTTGGCCAGCCCTGCAGGGCTGTGCATCACTTCTCTTTAAAATCAGCTGCAGTCTTCTAATTAGTTTAGCAGCTTAGGTCAGGGTCTTCTCACTCCAATCAAAGGCACAGCTGAGCAGGGACTCTGCCTCATCTTGATCCCTCTTCTGCCTCTTTAAGGACTTGAGTGCTGGTTGAGATGCTGGGAAATCAAAAAGAGCTGCAATGCTTAATGTCCTAATTCCAGCCAGCAGATGATGGCAGGTCTTTACTTTTTTCCTCTGTACTTCAGAAAATTTGGTATTGAAAGGATCCATCTTGCCCAGCCTGATTCAGCAGCTATGAACTTTGTGAGAGCTATTTCTCCTCAGAAAACCCCTGAGCATGTTCTCAATGCTATACTGAAGTACAGTGAAACAAATCACAAATCATGCATCCTCAGGTAGTTCTCCAGCAACGGACTAAGTTCAATACGTTCTTTTAATAACTTTATTCTTGATTTTATCTCTGTTATAGGGTTTTTTTGGCTTAAGACACATCAATCAACTTACCTACATCTTCATTCTACCCATTAAATATCGCTTCAGCCCATGGGTGAACTCGAGTATTTTCCACACACAGCTCCTGCTCCAAACTGTTGCAGACTAGGAGAGTGAGTGACCAACAGAGTTATCGCTGCACCCCTGCCACAGCCTTAAACAGCTTTGCTGCACTGGCTGCTGGGCACTGTCACAACCAAGATGCTAGTTTAGAAGGACCCTTGGGCAGACCTGCAGTACAGGCATTCTCAGGACTTCATGCTGCTAGCAAAGATTTCATAAAGGCTATCCCACATTTCCATTTCCTTAGTTTGCTTTCTTAGGAGATGAGAGGTTTGTGGGGAATTTTCAAAGTATTTCTGTAGGCTTTCTTGACTGATGTGTTTCAGAATGCTTTTAGGGACGTGGCTTGGAAAGGATGGCTGTTGGTGAGTGAGTCAGGTGTTAATGAATGCTTTGAAACCTGCAGGGTTTTTGTTAGTAGGTTAATACCACTAAAAAATGATGAACATTTTAAAAGTTAAAGTCCAAAAATAGAGTTCTAATTAGACCATCTAAAAGTGTGGCTTGAAGTGAACAGGAAAAGCACTTTCAGACTCCCCTGACTAAAATGAGGAGCATGATGTTTGGGACTTCTTGCACTTCTGCAAAATCAGACCATTCATTTTGCTTTCTATTGGTAAAAGATGCTATTAAAAAGGAGATGAAAAAGTATATAATCATATGTAATCACATATAATCAACCTCTATAATCATAGGAGGCATAACAAAATTAAATGGTGGCAAAGGAGGTTCATGCATTCAGAAGAAGGAAAAAATGGTAAAACTAGGGAAAAAGCAGAGTATGTTGCCCAGGGAGGTTGTAGAGTCTCCATCCTTAGAGATATTTAAGAACAAAACAGCATCAGGTCTCTCAACGATGACTTAAATTTTGTTGATCTTGCCATGCAGAAGGGAAGGTCTGTGGAGATGTCCACAGCCCCTCAGAACAATATGTATCTGATTTGGGTGCTAAATATAGCTCTGTGTTTATGTATATTAAAACAAAATAGAAGCTAAAAACTTTTACACAAATGACTAAATTTTATGCAATTATCCCAATGTTGGTCTGACCAAATCAGACTATTGAGCTTGCAATATTGGTAGGATGGTTTTCTTCATAAACTACTCTATGGGTTTTTTGTTTGGTTTGGGTTTTTGTTGGGTTTTATTATTATTTTTATTTAAAGGAAACAGTGAAACAAGCTTCAAGTTTACTCCAAAGCAAATCACTGGAATGCTATTTCTATATGGGTATAATGCATCTTCAAATACAAGTCCTGCAATGAAAAAGTTGCAGATATAATGAGTACAATAAAGCTCTCAATTTAAAAGTCATAGCTTTTTGCATCATTTGATTGTTTGGGGTAAATGAAAAAAAAATATGAAATCCTGTAATGAAGGGATTTTTTAACATGCTAAATGGCAAATTCCAGTCAAATGACTGCCAATTTAATAGGAGAATTAAACCAGTGGCCTGATAGCTCTGTAAATTATTTGCAATTCAGGGAAGCATGAAATTTAGTCATGCACTGTGCTTGGTCACCAACATATTGCTGTGCTGACATTTGAACATGACTGCATTTCTTTCCTCTCTCCATTGCATATTAGAGGTTTGGAAATAAAAACATAGAGTTACTCTGAGGCAGGTCTAGAGCAGTTTCACCGTTCCTACTGACGCTGCCTCTGTCTGCAGTAGCCTGTTTAAATGCTGCCTGCCAGTGCCCCTGGGACCAAAACCCCGTCCTTCTGAATTATCCAGCCTTTGGAAAAGTTTTTGACTTTTTCAGGGTAGGCTTGAGACTTTGGGAGCACCCTGTCTTCAGAGTGTTTTTTAGACTGTCTCCAGACACCTCCTGGAAGACCTGTATGATGTGATTCCAGAAGTTTTCCACTCACATCATTTTATGTGGCCTATAAACTTGTTGGGGCAGATAATCCCATTTCATAGGTCTGCCTCATGGAAAATTAACATGGCCCATGTGCGTGCTAATGGGGATTTGCCAGGACACTTTGACAAACTCTGTGAAGTAAGACATGTCACCTTATGTGCAGAGTGGATGCAGTCTGGCATTTTTGGCACCCAACATGGATGCAGCTAAGAATGTCCTTACTGGGATGGCCTTCAGATGCAGCCTAACAGAGCAACAACAGTGTGACAACTGAAAGCTGTCCTACAAGCTGTCTCTGTTTCCCAAAACAAGAATAAATGCTTCGAATTATATATAGTAAACAGCAAACCAGTTTCTATGTCACTATGAATGTGGATCCATGCTTCAAGCACCTTCCCCAGAGCCACTTCCAATCACATCAGTACAAGAATCAGCACAAAAACTGAACAATGCTGTCAGATGTATTGGCCTTCCCATTATGGATCCATGCAATCATATGCCTTGGCAGGGGCTGCCAGAGCACATGACATGACCACAGCACTTCCCTCATGACCACATGACACAAGACAATGTGACAAGTGTCCAAAATACCTTCACCCTGTTCTGATAAGTCTACTGGTACCTCTATGACTTCACGTCTGAGTTTTACAGCACTCCTCACCCCTTGCTGTGAACAGCATAATCCCTGTAAGAACTTAAAAGTATTCCTCCTTGTTTAACTTTTGATAGCAACACCAGGAGGTGAGGCATGTCATGGCACACAAATACAGCAGAGATCATCTCAGAAGGGGTAAACCTAGTACCTGGGAAATGAATACAGAGCCAAGATCGCACATTTAGGTGCTTGATTCACATGGATTGATTCTCCTTTTAGGAAGCAACATTAGTTGAGGGAAAGTATAGATGGTGATGGCAATAGGAGCTGTGTCTTTCAGAGGAGCACCTCAAAAGAGCTCCTTGACAGATGGGCAGGACAATTACTTATAATGTCTTTTAAACACAGCATACCCACTGCTAGTGGTCCTGGTCCATTAACTTTGTTTTTTCCTTTCCGACTCTGTCTTGCCTTTAGCGGGTGAGGTCATTATGCAATAAGCACTCTGAAAGTAGAGTACTTTTCCTATTAAGCTGAAAAAAAACCTACCAGCTACCTTGAAAGCTTAGATATTTTAACTGAATGCATAGAATGTGGCATCTAAAAAACCCCAAATCCATAGAATCTTTCTAGCACGTGATAATTAACATACCAGTGTACCAAGAATATGTAGAATAGAATACCAAAGGATTAAGTTTTTATGACCATATATTTAAAAGACATTTAAAATGTAAACTAATTTAAATTACAGAAAGGCTATTAAAATTGTTTATTTTACACACAATGCTGATATCCTCTGTAGTAAGAACATGGAAATGTACAATGAATTAACGTTTCTTGCTACTGGTGCTGTACAGTTTTACCATTACTATAATCTTTATTAATCTCAAGCATGTAGCAAAAGCTTTCTCAAGATAAAAATTAGACTTTTTTTCTTCTCCTTGACTATTGTAAGGCAAATTTTAGATTAAAATGAAAAGGCAATAATGCAATCTGAAGTTAAAGTTTCTACTTCTAGAGCTGTCTCTTCTTTCTGTGAGCGTATTTTCATCTCTGATATTCCGGGAAATAAGTGAACCTCTTTATTAAAAAATCCCAAACCAATATAAAAAATAAAACACTTTCTCCTATCTCTCTTTCTTCCCATATCAGCTCTTCATGGCTCATAGGATACAATGATCTTGTTTGAGATCGATTTTGGAGAACGTAGACATAGTGCTATTATTGCACTGAATTATTTGCCAGAGTGGGTGGAAATCATCAGTTTTAAAAGCTGATCATAGAATTGCATGTGTCCTTCGGGAACATCCTGAAGTGTCACGTCTGAATTTTAGAAATAAAATTTTCATACATCAACTTCCTAATGTATGAACAAGTTTTCTCTTGGCAGGGCGTGCTGAAGTATCTTTATGTCTTTGCTATGCCTTCACCAGTTACTTTGCCTTGAATCACATTCTTATTGTTGATTTTTTTTAAAAGATTTATTTGGATTTCACACTAAATGGAATGCTTCTAGAGATAAGTAGTCTAACTTATTCTGTAAAGTGCTAGAAGAGTTTCAAGAGACTTTCTGCTGCAAATAAAGTGTTCTCCAGCATGATTTGAAGGGTGAATTAAAAACAGAGATGGCATTAGATGCTGCAGTCAGTTCAAACCTTCATCACAGGCTTCAGTGATAACCACGAGTGTATTTGAGAGTAGCATAAAAGAAAACTTATGTTCCTCGCAGTTCAAGCATTGCTTCATGTGTAGGATCTGTTATAATGAGCACTTCTTATGTGTTACAAAAGATCCTGAGAAGGACTGAAAGTGATATTTCACATTTTTGATATTGGCCCTTCCCTCAGATGCAAGTATCACCCTGAAAGAACAGAAATTCAAATCACAGCTGAAATGTTTAAAACCTGTCACAGCTTGCCTGTAATTATGCAGTGCAAAGCTTACTAATACTAGAAATGCACATATTTAAGGTGGGCTTTCAGTTTATGAGTGAGATGTTACTGATACGGGCACTGGAAAAAAAAGGAAAAGTCCTATATATCATTGTCGAGGTTCTTATAGGAAAATAAAGTTGTTCAAACTTAGAAACATGTAAGTAGGCAGAGTTTTATGACAATTAGAGCGAAAAAAAACTAGGGAAAAAAACCCCAAAGGATGACATCAAACATAACTGAAGTAGCTACAATAAATTCAGCAACCTGGTTTGACAAATAACTGTGAAGATCTGTGTGAGCTTGTTCTTGTCAGTTACTCGGATGTTCTGCATTTTTGTCTTGTTTGCTAATGATGTAGTGCAGAGTCTAAGAGACTGCGTATGAAAGACATTTCAGAAATGACTAAGGTAGATGTCTTATGACAGTTTCCACCAAAGCCTGAATAATTTAACTTTTATGTGTATGCCAAGCCAGTGCTGTTACTTTTTGTTCTTAATGTGGAAATGAGTCATTTCACATTTCTTAGGCAATGTAGAAAGGATATCTTGAAAATGAGAAAGCAGAGACAGCATCCTCAAACTCTAAGGTGCAAAAATAGTATGAAAAAGTTAAATAAAATGACATAAACTCATTTTTAGTTTAGTTTTCTGAGTATGAATGTCTTTGCTAGCACTTAGAATTAACTTTGTCATATATTTCTATTAAGTGGTTCAATAGCAGCCATGAAGAAAGAGCCTCAAAAAGATGATGATGGACCCTGAAGTCCTTTTCTAGCAACATCAGTAGTCTGAATTTATTTTTTTTTTAAACCCTCTCTCTACTACACTCTTTCTCTTGCATCTCTCCAGCCATCATGGCCCTGGAAACTTTGCAAATTTTAGAGTTTTGTTGCTATAAGTTTTTTTTTTTTTGGTATAAAATAATTGGAACAAAAATTAATGGAAAAAATAAAATTTGGCCCAACTTAAATCTGCCTTCTGTATGTAAGAAACTTACATATCAAACATCCACTAATTATTGAATACGATCTTAACAGTAATATGACTATTATTTTAAATATAAATTATGTGAGAATTTCTAATCCCAGAAAAATCAATGATTCTTATACAAATGACATTCATGTGTATTTACATATATTTATATGTAAGTGAACATAGAGGGTTCACTCATAGAGAGTGAACAATTTGCATAGAGGTTGCATATGCTTTCAGTGCCAATCCTGCAAATATTTTATGCACATATTTAAGTACGCATCTAAGCAAATCAAACCTTTTTGGGTTAAAATACTTACCACAGGACAATATGAACATGATGTGATGACAATGACATTGGAAGTTATTTGAGTTTATGTAAGAATTTAAGGCATAGCTCAAGGACCCTGTAAAGGGGACTCCATAAATGGGATGCTGCCCATGTCATCCTTGCAACCTTGTCCATGATTTGCTACTAGTGAGAAAAACATGAGGGTCCAAATTGTGTGCATTACCAAAGTGGGGTGAAAGTGCCAAAGTGACTTTAATACAAATGAGAACTAGATCTTTGAATATCCCCTATGATGTTTTCTGAAAAGGAGAAGACACTAATTGGTGGGAGACCACCCAAATAAAATCCCAAATATAAGAGAAAATAGAAAAACTTCAGCCCAGATGCAGCACGTAGCCTTGGGTTGTAGAAATTACTCTCTTTGGGGGGATTCCCAAGCAAAATAGAATAATTATGGGAAAATAGTAACGTTTACTCAACCTAGGAGTGCCAGATCTAATTCCTTATTCATTTCCCCAATAAAAAATTAAAAATCCCAAAGAGCTAAAGGTAACTTTTTGACACTCAATTTTCAGTGTTTCAGCTACTGCCGCCTACATCCTCTAATATCTCCCTTTTGCCCTTGAGGATCTTACACTTAGTTATGTTGTGAGTCTACTAAAAATCAGTGAAGCAGAGAAAGTCTTCTTGCTATGAGATGTCCTTGCACACTGTCCCAAGAGCTCAGTATACCTTTTGTGTTGTCCCTTACATGTGGTCCACAAGGAAAACTAAAGTCTGGTTTCATTTTGAAAAAGCAATACAAACTAAAGAGCAATATAAGAACAGCCGACTGTGCTCCGAGCTGGCAAGAAGCCTGTGTTCACAGAGGTCCAAATTATCAGCTGTATGAAATATTTTAGTACCAATCATGCAACCTCTTTGTAGGAAACCTTTAAAAAGAAAGTAAGTGCCAAGAGGCAGCAGGAGGAAGGCAAGAAAAATGCCTATGCAACAAGTTGCAAAAAAAAAATTTGTCATATTCACTGTGTATAGTGCAATGGAAAACAAAACTTAGTAGCATCTCTAGCTCTGCTTGTATTTTATATGAGAGAGAATTATGAAGCATTTTTTATCAAGGTTTATAGAGAGAAAAAGTTTTGCAAACTTGAAACCCAAGGGAGTTTACTAGTTGAGAATAAAAAACATGGCCAGTGAAATGTGCAGAAGCTCGTGCTCGCAGCAGTACTGCACAGCAGTGACGCAGGCCACAATTTTTTTAGGGCATTCCTAGTGACCCCCAGGAGCAATGACCTTTCACACACATCTTCTTGAAGACAATGCAGATCTTGGTCTAGCAGGGTGTTACTAGCTTTTCTTGGTCTCAAAACCACCATGCAGGTCTGTAGTCCAAATCCCCACCTGACATAGCTCCACCCAGCTACGTCCAAGTCATAATTTTACCCTGTTCTCCCTTCACCCAGTGTTTGGGTTGCCTTTTTTTTAAAAAAAATTTATGACTGTATGCTTTTATTTGGCTGTTTTTTCCCCAGTGTGGAGTCTCTACTGACTATGTGAGCTGGCTGCTACAAACTTGGTGTGCAGCTGGGAGGAGGACTGGGCATGTAATTCCCTGGTCCTTTTACTTTTTCCTGTAGGATGACATTGCAGGTGAAACAGGAAAGAAACTGGAAACCTCAAATGCCATATTGTGGTTCAGATTATGTTACCTATTCAGTGTGAAAATCCTGCTTCTGCATGGGGTCATAATCACAAAGGAGCTAATGATCATACATGTATTATTAATATGACCATGGCTTCAAGTACTATATTTTGTGTGAGAGGTCATAATAATAGGGGTGACTTTCACATTAACAGCTTGAAAAGCGGAGCTTCTTAGACATATAAACAAATCAGAAAATACCATTGGACATCTTTCATAATTACAAACATGAATATTAGTCTCTGTCATTATGCAACAGACTTTTAGTACTGACTCAATAACATAAATAAGGTGAAACTAAAGACTATTGTATACAAAATGCAGCTGCGAATGCAGCTAGCCTAGGCTAGACTCCTACTCACATTGCTTTGAAAGAAACAGTCTGGGATGAAAGCTCTTGAAAAAAAAACCCCTGAAATCAATGCTTTTCAACTCACTGGGAGATGCTTTAAATGCATGTTTTAGTTCCGGTCTAAAAGATTTAGGGAGCTGCTTCTGATGGGGAAAAATAGCCTACAGGGAAAATGAAATGCCTTAATACTTCAATTTAGACAATTGCCAAGGTTCAGGCATGAGAGCAAGTTTTATTATTTTGATCTTCACTACAATTAGGACAGAAATGCCATTCAGCTTTCATCTGAATTGCTAAATTTTCATTTGATTTCGAAGTCATCCCTAAATCCAGTCCAAATTGCCCTCTGGATTTTATAACTCTCACTGGACAAATAATTTAGGAGACCACTATTGATGGGCTTCCAACACTCTTGTATTCAAGGCACCTGACCTAAATATGTCCCAATACAAGAATGGTGCAGGACCTGACCTTGAGACGTTTCAAAGGCATGTATTTCTTTTTTGTGAATGAGAGATTATTGTGGCCAGTTCTGAGGTTGCTTTTAGAAGCAATCTATGTTATAGTCCAGATATGAATCCAAAATATGCAGTTCTACTGTTTTCAAAACAGTCACTGTTGCCCTATAAACTCATTAGCTGTATTACATGTTTTATGCATAACAGGTAGCATATATTTTTTTATGTCACCATCTTTTCCCTTCTGTAAGGATAAAACTTTTGTGTGCATTCAAAGATTCTGTTTTTAGAAGGGTCAGTAGGGTTGCTGAAGTTTTAAACTTTCAGTAAATAAGACATTTAACAATGATTCCTATGCTTTGGTTCTGTACCTGTTGGTAGACTTGTAGCACAAGCTTTGCAAGAGATCTGTGGCACCATCAGATAGCAAACAGATCTCTCAAGGATTTAGTATTTCATTAGGCAATGCTTGGAACTGGCCTTCTCTTCCTTTTAGAATTTTTATCACATGAGCTTTTCTTTGTTCAGTTTATCGTTCCTGACTGCTTTCATTTGTGATACATATCAACAAGCATAGTAGGGAAATTATTTTTAGCTAACAAATTGTTTTCAATTTTATGATTCCAGTTGTATAAAGTTTATGATGTCATATGCAGAATTATATCTGAACTCTGATTTGCATGTTTGAGAACTTTCTAATTCTAGGTAAAGCACTTCTGAAAACACTAGCAGTTCTGCATTTTTTTCTATAGTATGTTCAAGAGTGAGGGTGAACATGTGAATTCTTTGATTACTTAAGGAAATAAACCCCACATTCTCACAAGAAAAGAGCTGAAATGAAGGGGGTTGTATTAAAAAACCATCGTACGAAACTATTTTTATGTGTGGGAGTGTATATGCCTGTGTGTGTACATCTGCATAAATTCCTATGGTTTTACTCATACCATTCCTTGTCCTATGGATAATTTTCATTCTGAAATACTACTTCAGGTGTCTCTCAGCATTAAGAAATGCTGTCAAATATCCCCTCCCAGGTTCAAGAAAATAAGTTATTCTCTTGGTTCCTTATAACATCCATTAGTAGTATCTCTGCAGTAATATCTTATTCAGTCGCAATATTTCCTACCATTGGCAGTACTAAGAACTCTGCATCCTTTATTCCACCTTAACTCCTAATTATATTCTGCTGCCGAACAAGTGAACATAGTTTTCTCAATCCCATTATCTTTCTTTTTACCTGCTGTTTAGTCCTTTGCTGTTTTGAAGACTATTGTCTCCCTCTTTTCTGAAATGCTGGCTGTACCAGTGATTCACGAAGCGCAGTGCACCTGACTTGCTGATTCGACTGCGGGGTTTAGTTAGCTTGAATACTGCATACATATAACCCAGTCAGTCCTATTTGAAGGACAGATTTCATTACACTTTTCTTTCCTTCCATCCTATCAGCTTATCACTTTATCTGGTTTTTGAAGAACATAACAATTTTTAGAAAGAATTTAATGATAGGACAAACTATGTCAGACAGATGGCTTTAAATTACAGTTATTAGAAATCCAGCCTAACAATCTGCACTTTAATAATTAATCACTGAAGAGTCCTTATTTTAAGCTTCTCTTAGAAATGCCATTTCTCTGATGTGCATGTAACTTGGGAGAGGACTGACAAATTTAGTGATTTTTAGCCAATGTTTTCCTCTCTTACCAAGGCACAGGGTTATCTGTGTCTCCAATGTCTTGCAGCTGCAGAAATCTTCTTTATATAGCACTATCAAGATGCCTGAGATATAGGTGAATTAGAGTAATTCAGACAGTTCCCTAAGAGCCGAAGATATTACCCACAATATGCACACGCGTGGACATACATACCACTTTTCTGTGAAGCATTTTGTAAAACCATTTAATTTGTATGGCAGAGAAGCAGAAGATTTTGCCTTCAGTGGGTGTAAAATTCGGTTTAATTCAGAACAGTTTAATGTTAATAGATATAATTTACGTCTGCCAAGGACCTGACCACCTCAGGTGCCTTCTTGGCTGAGTTGGAAAGCTCCATGTTTTCTATAAAGACTAAGGCCAATGGCAAGACTTAGCAGTGGGAAGCGACCGGAGACCACAGACACACAGCCCGTCTCTCTGCTTCACACAGCTGTGTCACACGGGTGGCAGAGCCCAGCCTGTGATTGCACCCCACGAATGCTGCTGAGGGATTGCTGCAATGGCAGCTGCTGCCTTCCTGCAGCTTCAGCCTCACACGTTTGTTCTGCTGTTTGCTGATGGTCCTCCGGTTGCTTATAAGTAGCGTATATATACCCACAATAATACATAGTAAGCATATACATACATATATACACATACCAGTAATCCACACCTAACTGCAGGGTCTCAAGATTTTTTGACATGTTCAGATTTCACGGTAAGTAAGGATTTATTTGAATTCTGATCGTGTTTTAAATCCTTCTGTATCCACTCTAACTTTGGAATGTTACCTGAAAAAACCCACATTGTTTCACCAGCTACAATAACACCTTTGTGTGAAAACTGTATACTTCTCCTTTGGCCCGCTACCTTGGACACGTACTTTCCATGAGTACTCTCCTTTAAGAACATTTAGATACCCGCCGTATACTTTGGCCTCAGTGGGCAGAAGCAGTGGAAATCAATGGAGTTCAGGTTAATTAACACTGCATCACTAGTAATCGCACAGACTTCAGCGAGTGCTTGAAGATGAACTCCTGGTTCCTGAGTACCACGCATTGAATTCTTTTTAGCCATTTGCCTTTCTCTTTCTTACTAAATCTATGTTTGTCCTTGGTTGCTTTTTGTTCCCAAAAAAACATTCTCACGAAGTACTTCTGCTTTTGAAAAGAACATATGCAATCCATCTGGGGGGAATGATCAAGATACCAAGAAAGTTGAAAATTACTGGGGGTGCCTGGGAGTGCGTGCTTGGCTGCAGCTCCTCTGCAGTTCTCAATACCCAGCCAGTGAAGGAATAGCACGGGAACTGTTCTCCAACAACAGTAAATTGAAAGGAGGAGTCTCATCCTGTGCTTTGAAGGTCAGGAACCCCAAAGAGGGGCCTGCAACCCAGACTCTAACAAAGGGGAAGGCAGAAATGAAAAATGGCTTGGTCAGCCTTTACTTTTCATAGCTTTTACAAATCTGCAAAACAAACATTAGTATTCTTAGGTACACACTTTCCATGGAGCTCACTTTGTTCTTTTGTGCATGTTTACTTCTAAGATGCATTTTCCTAGTTTTCCAAAATTAGTTCCTAAAAAAGGAAACAGAACTCCATTTTTTTTTATCAAAGAGGCTAGAACAAGCTCCCAGAGTCATTCTTGAATAAATAAATACATAAGCTAAGTGCAGTTAGGAAGGGAAAATGACTGAATATTTATCTTCTTACCTGAGAGACTGATCATTGTCAAACCTTTTATGTTTTCTTGCACAGCTCTGCAGGCATACGTTTGCACAGAAGAAAAATAGTATAGCTCCCTTACAGCTACTTTAATCTGTAATGCCAATAATATATGTCATGATGTTTCCATTCCTTGGAAAGCCTGCAAGTAGGGTAAATTTAACTGTAAGACTCAACTATTTTTATTTTCTTGAATTAGAAAAATATTTTCACATCAGATAAATGAGGTTAATGACATAGAAAGTTAAAGTGTGCTGGAGATCTCAAGGAGTCAGTGAGGCAAGTATTCCCAGCACCTGCAATCTTTGCGTAATCCCCTAGAGTAACCTGTGGCATCTCCCCTTTCTCCTTAGGATGCTTTATGTACTAGGCAAGTATTTGCTTATATATTCAATGCTATTTATGATTTTTTTTTACTGGTATTCACCTGAAAAATGTCAGGATACCTATCCATAGAGCAGTCCACTTGTGAACTCTAGACTAGCGTAACACTCTCCATTTGCAAGGAAATAGTCAGTGGTAGAGAGAAAATAACCAGCTGCTCTGTCTTAGACATCTACCTCGAGATTAATCATACTCCACAAATACCTATTTCTTTCCACTGACTTTAAAAATCAAGAAAACTTGCACAAATTGAGATATTTTAACTGCAGGTATTTCTATGTGTCTGGAGCTACAATTGAGAATCATCAAAGCAAACTTAACATGCTTCCATCTGTTCAAATTAATTCAACCCTTTCAGCCTACAGGTGTCCTGTGGAATGGGAATGAGGAACTGAGGGTGGTATGCAGAGGACCTCATATCTCTCAGAACTTGTTTGTCTGCACTTTACCTCTTCATCAATTTAATGACAATCATCTGAGTAAGAGAAAGACACATGTGACCATGGGTTAAGATCTAATGTGCTTTGTACTGAACCAGAGCACAGAAACTTTTGGCTAATCCAGTCCATCTGTTCAGCTGATGGAGTGCCCAAGAAATTCCCAGATGGGTACTGATTACATCATGGGAGAAACCTGTAGTTTTTGTCATTTGGCAAACATAGTTCTGGCCATGTGGTTAGGGAATGTCTACATCAGTGTGTGAAAGAAAAAATAAGCCAGTACAGTCTGTTTCTAAGGGGTTTACAGGCCACATAACAAGAGGCAGGCCTTGTTGGGTTTAACTTAGTCTGTGGGCCATGACTTCTCCTTCCCTTTGAGCGAAATCAGGGAACCACTCTGAAAATAAAAGAAAAAGCATAATTCTAGGATTGATTTTTTTTCTATTTACAAAAAAAAAAACCAACCAATTGCTAATTGTCATGTTTCATTTAAAAAAAAAATCCTGTAATCCGAGAAAAGTATTAAAAAAAAAAAAAAAGATAGGAAACTTACAATCACAGAATATCTTAAGTTGGAAGGGGTCTATAAGGAACATCAAGTCCAACCCCCTGCTCCTTGCAGGACTATCTAAAACTAAACCACATGACTAAGAGTGTCACCTAGATGGATCTTACACCATCTTCATCAACCTCCTGTTGACATACCTTAATAGTTTGATGTCCTTCTTATATTGAGTCAAGAAACACACACAGTATTCGAGGTGGGGCCACATCAGTGTGGTGTAGAGTGGGACGATCACCTCCCTCGACCAGCTGGCTATACTGTGCTTGATGCACCCCAGGACATGGTTGGCCCTTTTTGGGGTCAATCTTTTCATGCTTCTTTTATCCTTCTTTTATATTTTTTCCTTGTTAATGGTAAAAGCTAGGCAGAAAAGAGGAGTCAAAAATCAAAGCTTTTGATCTATTCTTAAAAAGATTACCTGCTGCTATTCTTTTATAAGGTTTCTAAATTACCATTTACCTTTTTTATTATTTTTTTCTTTTTCAATTTATTTCACAGTATCACAGGATCACTGAATCCCTGAGGTAGTCTAACCTCCCCACTCAAGCAGGGTCACCCAGAGCAAGTTGCTCAGGACCATATATCTAGTCAGATTTTGATATACAAGGATGGAAACTCTGCAAACTCTCTGGACAGCCTGCTCTGCTGTTTGATCACCCTTACTGTAAAAAAAATATTTTTCTTATGTTTAAATGAAATTTCTTGTATTTCAGTTTGCACTCATTGCCCTTCACTTCATACTACGAAGAAGACCTTGTGGTCCACCTTTTACTTGGAGGTAAAGGACCAGCTTTCACCATCAGCAGCTCTCCCCACACGCCTGAAATAGAAACTCTTATTGGTGTTGGAAACGTGATGCCAGACAGCTTTGTACATGTCAGGACCCCTTTGGAGTCATCTAGGGAACAGCCAAAGCCGTAATGGCTGATTTTAGTGTTGTTCAAGTACTAGCTGATTTCAGAAAGGTTACTTGCATAATAACATCTTTAAATAAAGGGACATGCTTTAATGCTGCCACTTTAGTCACTTTTTTTTTGTCTCAGAAGCTGCTGTGCAGCTGAAAAGAGGGCAAGTGCTCCTCCATTATACACTACTTTTCCTCCTTGATTGGAAGCTCTAAGGCACCATGATAAAAAAATAACCTTTTTTCCTCACCAACTAGAGCTAGTCTCTGCACTGGTTCACAGTAGTCTGTCTCAGAGCAGGAGATAAAAGAAGCTGAGCAATAGTTCAGCACTGTGGTTCCTTTCGTTAATACAATCCCAAACTTCCCGATAAATTAGTGTCATAAGGTGACTGAGCTTCTGCCCCACACCAGGATCTCTCCATAGGGTTGATGTCACAGCTTAGTCTGTGATTCGGGTTAGCACAGTGAGCAAAGAAAGCATGGGCTAATCAGCACAAAGGCCAGACCCTCGCTGAAGAGCCGGTGCCACAATCTCAGTAGCCCAAAAAGTGAAGGCTGTATCTGGGCTGGCAGGCTATCGAGACTGCATCAGAACTCCATTTTCTGTCAGTTTAGAAAAGACTTCTTATTTCCAGTTGCATAGATTACAGTTAATGAGGTACAGTGATAAAAATAGTGTAACTGGCAACAATATTAATTATTGCAGAGCAAGTGCTTTTTCCTAAAGTAGTTGTGTTAAAGTTAAGAGGTAACAAGTGTTTGCAATATCAAGGACATCATTTGCTGACAAAATGAGGTGCAGTTGCTCTTCCTACTGCAGTGGTTTTTAGTGGCTTTCCTTTCCTCTGAATTCCAGCCCATAGTCCCCCAAAAGCTTAATTTGAAAGACTTTCTAAATCTGCATTGATTTATTCAATGAATTGAATGTGTGGTCAATCAAGTAACTCTGAAGTGATTAATCAGAATGTGTTTAGTTCATCGATTTGTTATTATATGATATGCCAGCTTCTGAAGATAATGAAGGAAACTGGCCCAGTAACTTTTTTTTCAGAAAAAAAAAACCCGTATAGAAAGGACAATCTGGAGTCAAAGGGGTTTATTTCTGTTCAAGCTGTGCAGAAAAAGTCCACATTTTTTGCAGTACTGCCAAATCTAAGCATTTACACATCAATTTCTTAATCTTAAAACTTCTTGACATTTTAAAATAATAATTATATTGGGTCATTTTTTTAATATCTAAGCCTTTACGATACCCTTGGGTTTAAATCTAGATTTTGACAATGAAGATTAAAAGAAAAGTCAATTTTCAAATAAAAACTGAGATTGTCATATTAGGTATTACGAAGATTCCTATATCACTGAGGAAGATGTCTTCCCGCAGGGAGTGGACTATGGTTTCTTGGGAGCCTGTTTCTGTTTGATATTATGGTTTGACAAGAAGGCTCAAACATCTAATTCAGCTAGCATGAAATGACACCAAGACAAAAATAACTGAACACTGAGACAAGGGCAGCCAGTGGGAAAAGTCAGGTCTCCACTAATACAGATGAGAGAAGCCAGAGACGTAACACAAAGCTGTAGAATTGTAAGGAAAAGAAAGATGCTAAAACAAAGCCTGGTGAATCCTGAAGAGACAGTAATGGCTGTATCCTGTGTTGCACCCAACTTGCCATTGGCATAGGATTCTCTCTGAGAGAAAAAAAAAACAAAAACAAACAGATTTTGCTTCTGGGCTTCAGATTTTAAGTCCAATAAAAATACTTTCAGAGCAGAACACATATTATTCCACAGCAACATAATCAGACAAATAGCCATCTGACACTGCTGCTGAACCACTTTCCTGCAGTATACTAGAATAGAAATGGACAAAAAGTTTCATGGTTGATGGTACACACAGATCTGAACAGAAGAAACAACCGAGATGGAAATGCAGCTCCCATGGTGGAGGCTGACACCCTGTCAATCTACTGCAGGTGTGCTTGGTCAATCAAAACATAAGAGTGAAATAGAGTTCACATGATTTAGTCAGCAGCATCAGACATGCCACAGGAAGGCACCAAGATTTTGGCTACAAGAGATTTAAGAAATAGCATCAACAGGAAGTCTGCCATTAAAAGGGGTAGGAAAGGGTTTACAGGCTAATCATTTTCCTGGCCATATTCTTTTTTTTTCACCATGCCAATGTATATATGGGTGCCTTTTAGCTGTATAAACACCTGTTTCATTTGTAATTTCAGTTGGCTGTAGTGTTGATGGTAACTAAAACTGGGGAATGCATTGCGGTGTTAACTTTTAAAATCTTTTTGTCAGTTGTAGTGATGCTTTTTAAATAAGGCTAATTTGTTCTCAGTCTTTTGGAATGTGTCTGTGCTCTCCTATTCTGAAAGTGATTTGCAACAAAGGGAAGTTGCCGAAAATGTACTCACTAATTCTTATATTCTGTTATTTCTCTTTAAGTGCTACAATTAAAGGGAAAAATCTTTGTACAATCACGTAAGTCATAGCCTTATAACTTTTCTTACCCTACCGCTGCAGGAGATTTGTGTGTGCACAAACTTGCTCACTGTCTTAATTCTATTGGAGGTTTTAAATGAAGATACTATTACTCCCCAAACTGCAAATTTTAGATGCAAATGTACAGGTAAAGACAGGCCACATCCTGAGGTAAGTGACATCTCTCCAACAAAAGAAGACCTTAATGTGATGCCTGTGTATTAACACAGAGAATTAAAGACAGTTTTGACAACGTATCACTGAAGCGATTAGTGATCCTCGAATATTTTCAGTAATATTTTCTGGCCATACTGAGACTAATATTTTGCTTGCTTTTCTCATCATTGTGCATGTCAACAGATGTTTTCATTGTGCACAATGCACAGCAACCCAGAGGTCTTTTTCCAGAGTGTCAGCAGCCAGAATACTGAAGCGTAAGGGAGAAGACAGTATAAACTGTTATTGTAAGCTGATAACGTCAACAGAAAGGAATGAGTGGCTTGAGTTTTATTCAACAAAGAATCAGTTTCCATGCAAAGAACACAATAAATTTATACAACATCACAAAGTATGCCATATAGTATGGGTAGTTTTAATTTGTAGATGCTGTTAATTATTCCCACTCCATTATTAACAATGGGAACTTTTTCTGGTAGGAAATTAGAATTGATTTGAAAAGTAATTACATAATTAAATTTAGTAATTGTGTGCTATAGCCATCTCAATCTTCTTTAAAATGAATGACAAGATGCTTTTCTCATTCATTGTTCTATGTGAATTTCAGAAGTGTGACTTTCCTGTTTAATCTTAAAACAAGTAGGAAGAGCTATAGTAGACATTCCTGAGCCAAATAAGTAGAGGATTTTGGAATCCAGAAAGGTATGTCATTATTGTAGCCACAGAAACCAGAACTGAGCTTTATAATTGTTGACTACAGCGAAACATGGCAGGAGGTCCTTTACTTTAAGGATATCCTCCAGGTAAGAAGGCATAGCTCCTCCCTAGGGCTTCCACTTCTCACCTGTACATGTGAGACAAGATAAAGGGATACTTCCTTGCAGATATTCCTCTAATTTGAATTTTTGAGGCAAGAGGTTTTCAATTCAGTGTCTGGCTTGTTAACCTGACTGCAAAGATACAATTTTTAGGACAAAAGAGCAGGAAAATTGTAAGGAAAGAACCAAAGTCTGCTCAAACCCTTTGCAAAAGTTAGCCAATTTTTGTTTGTGCAAATACAGGTGAGTTTGCAGATAATTGCACGTGCATTTTTTTTAGTACAGTTTTTAATAAGATTTAGATGTGCAGTCCCACATGATGTGTCAGACTTCCTAAGTGTATTCAGATCTTCATAACCACCTTGCAGTGGTTGTGTGACAGAGTACATCTGCCATCAGATAACATGATTGGGAGCCTTCAGCTGAGAAGGCTCGGAGGGACTTGTTTGAGCGTGATAACTTTTCTGCCGTGGTCCCACACAACAGGGACATCTGAAGCACTGGAGGTCAGGCTGACTCCTGCAGCATCAGCAGAAATTTCGGAGCTGCTGTTGTGTGGGTCACTGCAGTGATGAGAAGGCATCACAGGTCCAAAGAGGCCATGAGACCGGGAGGGGGTTCTGGGTCCTGTGCAGAAGGAAGAGGGCCAGGGAAAGGTGTGAGACATTGTGTGTTATTTTTTTAGACTAGAGGTGATATGGGAAGGCAGATTCCACATCACTTCTCTGAGTGGTAAAAAACTCCAGGGATGGGGTCTGAAAAGCCACCAGTGTCAGACTCCAGCAGAGACATTCTAACAGCACTCATCCTTAGTGTAGAAAACCCAAACAATTATACAATCAGAATGCTGGACTGAAAATATGCTTTATGCAGGTGTTTTTGCAAAATAAGGTTAGCTAAAGGCCTCACTAAATGTCTCCCTTTCAGTTAACCATCCACAGTCCTTCCTCGTATTCTCTCATTCAGGTCAGATTGCTTCTGGCTGTTTTCACTGGCTTGCATGTTAGCAGCAAGGAGTCAAACATTCTTATTTGCATATTTTTCCTCCTCTTTCATTCTGCATTTCTGTGGGCTCCTAATGCATGCTGGCTGACTTTTTTCCCATACTTTCTCTTGTCTGTCTTATACCTTGACTGATGAAAGGGTAAGAGATAAAGGAAAGTTGTCAGAACATCAGTAAATTGGGATCTGTAATAGTAAGGTGGTTAAATATTCAACATAAGCAGTTGCTGCAGCACCTGAAAAGCCTAAGAAACAGCAGCAAAAGTCAGCTGTTTCATCATTCCTTGAGATTGCTATCACAAGTATGCAAAATATCAAAACCCACTGATTTAGTTAGAGTGCAGGGAAATTCTAGTTGCCACTTAACACACAGAGCCATATGTCCTTCTGCTTCCCTGGCATGGTATAACCCTGACTGGGCTCTCAGCAGAGTCCTGGGCACATTTTCTGTTTGTATTTGTGCACCAAAATTTTTCCTTTTGCTGCAACAGAAGGGAACGAAGACATGGCTCAACAACATGGAGACAGAACAGGGTGAGAAATGGGGCTCAGAGAGTAAGAGAACAGGGCGAGGATGGGCACACTTTGAGCTGCTCCCCCTCATCCACCAGCAGATACTGAACAAAGCAAAGATTTGGCGCAGTTGAGCTCTTCACCTCCAACAGCAGGGAGACATCCTGGGGAAGACTGAGCCTCTGGGGCTGCTTCCTATCGTTACACTCTCTTGACATAGCAACAGTCAACTCTTCATCTTTCTTGCAGCAAGGTACATCCATTTTTCTTGTTGCATCCACCAGGGACATAAAATACCATCTCTTGAACAGTTTTTCATACACTTGAGGAATATTAATGTCTACTTTCTCCTATTTCCCGGGCCCTTTTTCCTTAATCTGTATTTATCCTTCATTTAGCCTTGCTGTGTAGTTTTTAGTTTTCAAGCCTTTAATCTTTCTCGCTCATCTGTAGACTCTCTCCAATCAATCCACACCTTTCTTGAAGTGTAATGTCAAAAACCTGGATGCAGTCTTCCACTGCAGCAGGATTATTTCGCATGTCTTATTTATATTCCCACCAAGTATCACAGGCTGAAATGATTTCATCATGTAACTTTATGCTGTAACTGTCTACACCTGACCTGAGTGCCCTTAAATTCCTTTGAAATGAACATCTCAATATTAGGATGTGACTCATCTGAGTATCTTACCCATATCCTTTAGGTGACCTCAAGAGTACATCAGAAGTGCCTGTCTGTATCGGTTAATCATAAAGAAATCTCACAGGCTGATCAGCTAAAATGTGTAGGCACTCACCTACAGTGTGCATGACTGCTTTTGGCCAGATAAATACCATCCTTCATCTGCCAGCTATTTTGTACTTCTGGATGCTGGAGAACACAGGATTGGAAACAATTACTTGGATCATTGAGTCCAGTTCCCTGCAGTCATGGACAACCAGGTTAGATATATATATATAATTCAGAAGCAACTTCACAGACTGTGTGGTATGCTGCAAGTCACAGAACACTTCCAAATACTCATTCAATGTGCAGTAAAAGACTTAAGTCTCAACTGACATGTGCCTCAGGAAAAGAGGAAGGATGATGCACCCTGTGTTCCTGGAAGAGTGTATTAATGAAACTACCCTGGATGTCCCTAAGAAGCAGATCAGGCCATCCACCATGCAGGAGGGTCAATGTTTGCTACCAAACTGACCAGGACTTGAAATTCCCTGCCAACCTCAAAATCGGTAGTGGTTTTAATCTTGTGTGGGTGAACACAGCACAAATATGACAGGGTAAAGTAATCCCTGCACCCTGAGACTACAAACTGTACATCAGCAGTTTGAAAAAATCCTTCCTGGTCTGTTACTACCTTTGTCTCCTCCTGAAACCCTGTACCACACACACATGCAGACTCCTTGCAAGTGCAGCCGTACAGTTTGCTTGTATTTCTTAATTTCTGTCATTATAAAAGGAAGTGAGCGTAAGGCCTGAAAACTGCAGGTTATTTGGCGTAGTTCAGTCAATAGGGAGGGTCAGTCCCGTGTTTATTCAGATAAAGACACAGGTCTCAATTTTCTGGACATGTTAAAGAGTGCGATATACTTTTTTACAGTAAAATATATACATACTTTTTGGGCTGCAACAAATTGCAAGTTAATGCTAAATACAAAATGCTAACAGAGAAGAAATGTATTAGCATTTTTGGATGACAATGTAACATTTCATATACCCTTAAGGAAAAACATTGTTTGCTCCCTGGAGCTATCCTGACCAATTTAATTTCCCACATCAGTACACATCATGAAGTCAAACCTTCCCACTCTGTCTTTCAATCTACACATAACAGAGATTTGTTTTTCTTCTTGTATGTACTTTCAGCATATTGCTTGGTTTAGACCTTCTTTTTAATGGACATTCACATAGATGCAATTACTAGTCTCATTTAATTTGGTTTCTGCATTTCACCAAAACAGAACCATGCACCTGGTTCTGCAGTGGCAGGAGAAAGTGAAAGCCAGAACACTAGATGCTGAACAGAAGCGGTGAGAAGGAGCAATATTTAGGTAAATCAGAAACTATTGGAAAAGTTAAATGGGTTTCCATTCTTTAGGACACTAGAGCCAACAAACCTCTATAGGGGGTCAAGTGTCAGGTTAAGTTAAAAATTAAAAATTTCAAACCATCACTAATCCAATGATATCCAGGCCATGCTGCTTGCAGCCGAGGAGGGAACCAAGCTTAGAGGTGTGAAAACCAAACACCAACTGCAAAAACGTGGCTTTCCCACCTCTATGTGAAAATCAAACCAGTTAGTTTAGGATCACACCCCTCAAGGTTTAAAACTTTGTGTGTGTCACCCATAGGAATGACGAAAGGCTCAGCTGAACCTGCAAAGATTTGGCTTTATACATCCAGGGATATCAGGATGCCTGGCCAGAGCCTGCCTCAGTACTGTTTCTAAAAAAATATGGAGTGTGGTTTTCATTCACATTCATGAACTCATAGACAGCTTCTCTCCTTCCTCTAACATGTCCATAATTATGACGGCCAAAAGTTATAAATTTACATCAGTTTTACCTGATCTTTCTGTTCAGCATAATTATTAGAATTTGTAAATGGACCAAAAAATTGTCAGAAATGCTGACTGGATCATCATCAAGAATTTCTCAAATTGCTACACAACTGAAGTTAATTTCATATTCTTATTACAATGAATACCTGAGGAAAGTTGGAAATGATGTGCTCAGACTCTGTATATCATGTGCCAGGCTTTCAACCTAATTTGGCCTAAGCACATTTTTTCTCTAACACATATTTGCTCTTTTGAAGATAAAAATTGGCTTGGCTTTCCATATTAACACATTCCTTTATTCCTAAACCACACCTTGTTAAATAATTTCTGTCATTACAACACATTAAAATATCTGTTCTAGAAAATACATAGGAGACATTTAAAACAGTGACATGTTTCCACTTCAAATACAGAAAGAAAACCGGAAAAAAAAAACCTGTTGTATGGGGGGTGAGCATCAGAGCAAAAAAATTCTTTGAGAAATGAAGCATATGAAACTGGCTAGCTGCCTAGCTTCCTAATGTTCTTTGTTAGGTTCTTGCTGAGACTTACTTGAATTTCAAATTGTTTTCTAAGCTGGTGAATAGCAGGTGCTTGCTAACCAGCTCATAATGAGTACAGAGGTCCAACTCCATGGAGTCATATCTCCCTGCTTTTTGGCTGTCTTTTGTACTTGTGAAGACAAAGTAGCGGACCTGGAAATAGAAAATTTTAATTGAAAGCACACATACACAAGGCAATTTTGTAGCCCTCTGAACACAGAGGGCTATAAAAGAAAGCAGGATGTTATTAATTTTGTATGCTGTGGGACATATTGTGATATATTTTGGATTATATATATTAGATCTGAAACCAGACTAGATGTAAAAAATGTTAAAAATCAAACCTTCCCCACTATTTTTACTTACCTGTACAAGTTTTTTGTTACATGCACTTCACTAGCACAGTAAGTGGAAATGCTAAAGGCAGAAAGCTGAGAGACAACACTCCACGCTCTTTCTTCTGTCTAACCTCTTTCTGAGGTTTAATCAGAGAACATGAGAAATTAAAGGGTTTTCATTAAATGATACTTTTTTCCTGGCCTTCCCAAACCATATCTTAGATTCATGGTTTTAGGACGTGTTTAAGGACTTTATGAAATTATGTCTTTGCCTGTACTTGCAGCTCTGAAAGGTGAGCAATGCAGAAAATGTGCAGTCTACAGCAAAATTGCCACATAATTCCCAAAAAGTGAGAACAGTAACAATGCAACAGTCATGCAACATGAGTACTATTGCTGGCAGAGGGGGAGAAGGATCCAATACAGCATAAAAGCTATGCTTAAACTGTAAAACCTGGGAGCGTTCTCGGCTCCAGAGCTGAAATCCATATCCCGACTCTGTGGAACACCTGCCTCTTCTCCTCCACCACGGTTTGTGCTGGAAGCAACCCACAGATGAGTGGGTCCCCCAGATGGGTGATCAGAGGACCACCTGGTTGGCTAAGCAGACCCATGATCTTCTTATCCATTACTAATCCAAAAAATGAGAAACTGAATAATGCCAACCACATAAGTAAAACCTTGGTTATTTTATGTTCTGCAAATAGAAATTAGACATAATATTTTGCGATTTTGAATAAGCATATCTGATAAAAATAAACTTTTCCTTAGAAAAAAAAAGTATTTAAGTAAACATAATGGATGTAATGATAGCAACAAAGCTCATCAAAAGAAACCCTTCGTTACAAAAATCTTCAGACTTATTCTCATCTGGTGCAAGTCAGTGTCTTTCCATTGATTCCGGGAGGCTGAGTTGATTTACTGCAGTCGAGGATCTCATCCAACATTAGCAAATTCCACTTTAAATGAATTGTCATAGAGATTGCAGTATCTCAAATGTTTTTTTTGCAGAAGGTGAACTGATTGCATAGCTTATCGAGCAGGGGATTTATGTATTCTCATTACTGAGGAGTTATCTGGAATAATTTATCGATGCATTTGTGTTGGATGATCCATAATTATCAGCGGCTAAAAACAACTGAAAAACTACCATGAAAAAGTCAATTAAAATGTTGATGGGAAAGAAGTTCTGTATTTTTCCCAACTCTAAATGTGGTACAGAAGCCATTCTCTTCAGGCAGGTAAGGAGATAGCCTGTTTTGATAGCTCTTGTCATGAGTTTAAAATCGCGGAAAAAAAATGATATTACATTGGAGGCACCAAGAGGACAGAGTAAGAAGAGGTCTTTGTTCTGCCAGGTGCGGAAATGTCATTAGCACAGGAATGAATCACTTCTCATTGGAGATGTGGCAAAATATCCAATTTTGTTACCTGTGGAGAAGCTTTCATTTGGAAATTCTGGCACTTTGCATCCTGTTTGTGCTCCCTTCTCAAAAGAGAGCACTGGTACTTGGGTGGATAGATAGGTACCCCCTGCATGGGGAATAGCATGGTTAAAAAAGAAGTGCTTTGACAGTGATTTTCAGTTTTACAGACTAGCCTGTCTTCAATTGTCTTCTTTGGAGTGAAAAGCAAAACAGCTCCCCGAATCTCAAGAAGTTTCTTCATCATCACTTAGCAGAATCTATTTACTTGGGCTTTTGAGCAAAGGGACCATGAAGAAACTCATGAATTGGAAAAAAGTGTGATTTTATTTTGCTTCACTTGGTAATATATCTGGCAGTCCCCCAAAAGATAGATGTATTATATTATAAAGACTAGTAGAGATCTAAATACATCTATTTTCCTTGCTACATATACATCACCTATACAGTCTGCTCAGTCTACTTATTGCTTGTTGGCCAGTTATGTGCACGTGCCATGGGAGAACACGTTTTGGAAGGGGAACTGGATGAACAAGGGAAGGCTGACCTTGTGAATAATTTCTAGACGATCATTCCCTGCCTACAGGCTGTTGGGAAAAAAAAAAGAAAGGACAGTTGTCTGTCAGCAAGAATGACTGTATCTTTTCTTAAGCTTCTGGATATATCAATTTTGTAAGTATGTCAGCTGTCTGTAACTGCATCATCTAGCTGTCCATCACCAGCAGCTGGCTTTTCTTCTTCTAGTTTCATTATCCCTTAAACCACTCTTCATCAGTCAACCGTTCTTTCATATTAAAACTCAGGGAAACATTGCTTACATTCCCCTATCTGTTAAAATACAGTTAATTTAAACTATTTCCTGTAGGGGAAATGATTGAGAAGATGTGTTTTGCATCTTGGTGGAGAGGTTTTTTTTTTCCTCCTGGGCATGAGACAATGCAGATTGAGTAAATAGATCTAACTGTCTGTAATGAGAATGATTCCAGTGCTTTAGGTTCATTAGTCTCACAGTTTGAACTTTAATAAAAATGAATTTGACTTGATTAGATGCAATTACAGCAACTGGAGTTAAAAATTGTGTACACATACATGTTCATAAAAAGGGGCATTATTTTAAAAATATGTTTGAATAACATGCATGGCTAGAATACATGTAATTCTTAGTTTACATAAAAGGAACTATTAATCACTGGACCCAGTGGTCAGCTCACCCTCTACTTAGACCAAATTATTGGTAGTCTGCCTTTATGAACCATGATCCAAGCAAGGTTTATACTTTATGTGGAGGCACAAAGATAGCACAATTATCTCAGAGGTGAGTATTCAAGCATTTTCAGTGTATGCACATGGTACACAAGTTGTTGAATTGGTGCTGAAAATGTTGTATAATTGAGTAAATCTGTCTTCTTTACATATTATGGGTAATGGTGATGTAATGGTCTCAACGGCACTACGCACCTTGGCTTGGGCTGTGCAGCTGTGCCATGCTGCATACTTAATTGAAAGGCAAAAAGGATCTACACACCACACCACAGGGAAACCAGATCAAATTACCCTGTTAGGTTGACATAACAGAGAATCCATTTACTCATAGGTCTTTTCAGTCACATCTATTCCTTACCTAAAATATTCCTTTCACTTTTTTTTTTTCCCTAATTTTCCCCACATGATTTCCCTTCTGTAATAAAAGGAGTGCATCAGGTTTGAAACACCCTGCAGAGCCTAAGGTCCCACAGCCAGGCCCAGAGTCCCACATTTTTTGCTAGATTTTATTTGCACTGAACTGTAGCACTGTGTGGTGCCTCCAAAACACCATGTGACATTTTGGGATCAACGCTGATTATGAATCCTTATTACCAACAAAACATTGCAGATCAGCTGGTTAGTGTTGCTTCGGGAACTTCTCTAAACCACCATGCAGTCTGCTCTAAGCTTCATTGCCATCTTGTCTTTCTCCATTCTCCTCTCTCACAGTTACATTAGTATGGAATTATAAAATTTCATACTGTTAAGCTAAGATCTTTTAATTAGATTTTGGTTATCTACTTTCTGCATCTCCTTCTACTCACTGACGTTGCAAGTACAATAGAAATGTTTCACAACACCTTGCAGCCAAATTTTCCATATACTCTACATGTGAAGGTCATTTTGGATGGCAAGATGGCCTTTTGCTGCTTTTCAGTCTCTCTGTCTGTCTGTCTCTCTCTGCTGCTTAAAGCCACTATCTTAGATAGTAAAGGTCTGCTAGCAACTAACTTCTACACAGAAAAAATGTCTGACTGGTGCCTTCTGGGAGAACTTGATAATGCTGTTGATTGAGGCATTGACTGCAAGCAAAAGCATCCCATTTCTCTTCTGGTTGTTTCTAAAAGGTAGGGAAAAATAAACAACAACCATAAATAGTGAAAATATAATCAACCTGGAGGAACCGATCACTTCAAAATGTAAAACATTGGACAAAGCTTTTCTTTGAAAAAATGTAATTTCTTTCACTTCAAAATGTCACCAAACAGTTGATTGCACAGCCTTCACTGGAACATGTGGGGTACCATATCTCTATCTACCAGAATACTTGTGCATATTTGATACAAGTATTACACAGAGACAAACAGTGTTCAGTCCACATTTAACTTGCAAATCAAGGTCATGTCTCAGACCTTTAAATTTTGAGAATTACAGAGTTTAGACAATGTAAAAATGTCTAGCTGCAAACATATACCATCATGACATTTCAGTTTGGTGATGGTATAAATGTCTAAGAACCAAAATATTGGTTTGTTTTTTAAGAAACTCCTTTCCTAGGATAAAGCCACTTCTTTCACTAGGCAGAACTGACCAGACCAATAAATTTAAAGTACCACATGCTTTAAGTTACACATGTTTGAGACATAAAAGACAAAGCAGTATTAGATTTAGACTTTGTGAATGACCTGTAGTACCAGATAAAAGTAATTTAGATGATAAACAGTGCAGTTACTCAACACTCGATATCACCCGTAATCATTTTAAAAATCACTCTGCTTCTCTGCACGGTTTTCCAAGTAGCAGCATTTGCTTCTTCCCGTAATTCAAATTCCTCTGGGAGATGCTGTCTTTACAGAAGGGAGTGATTAGCAACACTGTTAAAGCAGGCCTGAAGTTCTGGAGGAGGGAGTAGCTAAGAAAAATGAGATTGTGTGAACTGAGGATGATGCACACAACCAGCGAGGGGCAAGAACGAGTGTTAAATGTGGATAAATTTACAGTATGTCTTTATTTTGTGTTCTGAGGCTTGTCAAAATGTGAGCTGAAAAAACAGAATATTAACATGTAAACATCCATCAATCTTTGCAGAAAATATTTAGCATCTTCTGAATTTTGAAGGTTAGCCTCTTAACCCTGTGTTTATAGACGGAAATAGGCGGAAGTCACCAAAACATGACTGTTTTAAAGACAATGGAATTTTCCCTGATTTAGTTTACAGACTGAAGGTAAACTGTGATGATTTGCTTTGACTCACTGTTCCAAAGGAGGTCCCTCAGCTGTGGCAGGTCATATAGTCTGGTGCTGCCCTGCACACAGTACAGGCTGCCCAGTGCTGATATACTGCAGATAAATTTGCCTGCTGGAAGCTCTCAGTTAGCGGGTTTGGGAGCCTTGCTTGTTGGCCTGCTGCTCCTCTGTGCTTACAGAAACTCAGTTCAGAGCATTCAGCCAGCAGAGGAGCGGGGCCAGTGCCTCGTACACAGCATGGGAGAGTGAAGGTAGGAGCAGAATCAACCCTTACTTCAGGTCAACTGTCCAGGTTTCTGTTTTTCTTTAGTAAAACTGCTTTCTGATCTTTTTCCTTCTTCATCCTTTTGCCTAAAGCCTCTCTTCTCTCAAAACAGTGTTTTTCATTAGCTTTCAAAAGCTGCTTGCCTCCTAACCTACTATTGTTAGACATCAAGCAAGGAAGGCCCAGGTAGACATAACTGGGAGGGGGAAGAACTTGCTTAGTTGTAGGCACAGCAGGCAGCTTGTACAGCCATCCACGCAGGGCTACAAATGGCAAAGCTATTCAATAACTGAGTACTATTGCAGATCATACCCATAAATCATCTAATTCCTTGGGTTGCCTTCACACCAGGTGAAGGAAAACCAATTTCAGAAGCTTTGTTTGCATCATGTTCATACAAGGCTTTACTATGAGGCTATAATCTGTACTAGCAGAGAGGTGATGGAGCTCTGAATCGCCAATAGGTGGTCGGAAGGTTTTGGCTCGGTACACAAAAGATTAATGTGCTGAGCCTGTAGGCTGAGCAACACCACATCTATATGACAATCCGGAGCCTTTGATTCCTAACACACTATTTGAAAGTATACACTTTATTTCTTCTTTTAACATACAGGTCATTGCTATCTCAATGAAACTTTGCGTTGGATTTTTTGTTTGTTTCCCTCCCACCTCCTTTCTGCTCCTGGCTGTTTTGCTAACTCAGTGATTTTGCAATTTATTTTCTACTAAGAAAGCATGGATTCATAAATATGGGCTAGAAACAAATTAGATACAAATAATATGACAACTATTGATATGTTTTTCACTGAGGGAAATCTGTGAGAGGAGAGATACAGACAGAAAGACAATAAGCAGATGATAGCCGTGCCTCCCCTGGAAGGCCATACAGGAGAGCTGTTTTATAGAATAAGCCCATGAGACTTTCCAGCAAGACCGAAGGAAAAAACAGCCCCAGTCGAACATGAGTGAAGCAATAACTTCCCAGTGGCTTCTGGCAACTACAAGACCGTTCGGAGATCACTGCGCAGTGCACAGAAAATGTTGATGGTAATATGCTCTGCTGTGCTTGCTGCTGGTTACTGGAAAGGTCAGTTCACTTCGAGGCAGCTTTGAAAAAGCTTACCAAGCTAACCACGTCCTTTTCTCTCGGTTTGCTCACCCTCAGGTAATTCCTTTTTCCCAAATCTTCACTCACCTTATTTTAATCTTTCTCACTTCAGCATTTGGCAAGCTGGAGCTCTTCTACACAGCTAATGTGAAGTCACTCAGATCCTCAGATGGATTTAGGTCAGCTGTTGCTACTTAGGGACTGTTAACTTTTTTCTGCTGTGGGAGAAAAGATTCAAATATGCTTACATTTTATTTTGCCAAGGTATTATTTAATACTAGATGCTCTTTACTTAATTACTTGCGTTTGAGGAAGGCAGGGGTGCTCTGTATGTGTACGTATGCAACACAACAAGGTTCTAATTTGTCAAGGGCTAAAACACACAGAGATGAGTATTGTTGGATTTTTATTTTTATTTTTTTTTTAAATTAGCTCCAGCAAATCTCTTGGATTTGATAGAGCAGCAAGCTATGGAGCATTTTGGCCATGTGTCTGGTTCAGCTGTGGTAGTCATCTACTGTATAGGACTAGACAATAAAATCCCTATGCTTTCTATAGTCAGTGTATAGTGAACAGAAGATAAACAAAAGTGATTTCATGTTAGTTTTTGGTAAAACCACGCTTGCTGTCCAGTCTCTGGGACAATTACAGTTCTTTTTCTATTCGGTAATGAAATTTATTCTTTGCTCATGATTTCTTAGTTGCAGAGAAACAGTGTGATCTCATTATGGGACTCTTCTACCTTTTGTTCAGAAACAGTCACATTACTTCCAGGTGTGTCACCATTCGTTGATGAGCTTGCACTAAGGACAAATTTCACCAAAAACATTTTGGGAAAAGTGGAAGTGTCTGTCTTACTGCATACAGAAGGTCCAGCTATGCACAGAAAGAAGAAAAACAATTGAAAGCTCCATTTTCCATTATTTTCAGGCTTAAGAGGCAGAATAGAGTGCCATTTCCTACATTTATTTTGCTAGAATGTCTTGTCTGCTTTCTCCTAGGGACTCAATGAAGACTGAACGTAGATCTTTTCGTTTAAATGACTGACAGAATGTGAGGTTAGACAAGTCTATTTAGAGACAGTCATAACCCCAGCATAAGGGATCTTGGAAAATATACTGACTTTGTAGTGGTACATACCTCCCTTTCCCCTGAGTACCATCCTATTCCAGTCATTGCTGGCAGAATAAAGAACTATCAAAAGAACAAGGTTCAAAATAAAACTCTGGAAATTCTTATGAAGCATGAAAGTATTGTGCTTTGAAACTCTGACGGAGGAGACTACAATATGTGCGCAGTGAAATGTTTGGAGGAAAAAAATAATAAAGCAAGCAAACCCTAGTACCAAAATGAAGCAAGCTGTAAGAAATGCTTACTATGCATCAAGTTAACTGTAATCTAATAACCACAATGAACTAATTTGCAATGGCATCTATAAATGCAAATGTTAACCAGGAAAGATATGGGAGGAGAAAAATGGCTGTGCATGAGGACAACTACGAATTACATCATCACTCACAGTGCTGAAGGTGAGAGACAGGGTGAACAGTCAAAACCTCAAAAGAGCAAGGAGAACAGTGAAGCGTGCTTAGTACTTGCTGTCTCGTATCTTTGCTCGGGCAAGTTTTGGCAGTCTCAGAGAAAAGAAAGCTGAGAGAAAGAAAGTGGTGGGTAGGAGGATCTTACCCAAATGAATAAATTCATTCCATGCCAACCTTTTGCTTGGAAGCAAAGGGATGAGGAGAAACACTGAGAATGGATCCAGCTCAGTCAGAGGCATGTAAAATGTAATGACACTGTTCCAGAATGAGTATTTAATTAGTTTTAAGGAAATAGGAACCTTGCGCTTGTAATTTTCACTGACCTATGCACCACTTAAAACAAATAGAAACAAGCATCTAGGTGTAGAAGTTATTCTTCCTCATCGATTTCACTCTGAGTCAAGAGCATTTTGTACCAATGACTCTATCCAGGCTGCTGAACCACCCTTTCAGATGATTTCTAGTCTGCCAGTTGAACCCGGTTGATACTTAATAGCTGAGCTTTGTTTCCCAAATTCCCTGTCAGCTTTTAGAATATTGTGGATCAATGTACTATGTTTGCAGTTTGTGTATATAGTAATATATACATTCAGGAACTCCAAATACTTTTTCTTTGGCTTGGTCCTTTAGTTTGATATCGTGTTGGTCTACTATGTTATTTTAATTGGAACACAATAATTCTACTTATTCCTCAAAGATTATTCAATTATGGAAGAGATCTGCATAATATATCCTTATGTTTCCTAATATATACTAAAAAATGTATGTTTTGTTAAATATAGAATCTTAAGTGATATCCATGAGAACTTATATAGGGCTTCTATTTTTTGGAGTAATTGATTTAGTTGGAGTGGAAAACAAGAATATATACGACAATTTTGAGTATCTAGTAATACTAGAATGTATTACTTAACAAAATTCCATAATTCAATGAAAATATTTGACATGTAGCACTGGTGATTCTATACATTCTGAATTCTCTTAGTTATGCTTCAGAAGAAAACGGAGGAAAAACAGTATAAAAGAGAATCCAAGTTGTATTCAATGCCCTACTGATACCGAAAACGTATCAAATCTGGAAAATATCTGCATGGGAAATTATAAAGCTAAATTTAAGAAAAAGAAGTTTAAAGAACAATGTCTGTTGCAATCCTGCACTTAGCTTCATATCCTACATTTGCCTAGAACTTCATCAGTACCTGTTCTGCCATCTGGGTTCTTACCACTGTAATGACTCTCTGAGAGCAAACTGTCAAAATCTGTGGATGAAATCCACATGGTTTGATTTAAACAGAAGGGCAAAAATCACATTATCAATGGATTAAAAAGCCCAGCTGACATAAATTTGACTCATTAGCTGCAGGGAATTTGCAGGGGCATATTGAGAATTTATGTTCTCAGGGCGGGGCTAAAATTGCAATGCAGCCCTGTCAGTGAATAAATAACAACCAAGCCTCCTTCCCCAGCTTGCCTACCCTCCCCAGGGACAGAGGAATATGTTAGAAAAGGATAAGTAAAGCTTCTGAAAATCATTTTAAGCACTTGAGATCCTAAAAAAACCCCATAACCTTTAAATACCTGGAGGAATGAGAAGGCAGAGAAGTACTTATTATTTATACACATCATCGTTTCCCCTATTTAATTCTTCATTACTGTAAAAAACAAAGGAGATCTGTTTCTATATAAAACCTGATTCATACTGCCAAGAGGTAAAGAAGAAAAACAAGGAAGGCCCTGATAATTGTCAAATTCCATTTTTGTATTAGGATTATTAATGAATAAACTTTTTTCAAGTGTAGCATATTTTTCAAGGAGCTTGAAAGCTTTTGTAGTTTTTAACCTATCTTATTCTGTCGGATAAAAATAAATAACACAAGTCATTCATATAGCACAAAGTGTATATAACCAAGTAACAGTAGGTGATTGTATTTGTGAAGTTCAAGAGCACTGTTTTTAAAAGGGGAACTAAGACTTGAGTATTGAGTTCCATTTTTTCAGCATTTCGTTTTACACAGGTTCTCAGACTTTCATAAAGCAAAGAACACTGAAGGATTTATTCCTTAGGTTCTTGGTCTGTGCACTTATTAAATAGAATGCATTCAACAGTAAGTAATTAGGTAGCAGTTAGCAAACAAACTTCTGTCTCCATTTTTAACTGTGCTGTCGAGATCTATCCTACTGTATAGCTCCTGCATGATTGATCACTGACCATACTCTATTTATTCATAGGCTTTTATGCAATCATTATCTTAATTGTATCAAAATAGCAAGTAGCTTTTCTATAAACTTGTAGAAGGGAGGAGATCCTATTTAGCAGTCAGGACCTGTCACATCAGTCAAGATATCAGAACCCTATATGAGTTAATTTATTTAAGAGCGGTCTGGTGGATCAGTTTTTAAGTTAATTCCACTCAGTAGTTGCCCTTCCTAAACTACTTTCAATGACTGTATTGTTTATAACTACTGCCTTGCTAAATAGCACTTTTTCAGTGACATGCGTGAACTAAAGTCAACAATACCATGATCTGGAATGGCTTCCCATGATTTCACTCATTGCATGGTCTTAAATCGTTTCCATGAAAAGATACTGCTTGATTGCTGTACAGAAATCTGACATCTAGAGTATGAGGCAAATGAGCTGTAAAGAGAATGGGCTAAATAACATCAATGCTATATATGTACCCTCCTGTTTATTAGAAGTATGATTATATACAGTGATGCTAATGCATAATTCCTACTTACCCACTAGTCAATCAACTTGGACACGACTTTGGTTTGGTAGTGGTAGTCTTCAAAGGCATAGAAGAAGTCAGAGAAGTGGGCCAGGTAGTACATTACCTTTCTGTTCCATGATTATTAAAAGCATCGAAACCAATCCCTAGCAATTTCACTTCATCACTTCTGTAAAACAAAGTACATTAGAAGATTACGCAATGAAGAGACCAGATTTAGGCACCCTGACTCTAAAGTGCCTTAGTCTTGTTCACACTTTTTTTTCAGTAGGTAACTTGTATCATTTGATGACAATATGGGCTGTTTGACAGAATATGGATATGCCTGTGTTTGTAGAACTCTAATGGGTATCAGTCATTATTGACACCATCTGTTTACTTCAGTGCTAACATTTCCAATCTGTTCCGGGTAAAGGTAAATGCTGAAGAGGCACTCAAGCAGCTCTGCTGGATGAAAGAAATCTTGCCCTGATACAAAGATTTTTTTTCTTTTTGCTTCCTTTCTTGTACTTTGTGCAAACATGCAAGGTTCTCACACACTTGAAGGTAAAATAACTTCTCAATGAAATGAAACAGAAGGGTCTATTAATTTTTGGCACAGAGACTGTATGTTTGACTTCCTATAATCAAAGTGTCATGCTTGCTGGAATAAAAATATATATTGCAATATCCCAGTATGTTGACAGTTATATTTTCTTCATGAGAAATAAATTTAATTTCATGTGAAATGAAACTGGAATACAAAATGTCATCCATATTTCTGTAGTGTGTTAATTACTGCCTGATAGAGTTTATGAGGAAGTACACATGTGAGTAGCTTATTTAAAGGAGGAAAGGGGAGAGTACAAGGAATTAGCCAATTATGATATGTGATAATTCTCAAACTAATGTTGTGCGTTACTGACTATTCTATGATACATGAGCAATAATTACCTGAGCAGCTTTGACTCATTTACCAGCTCTCTATAATTTATAGCTCAAGCTTTATGAAACTTCCACAGTTAGAAAAAACAGACTGAAAACGTAAGCACAGTATGCTTTTCCAGTGGTTTCTTTCTTACACTGTGTAGTAATGAAAAAATGCATATGAGCATGTAGTAATGTCTTTGCCAAAATGAGATGGAGTTCTTAATTTCCTCTGCATTCCTGAATTTTATTTTGTTTTTCACATTACATGGCAGAAATTTCATTTGAAAGCTGGCGATTGGTTAATGAGTACACATACTTTATTTCCTTTTTTCTTTATAGTAGTGTCACTAAAATGTCTCAGAAAAAGGACTGGAATATGCAGAGTTCTGTATGATAAACACACCCTGTTTGGATGAATCAGAAGGATGATCTATCTTTTAAATTGCAACGTAAAATAAAGATGTGCAAGATTGGGTAAGCATTGAAAGCATTTTGGGCATGGTAGCACACAGCTTTATTTAAGATAATTTTGTTCATAACAAAGTACCTATGATTTAGGATGCCAGAGTTCAGCTCCCAGCTTGATCAATTGCTTGATCAATCTGCTTTGCATATGAAAATGACTCACTGACATTCTGACCAGCAGGTTTCAAAGAGTCACTAAACATTCAACGCTCACTAAGCATTCTAAGAAATGGTTTTCATCGGTCATATTTCACACATATTTTTTTGCTACTTCCAGTATAATTTGTATAGCATGCTTTTCTTTTTTTCATGTATCTTTAGATGATAGCTCCAGATTTTACTTTGATGCACTTTCACTCATATTTGTTAACGTTATTTGCCATTCCTATTTTCTGTCTTTGCAGTCCTCTTTCTGCAAACAAAACTCTTATTCCATTTACTCAAAGCCACATTTACTAGCACAACGTGTAGCAAAATCAGCATCTCTTAATTCTTTTTTTTTTCACTGTTAGAGTTATTTAGGAGAATTTGTCTGAAATGCATTCAATTCTGATCTGTCTAGAACATGCTGAATGCACTAGAACACAAGTATCTTCACAAATATAATCTGCAAAGTGCCAAGACAATAGTGTTTGTAAAGGTAACGTTGTAATAGCATGGTGTTGTTCAAAATCATGTTCTGAAAGAAAATTAATTAATCTACTTGACACAGCCCAGAAAAAGATGACATAAAAATTAATACTGAAATTTTAGTGTCACATATACAGTCCATTTCAGTTTGCTTTCTCAAAAAGTTATAAGGGTGTATGGAAAAGGCAGGTTTTGGAAAGTGTTTCCTGTCACCAAAGTCAGTGCCCATTATCAAATATTAAAATGTATAATACTGTAATAACAATAGAAATTAAGTATTTACAGTACTTTAAAAATATTTTCTCATACTTTCAAAAATGAAGTAATGTTAAGGAATAAGTTGTAATATTAAATCACAATAAAAATGAGTGGGTTTCTAGGTTCATTTCATAAATTTTACAGACATTTGGTAATTATGGAAATATGTTCAGATGTATGTAAAACAGAAGGTATAATAAATGGAGCAAAGCTGGAAATACTGCAAATGGATGTAAGCCAACTGTTTCAACTATAAGAATAAAGTTAGTAGTTCAAGATAATTACTGTTCTTTGTTTCTTGAAAGTGTTCAGGAGAAATCATAATTTACAGAAGTCTAAGGAAATTTGGAGTCACCAAAAAGAACCCTACAAAGAGGTGAAACTGTAACTCTGTCCCTGAGATAAGGTATGGTTTTAATCAAGTCATTTATGTTTCCTTGGGCTAGTTTTATTTGATGCAAATGGAAAAGACATTTGTTTACTCCATAGAAATTCACTGGCGAAGGGATAGGTACTCTCAGGAAAATTTAAAAATGCTGTGATAAAGAACGGTTAAGGTACTGAGCTGTAATTATGGGCATTTGATTTTTTGATTTATCTTTATCTGTATCTCTTATGCTGCTTTGGTTATTTCACCTTTTTTGGCTTTATTTTGTCTTGTCATTTGGCTCCAAAATTATTTTTTGCCATCCTCAAAAGCTTTTTAGCCATTGCTATAAGAAACAGCACAGAAGGGAAGAGTACAGGAAAACCTATTGGTGAGTGCTGTATGCAGGCAGTACTTTAATCTTTTCATCTTTTTCCACACACAGGAACATCACCATATACAATGGGGCTCTAGGAGTGCCCCTTGCTGGGGATCAATACAACCTACTGTGGAGGTACAATTCTGGAAAAAGGGAGGATTTCCTTCCTCCCTTTCTTCCCTTTCCCTTCTAGACCGATGAATGAAAATTAGCCAATATTAGCACGAGTTTCTCATTCAACCATTTAAATTAATGCAGTTCATATTCATTGAAATGCGCTAGAGAGTGCTCACATGACCTGTTAGATCTGTGGTGGTAACCACAAACAGAGAAATGGGGTTAAGCTCCTCACTGAAAGAGGGCTGATGGCTGCTTTGCCAGTAAACACATCTGTGGCTGGGGGAGGATGCATCTCCGTGACCTCAGCTAACTGGAATTGGGCAAAAAGCCTGCACCGATTCTTAAAATTGTTCAGTGTCTCAATCTAGGGCACCTTCATTTTGTAGGACAGCCTGTTAGAAGCAGATTTAAGACTCTAAAGCTGTGATTCATTTTATATTTCTCTACTGTCTCCTATTAAAGGCACCTGGCCGCTGCTTGACATACTGATGAAATTAAATATACGTATCCAGAACAGGAAATGCCACTTACCTAATTAAGGTTTAGGAAAAGATTGCCTTAAAAAGAGCATCTTCCAGAGGCTAAGAGTTGTCAAACACAGCACCTGCAGTAAATAGAAAGCAATGTAATTTTTTTCTGTTGATATAGGTCTCCGTTTATCTCTTTGTCTTACAGTTTTATTACTGTTCTTTCTTCATGCTAAGGTATTTTATGTCACTGAGATGAAATTTGGCATCTTTCTCCAAACAACTGCTCAAATTGGATGCCATTCGAACCTTCCAAGCATTGTAAAAGATATTAGATGGTTTGTAATACCTAAATCTCTTTGGCATGAAGCCCAAAGATATGCAAGCAGGTCATCTCTTTATATACTCATCCATCTTGGAAAGCTGTTTAAGTTATTTGTGGAACAGCACATTTTTGCAGAATAGATACACACCTTATTTAATTGAGCGAAGCTGTAAGTACATTCAGCCAGGCTGCCTTTCCCTGCAGATGCTTGTACTGTGTACAATATTGCACTCTGTGGACATGCAAATTTTTTACACAGCTGCTCAAACATTGCCTTGAAGCAGCAAAATGATCGAGGCAATTAAGTTATAAGGAAAAATAACTTACAATCATTAAAGATCTGTATCCTTTAATATTTTGAATTCTCATGGCAGGTTAAATGCGATAGGAATGCAGGGCTGAAAATACAAATTTTTAAATAATGATGTTTTAAAAATTGAAAGTACATGATAATCATTATCCTGGCTTACAAATGGGCAAATTAAATAAAAGTTTTCTAAGAGAAAGAGCAACAAAATCTGAGGAAAGCTTAGTTTCTTATTTTTCATGTTACTTTCTGCATTAAGTCCCTTTTTTAAACACAAGCATCAATAAACAAATTCTATAGCACAATAAGAATCTATGACCTGCAATGCAGAGAGACCTAATAGCACTGCCTGAGTGTAAGTGATGTGTGTAAGCATGATAGTGGTCGCTATAATAAAATACCCTGAAGTTTCTTAATGCAACATTCTAGGTGTTCCTCAAGCAATGAGTCCTGGAAGCTCACCACCTTGCAATAGCCATTAAATTCTGTTTACCAGCAGCCCAAGAACAGACTGACCAAGAGTTGCAAAAAAAGAAAAAAAAAAAGGTGCTGCAAACAATACTGGAAACCAGCTCTCAGCCTAAACTAGAGATACACTCTGATTTGTCTGTATTTCCTTCCTGTAGATGAAATGAAATGCTAGCAAAATGCAGTTCTGTCAGTATTCATAAAGAACAGAACTATCATATAGGCAATGAAATAGGTAGAATGTAATGGAACATTGAAGAAATATCCGAATCTATAGGAGTAAACCCTGCATTTCTCAAGGAAAATATTAGTATCTTTTTTCCTGTAAATATAGTCGTCTCTTATCTGACAGTAAAGCTGTAAATACTTACTATCTCATGCTGCTTTAACTTTTTGTTGAAATGACCTATTATCAGTTTGCTGAGGTATTCATAACATTTAAACTGTCCCACCTTCTACTCGTTATCCCAACTGAGAAGTCAGGTCCTGAGCAGACATGGAGACTGTTGCCAACAGTTGTCATCTTTCCTGATACAACGCTCCTGATTGAGCAGTCTCGGAGTTAAAGAGGCTTGTGCTCCCATCTCTTGAGATCCTTTTGGTTTTATTTCACAAAACTAAAATAAAAAGAAAGAAGTTAGGGGGGAGAGGGGAGGGAGAGGAGCTTCTACTGATGGCAGTCTTCCAGTTGTAATCTGAAAGAGTCAGGTTGTGCCTGTCTTCATTGCCCAGGTAGAAAACAGTGCTGTCTTCATAGGCATGAGCTGAAACTTGCTAAATAGGAGGACTGGAACTCAACAGAATCTCAGGATTTCAGAATTTCAGAAAGATTTCAGTACAATGACATGTGATCGGTAGTTCCCCTTAAGTTTTCCACGGGAAATTAAAACAGGGACTGAACAGAGCCATTGCACATTAGATTACTGTACTACAATTGCCATACTAATAAACTTGTTCCACCACTATACATTAATTTATATATATTTGAAACAGTATATAGTAGTTTTGTCTGTATTAAAATCACAACTGTTTATACACTTGCCTCATTTTCCTCCCTAGAAACTGGTGGTCAGAAATTGGTGTCCTATTTACAATATCCATTATTGTAACTGTAATTTCTCTCCAAGGAGTGATACCAGAACTTAGTTATACAGGATAGCATAACTGCAAGTGTTTATGTTCTCCGATATAAGCTTGTTGTGCAGGAGATATTTTGCTACTTTTACATTTTAGCAGTTTTCCCTTTTTCAGTTTTTTTTTTTAATGTGACAATTTTACATTGTTAAATTCCTCTCCCATCTAATGCTGCATGCAGCGTAGTGTAGCCTACACTGTGGTACAGACACACATCTATTGATTTTACCTTGCACAATAACTACCACATCATAACAGTTCAGCTGAAACTAATGGAACTAATTAAGCAACAGGGACCTCCAAGTCAGAGAATCATAGATTTTCAATTGTAAAAGATCTATCAGTCCATCTGTTTTATCTTCCTGTCAGAGCAAGACTTTTTCCATGCAATATATCTTCTTTTGTCACTGTGCCTTAAATTGTGCTAAAAGATTAGGGATTTCACATCTTGCCCCAGGAGACTGTTCCAAAGCATAATAAATCTCATTGTCACGGATCTTTTCCTGCATTCAGCAGTATTATGCTTCTTTAAATGTGTGCTATTTTTCTATTTACACCCTCTTGTTTGGTCTGAAGAAAGTCCTCCTCTTCACTACTGAGCTTTAAATATTAGCAGACAGCCTTGTCGTGCCACACATCTCCCTCTAAGTCAAGCTGTAGTTTTGTTTTGGTAGGCCTTCACAGAAGTCTTTTTCAATCTGAAATTAGACAGATTTGTATGTAAGATGTAGTTAGCCCAGCTACTACAGTTAAGTTTTAAGGAAAACTGAGTGGACCTCTAAAAGTTTTCACCAGGAGGCTGTATGGTTGCCTCTTTCCATCATACTTCCTAACTTTTAGGAAGCACTGCACGGAGCATTGCATTCAGTGTTTTTTAGGACATATCAGCCAGTAGCTCACTGTTACAAAATCTAAAAATTAAAGAACCAAAATCCTGTGCTTTTCCTAACATTTGGTCAAAAATTAAGGCTGGGATGAGTTTGTGGAAAACAGGAGCATTTGAATCACTAGCAATACAGATGTCCCTGAAATGAGAAAGCAATAGCTTGGTTCTTCAGAAGACATCTGCAGCGAGGAAGGAGGAGGAGACTTCAAGCCCTAAAATTTCTTTAGAAATGAATGGAGGTGATGGAATGCTCAGCAGTTCTGCCCAGCAGATTGTAAATTTTCTTTAGTTTTGCATTTGCCATTGAACCTGAGCAAAGGTGATTGTCCCTGATTTCCAACTTAGGCATAAAAGTTATGTGTATTTCTGATCATACTGCGGAATGAGTGCAGCTATGATGAGTGGTATGAAATAAGGCAAGTGACAACACCTAACTAGAAAAGAAGTTACTGCATTTTAGACTTTAGTAATAGAAAAAGGACATTGCAGATTTAAAACAGTTCCTTAATGTGAATTTATTACCTTTATGAAATCCAGTATATTTCTGAGAAGGAAAGACTGATTGTTGAAGAAAAATAGTTTAATAGACATTTACGCTATTACACCATTATTAAACTATATTCCTGTTTCTATGGCTTATTTCTGATTTCAAGATTTTTATAATTTGGTTAATGTAACTCTGACATTAATTTCTGAGAATGACATATTGAATGATTGAGTGCGTCAGCAAAAGTTGACTGCTTCTTTGTGAGATATGGGCAAAATGTTTTATAGAGTTTTCAACATCTGCTTATGAAAACTGAATCACTCTGGTTATCGGGGTTGAAAGAGGCCATTCTCTGAGTGGGATTTTATTATGCTGTTGGTGCCTTCTATTATAATTCATAACTTCAGCACTAACAGAGTTGAAGTATCTGTCCTGATGATTTATAGGAGACTCCAAACACATCCTTTGATTCTCCAAAACATACTACCTTCTTCTGTGTGTTTCACTAACTGATTTACTATGCTCCATCTCTAAGAAATGCAGCTTCTGTCTGAGTATACTGCCCAACCTGCTTTAGCTTTGAAAATGAATTGCTCCATTTGGATTGCTTTAAATAAAAATTTAGGTCATTTTAAAGCTCACCGTTCCTTAAAAAAACCCACAACAACCTCCATATCAGATATACTTGAAAACAGTACTAACAAAATATAACAAGCAAGAGCCTGATAAAAATGTATGCAATATTCATTATAGGAGGAGTAATGTTTTTGATAGATAGTGAGATTGTTCTTTTTGCTGATCCATCCTAAATATTTTCCAGGTTTAGGGAATTTTTTTTCAAGGATATAATTTTCTGACTCCTGCCTGTTTGCTACTGGGGCTAGGGAAACCTAGTGGATCATGGAGAAACAGGAATTTGTGCTAAACACCTGTAGTCCTGCTACTTGACCTGGTAATAAATCCTTTAATAACCACCAGCTGCTCTGTTGTTATCACGCCCTTCTGAGCTTAGTTGGCTAAATCTTCCTCTTACTTTAAAACTTCCTGGTAAATGTAGTTTCTTTCTTTTGGAGTCCTTCCTAAGGCCAAACAGCAACTAGCCAAGGGACTGTGCCCCGACATCCAGCTGTCTCGAGGCATGACTGCTCCTGCTTTCATTTCACCTCACAAACACACATATGCAGCATAAATGGGAAAAGGCAAACATAATTCAGCCTAACAATCATTTGACCTGATGTTTGGAACTTAAAAGGAAAAATAAAAGCCAGGCAAAACCTTCAATGTTTCAGGATATTGTAGGGATTATGTAGAAGTCACTCCAGGAATGATATGGCAAAGTATCATAGATTATTCTGTGTCTCCTGAAATTTAGTGCATCTTGCATGCTAGTGAGGATCTCTGCTGGAATTATTTAATAAAAGAAAGTTTCCAGATCAATGAACTGAGAACATTTTGGAACCACATTGCTGTGAAAGCAAATACAGGGATCCACAGATTTAGCTAGACATAAAAAACAACAAACCATTACTTAAAAAAAAAAAAATAATATCAATTTCAAGTATGCAAAGAGCATAGGGGGAGGGACACAAGTCATGATCTATGAATATTTAATGTTGAGGGTATTAAATTATTCTATTTATTTTGAGCTTACTCATGGTCTTGTGTCCTGCAGGTCTTAAGGACTATGAGGCTAAAATGCTGAAAGGCATGTCACTAGATAAAAGCTGCAGAATTTATGCAAGTGACTTTTCTTAGAACATCTGTGACCTCTTTTGACTTCATCTTACTTACAAAAGAAGTTGCAACATTAAGTTTGTGGAAAAGCTCAGAAAGGTCCTACACTGTTTTTGCAAACAGCAAAAGTTGTGTGGTCAGAGCTGGCAAAGAATGTTGGTTCTTTTTTTTTTTTGTAAACTTTGCTTCTCCAGCTGTCATTTTCACTTTAATTATTTTTCTCCCTCAAGGAGGTCCTCCAGGATATTTTCTTCTTTCTTGTCTCATTGCAAGTGAAAAAAGAACGTAGCCTGCAGTTCAGCTAGCATGTTTTTATCAAGAGGCTTTTCTAGAAGGAAAAAAGATATAAAGTGAAATTGCTTAGCTTAGCATAGATTAGGGCCTTCTGGTGCTTCATCTGTATATAGATGAATTATTAACCTTGGGGGAAAGGTAGCAGTGTGTTCATACCAACTACTTTTCAGAGTGTTTGAGGTTTTTCCTAGTGCACATTGCCCATTGGGGAGCCATTACAATGATAATAATGAAGAGCTCACTAATTCCTGTGACTTCTTGCTTTATTGTCATAACCTCTCCCGCGTACATACGGCGCATACCGCTCTAAGTAACCATAGCAATCCTTCACCACAGAGCCTATGATACTGTTGCACTGCAAAATGCTACTACTTTGTTATACAATGCTAATCTATTATTATTATTATTATTATTATTACTGCTGTGCTAATGTTCATCTGAATTTAGAATAAAAGCTTCAGCACCTTTCAGATGGTGTTTGTGTACCTTGATCTCCACGTAGACTAAATTTAAACAGAGTAATTGGCTTCTGCTTTTTTGTTGTTTTGGGGGTTTGGTTTTGGGTTTTTTTGTTGGTTTTTTTGTTTGTTTTAAATAAAGTAATTTCTTCTCATGGGGAAGACATTTTTCCAAATTCTTCAAAAGTCGATGTCTCTGGGCTGAAAATAATGAAGTTTCTGGGAGACAGTGTACACATAAAAGTACAATATTGATATGTAATCTGCAAAGTGTGATCTCTTGCTGAAGAAAGCTTTGTTAAGGAAACATGTAGTTTTAATATAAAACTAATTATTTAATATTTCAACTGATTTTCATTTAAATAAAGTGATTTCTTTTACTTCAGATGAATGTATCAGCATGATTTAAAAATAATAAATATTTTGCTACCTTGCCTATTAGTCATTATATTTTCTAAAATTTAAATAAAATAATTCAGATTATTTAACCAATGAAGTACTAGAAACAGTGGTCTCTAATATGAGTAGGTAGTTTAAACAGTTAAAGCAGCTTTTTACAGCCACAGCCTCTTTGCAGACAGGCTTGCTTTAAAGGTAGATTTTTTTCCATGATGATTCATTACAGTATTCAAGTTCAGAGAGTCATTTAAAGTAGAGAATTAGCTGAGGAATTGAAAAATTGGGAAAACTGTTTTCTTCATATGGTATGGCTGTAAAAAGGACTGAGAACTAGTACTATCATAATCCAGGATCATTAGGAGCCCAGAAAGATATCTCACTAATTAAAAATAGCAATTCCCTTTTTTAGAATAAGCATTTCTCTTTTTTTTTTTTTCTTTTCCCCCAGCAATGCGATGACTACAAAAAGGTCAGACTCTTGTTAAATTGTAAGCTTGAATTGCAAATTATAGAATTCTATTTTTAGGCTTTCCTTATTTAAGTCAAAGTTTCAGACAAAGTTTCCTGCAAATCAAAAATAGAAGTAATAATCTACTAAATAAATGTAAGTTACCGTTTACTAAGCTATAACTACTCTGAATAAATACATACATACTTTATCACATATAGCTATAGGACAGTCATTTTTAAAAAAAACACAAACTACTTTTTTTTTCTATTTGTTTGCTGACCCTCTTTTGTACTGTTTCATTCTTGTTTCAAGTCAGTTTAAGGTTAAGATCTGCATCCAAAGTAATTCCTTTTATGACAGCAATGCAAGTGAAACCAAATTGCAGCTTGCTAGTCATTCCAAAAAAAAAGAAAAAATACTATAGGCTTATATACACTAGGCAGTATTTTCAAGGGAGAAAAATAAAGGTAGCACAGATTCTCCAAGGTGACTCTACCTCTGAATAGGTGGCAAGCTGTTATTTCCTCCGTGTCACGGCTGGACTGCCTGCTGAGGGACGGCACGCCTTGTGATGAAGAGGGGCTTCTGACAGGAGCCTGATGCACCATTCAGTTGAAAAAGGTGCTGGGAAAAAAGATTATCAAAGCATAATGCCTTTATGAAGTGTGGCATTTTTAGGCACAGCTCAGAAAACCCTTCCCCCATGTCTTTTTAAGAGGAAAACATTTATCAAGGGAAAAAAGAGGGAATGTCACAGTATCTTGCGTGGCAGGTAATGGTGCACAGATGAAGAATCTTTCACAAGGTCTATTCAGGAGGATAAAGAGAGAGATTTTACTGGATTCTAAACACCAGAGCCGTTAATCCCTCCATTAGTCAGAATGTCAGGATGTGTTTATACCCACACCGGGGAAAACTTCAGCCAGTGACTGAATCTGAAAATCCCAGAACAATTTAAGCTACCGAGTGCGGCTTGATTATACTCCACCTTGACCCAGGTGTTGTCCAAGCACAGAAAGTTGTCTGTGTGCAGATGGTCATCCATTCCCTGAAACGTCACATGCCTTGGCAGCACCAGATCATTTACAGGGTCTTTTTCTACCCTGGACCACGGCATGTGTCACTGCAAATGTTTAGCTCATACCACACAGAGCACACAGACTCTCTTGTTCCACATCAGTAGCCTTATTTGCCCCTTCAGCTATCAAGTGGCAGAGAGTGTCTGTTTTTGAAACAGAACTGGACTACCATGATTTGCAGAGATCTAAACTTAGCAGCAATTCAGGAAGGAAAAAATCCCGGTGAGTGAATTTCCTTTAAAAGACTGAGAGAAAATGGTGTTTTTTCTTTTACTCTTTTGGCATTGTGTCTAAAATAAACTTTCATTAAAGCTTACTCTGTCTTCAGTCAGCTACAGTGGTTTAGAAAAATGCCTCAAGAATAGTGCAGCAATACTGTGCAAGGAAGTGGTATCAGATCACAGTGGCAGAATAAAACAAAATTTAAAATTATTAAGCCCTTTCAAAGCCCTCAGGCTATCAGCTGTTAAAAATAAAATCTGATGACAGATGTAATGCTGACATTTTTCAGTCAAAACCAGGGTACTTGACATTAGCATGATCCAATTCCTGGCACTGCCATGCATCATCAGAGTTATAGTTTAAGCGCCTCACGTACAAGCTCTTCCCAGGGAGCTGGGGTCTCCAGACAGTTTTCATCTCCCATGAGCTACCAGAGTGTGTTGAGGCATTATGCCTGTTTGGGCAGATTCATGAGGGTGCGACTTGTAACTCACTTTCCATTCTGAAAAACATTTTGGAAAATAACAATTAATTCCTCAAAACTACATTAAGGGTTAGAAACATTTTTCTCTTTTCTACAAAAAATAATGATTTAAGTTTCCTGACTCATACTAAAGAAGTTGCTGTTAATCGTTTAGAACATATTTACAAGAAAATTCCAATGTCACATGAAAATTCTGAACTAGTAAGAGAATTTAGAGCAATTAATACACGGCAGTAGGCAACTCAGTTAATTTGCCCTTGCAAGTTTTAACCTGACTAAAAGAAATTTCTTCTGTGCTGCTATATCTCAAAAACACTTTATAGAACAGTGAAGTGATCTGAGGCTTTCCCTTAACAGAGCAGTTGAAAGCAATGAGCCCCAAAACCTTCATAAATATTAGGGAAGAATTCATGATTTACTCCATACTTGTGCCATAGTTCTGGACCATGGAAAGCTTTAATCTTTCCAGTCTTCCATTCTTCCAACTTTGAATCCTAATTTTAATCACTGAAAGTTTGGAATACCATTTAAAAGATCAGTGTTTAATGAGAACAATCCATCATCTGCTTGTCAACTTCAGCTGTAATGCTGCTGATATCTACCGAGTAATAATGGACTTTTGAGACAATCGATAGCTTGTATACATACATTTCAAGTTGCAAGAGTAAGGTAACTGAGAAAGGGGAAAAGGTCTGGCACATGAGTGATTCAGGTGACAAGAGGAAGAACTTGAAAATGTTATGAAGTAGTAATCCAATTACAGTTTTAATAGCACACAAGTTAACATTTCCCAACTGTTAAGTATCACTCGGTCTCAATGTAAAATACTTTTCTTTTCAACAGATTAAAGGGCAGATGCTGCAATATGGAATTGTAAATCAGTACTTGATCCTTGAGAATAAAGACTTCATTTTACAAGAGAAATTGCTGGCTTCACCAAAACAGAACTATTTTAAACTTGTGCGATACACCAACCTTCAGGTGCTTTCAATAAGATCACCTCTTCTAGTGCACGGAAATCACCAGCTGATTCAAAGCATACGCTGACCAAAGAAATGCATAGGAGATCTCAGGAAGCCAGAAGCCAAGATCCAGAAGACTCTAGCCTCTAGTTGGCTCCTCAAAGCAAGCCCTATCTTGACAGCCATTTCTGTACTTCTGAGGAAAAAGGTGCCAAGGACGATCTTCAACACTGCAGCAGCCGATGGTCCATACTGCTGAACTGCTACTGTGCTCCTCAGCACAGATTTGGCTACGCCAGTCAGCACTTGCTCAGACAAGACACGGGTCTGGTTTGAGGAGCAGCACAGGCTAGTGACAATTCCCATTGTAGGGATAAGACTACACCGCGTTTAGCTCCCTTTACCCTGTGCTGTTCTTCAACAGTGTCTCAATACACTTTCTACCCTCATCTCTGAAAGCTTCAGCCAATGATTCAGGGTTTGTGACCCACGGACTACCGCCATGCAAGGGCACTGCACAATCTTGGCTCTCTTTTACTGAGAAAACTATTATTAAGGTGTACAAAAGTACATACGGTAAGGTTATGCAAGAGAAAACATGTAAAACCACAAAAAATTAATCTAATTTTTGAGGCAAGAGCAATGAACAGTTGAAGAATTCAAGAGGAAAAATGTTTACATGAAAACATATATAACTATAAGAAAAAGCAGCAGAGATTCAGAATATGTTAATTCATCAGGACAAGAGGATCAGCCCATTCTAAGCAGCAAAGGAGACTGAACCATCACCATTTGATTGACAACCCCTTGGCTGGTAAAGCCCCATCAGGCATATTTCATCAGGCAGTGATGAACATGTTAATGTTTAGCCTAGTAGCTCATTATTCATAGCTAGCTACCATGTGCATCGGTAAATTTTAAAAAGCTTTGCACTCATTGTTTGTGCATACACTGCCTACAGAAACTGTTTGATGGTATAAGTTGCCCAAATTCTTATGGCAACAGTGAGGGAAGTTTGTTCCCTACACACACATGAACACACAGAGAGCGTGCCTCAGGGGCGTGTGATGCCTACCCTCAGTTTCATGCTATGAAAACATCACTCTGAACTGAAAAAAAATGGGCGTACTCACCCCCACCCCTCTAAATACTGTCTTAGGGACGTTACACACTGCGTGGGGGCCAGAGGGGTCAGGTCATCTGCAGTTATTTTGACAGGATCAATCTAGCCACAAGAAAACAGTCCTTGGACCTGTTTTATTTAGCAGTATAGTGTGGTTGTACTGACCATCTGCTGCTTGCCTGGCAGTATATACGAAACTAGCTAATAATTTCACTTCCGTTCTTGAAGTAAGGTTGAATGAGCACCGAGAATGAATTTTCTCAGGTCTACTGAATGTTCAGTTTGGTTGAGTTTGTGACCTCAGGAAAGGGTGAAAGAAAATCTGCTAAGTTGTGCAGATAGCATATTTTCAAATATACAATTTACTGTTTAATAAATAAGGAGAGGTTACAGGCTAGTTCTTAGCTAAACAACTTTAGGTGCAGTAAAAGAGAAGCTTAACTTCAAGCCCCTCTACAGTCTCTGTCTTGGTCAACTGTACTTGGTCCTCCTTTACCTCAGCAACACTCCATTTTTACCTTGATTACTTAAGGATACAGGCTATTTAAGGACTTTTCTTTTTTAAGAGCCATCACTTTTGAAAATGTAGAGATCATCTGAAGTCAGTTACAAATTAACAATAAATTTCTATATTGATGACTTACACAACTAAACCCTCATGCATTCTAATAAATACTAAATGAAAAATGAGATCTCTACACCAGCTAAGCCAGTGGCCCGAATTAATTTAACTCTATAATCCCAAATAAATGTATACATAACTTGGGTGGGTCTATTTGTGCTATGTGCATGCATGCACAAATATGCATATGCAAGGAGCTTCAGACACTATAGCTCTGAGTCTCTGTATAAAACAGTATAAAGGAATTTTACATATGGGATTAATATCAAATAATACTTGACTAGAAGTGTGTGCTGTTAGCCGATATTATGATAGTACTTCAAGACCTGTGGATGTGACTACATTTGCAGTAGAGGTTTAGGAATAAGATCATATAAAGATAAGAGGAATTCTCGTAAGTGCAACTAATTAATACTTGATTAATAATAATGCACGTATGCTGCTGAATAACTGAATGCTAGGATCTATCAACTCTTACTGTTTGCAAACAAGCTATCTGCAAACACCTGCCTTCTGTAAGTGCGGTCGTGGGTATGGTCAAGCGTCTACACTGGCAATAGGCATTGTGCTATCTGCCCAAAGTAGAAATTAGAGTTTATTACCAGAGCACTTAAGGGAATACAAATAGTTCAATATCAAGCACTCAAAAGTTTGGCAGGCCAAAGTGATTACTTCTGCAGTCTTTATTCAGCAGTGCTGTCAGGAAGACAGGTTGCAGTAACCTGACTAAGTTTTCTGAAGTATGACACGCTTTTATACTGCTCACTCCTGGACACATCGCTTTTATAACTCACACAGAAGTTTCCTAGGTTTTTTCACATTTTCTAATCTGTAAAGATCCAGGTAAAACTGAAGTCAAGTTCAAGACCCTAAGGAGAAGTTCCTGCTGAGGAGAAACCTAGTCTACATAATCAAATAAGATTATATTTAAGGCATGTGATCTCTCCAGTACTAATTGTATGGAATGTGAACATGCACAAATATACCCCAAGAGTGCCAAGGCTGCAGAACATGAGTGGAAAGACTGTTGCCTAACACTAAGAGCATCCTGCAGTGGTAATTACAGGTAACTGTGAACTTAAATGCTGGCTGGTTTGGAGTCTGGTCAGTCCATTTTCTGTTAGCCATAAATTTCAGGCCAATGCTCATATATCAGCTAACTCATTTGAACAGTCATTTAGCAGCTGCTGACTGTATGCATGAATCATTAAGGTAAGCAGCTTTTGCTGGAGTTGTAGAAGAAGATATTTTTCAGTTTTGAAAGAAAGTCAGTGGCAAGGCTACCTAATATTGTAACAATCTTCCTGTTAAACCTTTTACGCCAAAAACCTTAACCTAAGTGATTGTCGCCTTTTAGGGCACAGAAACAACAATTAGACTGCTTGTCATTACAAGCAGACTGAATACCAAGTGTTGAGTAGTTGTGAACTACTGATTTCAGGCCAGATGGTATAAATCAAGACTCATTTACACTCTAGCTACTTGGAAAAACTCAGGATCTGACCTCCTCATTTTGCAAGTATTTCTTTAAATGAACAACAATGAAAATATTTATTCAAGCATATTACAATTTGCTGCAGTCAGTTTGTAAACAGAGGTAAAAACAAACGACTGTAGCCTTGTGTTTGTAGTCCTGGGAAGGTGAATTTATTAGAAAAGATAACTTTAGACTTTAAATTCCAAAATGGAAGTTCAAGTACCATCATATAACTGAATCCTATCATGCATCCTCTGCATCATTTTTTCCTTATACCATTTTTGAAAGGCTCCTTTAAATAAATAGCCTACCCCAAAATTGCACAGGAAAAGTGCAGCTTCCTCAACATGCATGCAGATTACCAGGTAGAAAAGAAAATGAATGCATTTTTCATATGGGATCTGGAGGTTATAGGACGTGATGGAATCAGATTAACTAACAGAGTTAGAGAATTAAAGGCAGATAATATTTAGCTTTCTTGCTTAACTGATAATTTTATGGCAAACAAGTTAGGCAAGCAGCAGGTGAGAGACAGAAAGAGATGAAGCAAGATCAAAGAATATGCTGACTTCCAGAAGATGACTGGGCTGTGTAGAGAAGGTTAGCACGCATATATATATATATATACACTGTGGACCTGATGCTGCTTTCACTCTTTCACAATTCCTCTGACAGTAGATCCAGGCTGTTTATAGACATGAACAAATTGGAATTTGGTTTATTTTTTCAATAGGTATTCTTTTTTGCTCAAATATCAAGACAGCATCTTTCTTTCTGATAAGAAAAAAAAATAATGTTGCCCATACTGTATGGTTAAGGAAGCAGCATCAAAAAAACAAACCCAACCAAAAAAACCCTCAAATTGCAATTGACTGTTTCTTTAGTGAATCAAGTTGATTCTACCTGCACATTTTTTCAGCTTGCTTTATCTTATGATTCCAAATGCAGATGGAGCAAAGTAAATGTTAGATTCATATTCAAAAAGCAATATAACACTGTGATAGCTGCATAATCATTTTTTTTTTCCCAAAAGACAGTATATATTTTGATGAGGGCAGCCTATCAGCCTTTCAGATGGCACTCTGTGAGCCTCCATGAAAGACATTTAGATGAACCAGCTTGGCTAGAGCTATACCAGTGAGGGCCAATGGCATTTAAGCATGTGTGTTTTCATTCTGGAAAAGATTGTTTTTACTCTTCCAGTTTAAGCTGGAAAAAATTCAGTAAAATCTTTGGTAAAATCTTAAATTTGCAGTATGTTTCAAAAGAAAAATAAAAATGATAAAATCTTAATCCCAGATCAGCTCTTTACAAAACCAATGAAAGTAGTTAAGGAACTTATGTTTTGATAGAATGCTTTTGACTTTGAACACATAAAAAGATTTTTGGTGTTCTATACTTATGAAAAAGGCTATGCTTCTTTTCTGCTGTGTCTTATGAGATCAAGAGCATCATTTGCAACCCTATGAACATGAGACAAGCATCCAGTATCCACTACTAGCTCAAATACTGCTTTTCCAGTTTCACACTGGCGTGATTTGTAAAGTTACAGAAACAAAAGCTGCAGTCATGTTTAAAGGAGCCCTTGTTTAACTTGGTTTAACTGATTGTGCCCTTGAAGTTAACTTGTTCTCCAAGAAAATTCGTCGGCTCTGGACAGTATTATCATTTAACATCTTCTCTTCTGGAACATGCATAAATCCAAAAATAACAGTTTTGCCACACACTTCCATTATATGCCCACTGACTGACAATTTGCTTACAATCTGCTCTTGCCATCTGAATCTTGTTAAGTTCGAACTTTTTTGGTCAGTGAAAGATGGTTTTACTTTCCTGAGTCCAACACAGAACAAATAATCTGTCAAGCAGCTATTCTTAAAAACCACAAGAGTCACTATGAAGGTTAAACAGAGCACTCCACATAATTGGTGGCTTTTCTTTTTGCATCACATTCAGTTCCCTAAATATAATGCAAGCTGGATCAAATTCTTCGTTTCAATTAACATGCTCCACTTCTTATTAGATGCTATTCTATCAAACACAAATTGTCCTTGTCAATTTTTCTGTTTTATTAAACAGATCCTAGTAAAAAACCTGTCTCCTTGGTTCATGGTTCTCACACGTAGACACTGCAGACCAACACCACTGTGTGAAGCCTTGTCAAGCACCTGACAGGTGAATCAGGTATCAAAGAGTATAATAAAGACTGTCTACTTTTCAGCTGAAAACCTCAGAGCAGACATGTTGGGCTTTATCCTCCACGTTTATAAAACTGATTCTGACAGTTACTAATCATTCAGTTCAAAGGAAAGAAGTCCTAGACCGCTCACCCAGAGCGAGTGACAGTGTGTGACAAAAGACTGGTTTTGCACCCCATAGGATGAAGTATATTATTATATACCAATTACACAAACCACCCACACTATGGGTAAAGCTCTTGTTTTTCCTCCTGGAAACATGGTAGATTTGAAGACTGATGTAGCAAGGTTCTAAATATACTTCTTGTTGGTCTCTTTAATGATCCAATTTCCTCCAAGTTTTTAGAAAAGTTTACCATGGAAAAAAGCTAATTCAATAATAACTTTGTCATAAATTGGATCTCTGAATTGAGCTGGGGTTAAATGGCAAACTGATTTTCAGCTAACTGCTTCTCATGTAGTTCACACTTCTGGCTGAAAATCTGCTTGCTCATACTGCTGTTTCCTAGGCTGGAGTGACTATTAAATTTTGTAATTAGTAGAATGTAATTATTTCCCGTAATGGGCTGTAAATTCACATTATGCCATAAATCATTCTTATGTACACTTAAGGATTCATTACTCTTCTTAGCAACTGACTAGCATATTTAGTAAGCACAGAAATATTCAACTGGAGTACCCTCTAGGTTACTGGGAAAGCATTAGTTGTTCCCAAATGAAATCTTTTTGGTGGGGGGAAGCGGTTAGCAGCAGGAAAAGTGGGGTTCTACCACTGTGGTTAGAAATAAGACCTGAGAACTTGATTCAGCAATGAATTAAAAAAAAAAAAAGATTTGCGTATCAGTACCATTGGGATCATTTATTGTCCTCATTAAGGCTCTTAAATGCTTTCTTAAATCATTTTCTGAAACGAGTCAGGGAGAGAGAGCTGCTGTTATGACTACAGAAGATATGTCAGGGAAGATAGCAGGTTTCTCCACAGTGACAGAACACCAAAATCCACAAATCTGCTAAACCAAAGCCAGAACAACTACAAGCACATGCAGACCTTCCCAGGCCTGCACACCTTCACATGAGCAAAAATAACCTTCTACATTCCCCTTCCCACTGCTTTTGCAGCACAACCTCATGGCCTCCCTCCTGCTGCCTGATCACACCTGCTAGAGGCAGGCTTGCCTGACTGCCCTGTGGTCGTGAAACAGCAGAGACGCACAGGCTGGTGTTCAGACAAACCTCCTTATGGCTCCTGTGCTATATGAACAGCTCACCTCCAGGGATTTCCACAGGCAAAACTTGTGTGTGCCCAGCCTCCTACAGTTTTGTACTTTGGAAGGGTAAAAAAACCTGAAAAGGTTGGTGGTAGTCTGAGAAGAGAGAGGGAGTAAAGTTTATTATACTGTTACAATGAGCTGAAGACTCTACATTAATCTTAGAATCATAGAATGTTCTGTGTTGAAACAAACCTTAAAGATAATCTAGTTCCACCTGCCCTGCCATGGGCAGGGACACCTCCCACTAGACCAGGTTGCTCAAAGCCCTGTCCAGCCTGGCCTTGAACGCTTCCAGGAATAGGGCATCCACAGCTTTTCTGGGCAACCTGTTCCAGTGTCTAACCACCCTCACAGGAAAGAATTTCTTCCTAATATCTAATCTAAATTTCCCCTCTTTCAGTTTAAAACCATTACTCTTTGTCCTATCGCTACACCCCCTGGTAAGGAGTTCCTCCTCATCTCTCATGTAGGCCCTTTTTAGGTACTGGAAAGCTGCTATAGCACAAGGCTCTCTGGAGCCTTCTCTTCTCTAGGCTGAACAGCCCCAAATCTCTCAGCCATTGTAAGAGAAGATGCCTTGAGCCTTCTCTTTTCAGAGGAGAGGTGCTCCAGTCCTCTGATCATCTTCTTGGCCCTCCTCTGGAACCATTCCAACAGGTCCATGTCCGTCCTGTGCTGAGGACTTCAGTTTGGACACAGTATTCCAGGTGGGAGTACTCACCAGAGTTGAGTAGATGGACAGAATCACCTTCCTCAACCTGCTGGCCACGCTTATTTTGATGCAGCCCAGGATGTGGTTGGCTTTCTGGGCTGCAAGTACAAATTGCCGGCTCATGTTGAGCTTCTCATTAACCAACGCTCTGAATTCCTTCTCCTCAGGGCTGTTCTCTGCCCAACCTGTATTTGAGCTTGGGATTGCCCTGACCCATATGCAGGACCTTGCACTTGGCCTTGTTGAACTTCATGAAGTCCCCATACCTAGCCCTGAGGAGCACCACTTGTCACTGGTCTCCACTCACCTCATAATGAGTTAAAGACCACATTTGTCTTTAAATTAGGTCTTCCTTGGAGATACCCTATTTGTCACCTCTTAGTGAGTCAAAGGAAGCAGAAGCTAAACATATCTTACAACACTGCTATAGGGAAAAGAAATTGCATGAAAAGGGAATTGGTCCAATAGAGAAAAAAAATATCTTAAGGATCCAGAACAAAGTTTGTATTTTGTGTTGTCAGACAATTGGGTCTCTTTCATATACTGACCCAATATTCTTGCAGCATGCGTGTACACCTATATGTGCCTGCACCACCCCAATACGTATTCATGAAGGGTAAACCGGACCTGAGATATTTGACTCAGCAGAATAGATCCAAGTATTATGTATAGACACTAAGCAGGCAAACATCACCTTTCACAAGATGAAGGATTTCAGTAAAAAATCTTTCTTGCACATTGTTGCAAGCCTTTCCTTTCTCCCAAACTAGATGTTATCTTACCTATTTCCTCTTCTTATTAATAATCAATGATGAAAGTAAAAGCTTAGGCAACGGTGAAACAGGATCAGCTCCCGATGCCTTTTCTCAGACACCTCTGCAATCTGCTCTGGGCAGACTGGCTGCCCAGATCCAGGGAGAGACCAGCCAACACTAGAAGAACGGTCAGAATCTCCTTTCCATGTTGTTGGTTGGCAGGTTAGATATTCCTTGCCATTAAACCCTCCTTTACTGTGGTACTGATCCAGCAGTACTGGCACAGACAGGAAGCCTTCCTATAATATTTACAAGACATGCATAAGATACGTGAACCTAATTAAAAAAGGATAAATTTAAAACAGGAAAAAGAAATTCCCATCTGCACCCAGACCATTTGCAGTTAGTATTATCCAGATGTCTAAAATGTTCAGGCTGCAAAAATATCCTAATGCCCTTCAAACCCTACACAGAGAGCTAATGATTGCTTTAATTGGAAAAAAAAAAATGGATAATCCAACTGATAGTAGCAATGAACTAAATGCCAATAAAGGGAATCTGAGAATAAGCTTAACAGATTTGCTGGAGAAACAACTGCAGCAGAGACTTTGAAGGCATTAGTTTGTGTCCAACAAAGATCAGTTATCTGCTTGTCTAACTCTGATCCTTTGCATGCGATTAACAAAGGTGAAGAGAAGCATCTCCAGGGACCTGTCGCAGTGAAAAATAGATAGATGATTTAAGACAAGAGCCTTTGTTTATGCTGTGACTAAACTTCAAATTCAACTTCTGTCTGTGAATTTATCCCGTCCCCACCGGGCACTGTCAGCTCCCATCAGCCTTGTTCCCTTACCTTGCGGAAAATTCTGTCCAAACATGCACAAGCCTTTTTGCTCCCCCAAGGCTTCGCTGGTGCAACTGAAAAACCTAATACAGTTATTGCAGCTAAACACATGGCAAACATGTCTGCGTTAGACCTACACAATACCTAACCCAGTTAAACAGTCCCTGTTCATAATGCTTTTCTAATGTGCGGCATCTGGGACCAAAACCACACACTTTGCTGTGCTTCAAAGAAGGCTAACATGATGTGCTGAACTATTTAGAAGAATTCAGTCTTTGAAAGACCATTTGTGTTTTGTTTTTTTTTTAAATGGTTGTTCTTCAGCAGCAGTTGGACAACAGTCCATGGTTACTGAATACAGAGCAGAGATTTTCATGCTTTTCAAGTACATAGTTTTGCATCAACATGATTATGAGGGGTGCACATTAACAGAGGTACACAACGTTGCTCTGGTAAGACTGTTCAAGAATGACTTCAGTATTGTTTTAAACACAAGCCACTGTGATGAGTTCTCAAACTCTGCTTTGGGTCTGGTTTTGCACTCTGCTAACTCTTCCAGATATGGCTGTAACTGTACTAACAGGCTCCCTTCAGCCCTGTTAGGGCACAACAAGAATTCACCAAGAAGCCTGAGACCTTCATAATGCAGTTTTTGACCAGTAACAGGAAAATCTGCTTATTATCTGCATGCAGTGAGGGAGGAATCTGGAACAGAGCTGGAAAGCTGTAAATAAATACCTTTTTATTTTTTTACATTTGCTGACTTTCAAGAGGGGCAAAGAAGATCTTAACTATAACAAAAATGAAAAATGCTTTTCAGAAACTGAGTGTATAGTATTTCCAACAAAATATGAAAAGCAGTTTTATCTATCACTTCCTCTGTCCGCTTTATAACTCTGCAAAATACCATTAAAATATACAGTACTTCTGAGATTTTTGTGTTCAATAAAAGGGTCAATAAGAAGTTGTTATGATAACAAACTATTTTCCCTTAATTGCATATCTGCTTGCCACATAAAGCTCTCTTGGGGACTTCTGTTTCTATAAAATACGTTTCATAGCAGAGAACAGAGTTATAAAATATCAATAATTATATCTAATTTTTAGATGAACTAAACAATATTTCTTTTCTGTTCTTCATTTTGGTTTTTTTACCTTTCTTTTTCAGATTATTGTATAGTTTTAATAAATTTGAAAAACTTTTAGTAAATTCTACCAGTTCTTGATCAGATGTAGGTTTTGAAACATTGAAATTTGGGACAAGGAGGGATCATGAACAACAAACTTCTTGCTTGTATCCTGCTTTGAGACCCTGCTGTGGTCTGCTACTTGATACTAAAGAGGATTTTTACCTGAAGTAGAACTTTGGCAAGGTGTTCAGAGTCCATTTAGAAAAATGTGTTTCCAGGTTTATGGAATTGCTCAATAACACCCTGGTAAGAAAGCCCTTTCAATTCCAATAGCTTTCAGTTACACTGACCTTTTTTCTCCCACAAAATCTTTAAAAGATAGAAAAGCTAATTTCTTTTCTTTTAATCTTTTTCCTCTTGCATTCTTGCATGAAAAGTTTCTCACTTTCTACTTCCCCTCATACTGTTCTCTCACTGTTTTCTACTTTTTGTTGCTCATCTTTTTCTTGGCAATCCTTTACTACCTCCACCCTCCAGCATATATCTGATGATTATTTAAGTCCACAAACCCCAAAATAATAAAACTTCCTAAATCAACACCTGAGCAAAGATCTTTCCTGGGACAAGAGAAGGGTAAGGGTATCTCAATGTGCCTTTTAAAAAATGTAATCTTATTAATACCAAAACCTAAATTGCTCCAAAACTGTTTCTCCAAAACCTTGCTGAATTAAAAGAATTGAAGCTAGTATGAACCTAGCTAGCTCTGGGCTGGTGTACCTTACCGTCCATCTCTCATGTATGACTATGACTAAACTTAGTATCTTATTATCATGTATGTAACAAGCTCATAATAAACCTATACAAATAAGTAATCAAAGAATAAATCATCCAATAAATTTGATTAGGATTGCTGAAGACAGAGGTTAAGTCAATGGAACATACCCTTGAAAGAATTTGTGTTTAAAAGGTAACTCTGCCTCTGCAGCCAATCATAAGGTTATAAACAGTATTTTAAATCACAGCCTAGAGATTCAGATTTCTTTTTAATGGAACTAATCACCTACCTCCTTTTGACTACATTTACATTCCAATATAATAAGTAGGGCTATGCAAAACAGGTGATTTTTATAATAATTATTTTTTAGTCATTTATTTTAACAATTATTTAGGAAAAGGCTTTAGGGTGACCAAATTTTTAACTCTTTTCAAACAGTCTGAGTACATTTTCTTTGAAAAGACAACCTCTCAACTGCTATCGAAAGGGAGCAAGAATGATCTAATGAAACAAAGATTGCTAGGGAGAAACACAGTAACTTGGAGAGAAAGCAGTGCCTGATAGTACTGAGTTTGATAGCTAAAACATCTCCAAAAAACATTGACTGATGTAGGCAGAGTGTCTAAAAGGCCTTTATTCAGATTCACATGTACTGACTATTCTAAAACAACTGTTCTAACTGTGGGAAGTTCTGGGTGACACTAGAGGAAAAATGACTGGTCAGATAAACAAATCTTACAGCTGAGCTGTACGGTCCCAGAGAAATATAGTACTATAGCTAGCAATGTGGATTTGTCTATTATCTCTAGAATTACAAATCTGACACCACACTTCCTGTAATAAGTAAATAAAAACCCCCAGAATACAATATTAATGAATGTTCAAATGACTTTCAGTATTAGTTTATCAGTGCTATGTAAATAAATTACATGGAAAGCATTTCTGATGGGACATTTAAATATTTGCATATCCTTAATCTTCAACATAAATTGGAGAATTCTGTAAGAGTGGAAAAAAAAGTCTAAATACTCTGTGCTGTTTTCTAGTAGCCAAACCCATTTTAATAACTGAGCCTGTGCCTAGAGATCAAAACAGAATTTGATGGGTGCTGGAATATGCTTAATTTTTTTCACTTTATTAAGTGCAGGCATCCTCAGGAAAGAGAAAGATCTGGGCTAAATTTATAACAGAAGTAATATAAAATGCCTTTTTGATATGTTGTGATGTGGAAGTTTTTCAAGAACAGGAAGAAAGATAGACGTAGGTGTTAAAGGTTACAAATGAGCAATCTCAAGCAGTCATTGACTTTCAGAGTCAGACCACCCTCATCTTGATATTCCCACCTCTCTGTGTTAGTTTGGATATGAGTCCTTTACAGTTTTATTCATTGCTTCCCCCCATGCTCTTTGATTTTTATTCTAGCGTGTGATATATGCTGCAGTTAAAAAAGGCCTCCATATAAAACATGTCCTAAGCCCGTAACACATTTATAGATGGATGTGACGGATCACTTTGAGAGAAGAGAATTTTTTCCAGTATGGCTTTTCCAAAGAAAAGAAGAAAAACGCTAAAGTAATAAAAACAGATGAATTATATAGCCTTTCTGAAGTGATTTTGAACAAGAAGAAATCAAACCTTTTTACTGAGATGGAGAAAAAGTAATGTATCACTGGAGAGCAACTGGTGACATATCATTGATTTCAATAGCATAACAATGATCAATTGAGAACGTGCCTGAAACTCTCCCAAAGTTTTGAAAATGAACTGAGAAAGTGAACCTTGCCAGAACCTGTCCTTCCAAGTTAATGCAAGGATCTATTATTATTGAACTCAGTCAAGACATTCATTCTCATATCATTGGTCCTTTTATAATCAAGAGCAAGCACAGCACTTCACAAACACAGCTGTTTCTGTTAAAGTTGTTCTCTGTATCGTGAAAGTCACATTTCTTCCAGACATGTCTATTTAGATTTTTTTATCATCTCCTGAGTTACCCTTGTTTAATTTATCTGCTAGTATTGATCAGCCTCTTGTTTAAGGGAAGATAATTGTTCAGATATATCTTCAGCAATCAATAGTAATCGTAATCGATCAAATGAGCTTTTATTTAGTACTTCTGCCCAGTTTGTACTTGGTGTTTTTCTCAAGCTGTGCAGGGCCAGCTGTATCAGTTCAATTAAGTTTTCTGATGGGCTCAGCATCCCCAGAGAGGGACAAATTTTCAGGAGAGTGTAATTCCCATTCAGACTATAAAATAAATGAATTGACACTCAAATTGAGCTCATACTTGTGCTAAAAGATTTGCAAACCCGGCAACACTTGTGGATACTATAAATTTGCATTCACGGCTACAGGAATATATTTTTTCAAGTTTTGCAGAATATGGGGATAGGAATCTATTTAACTCTACGCGGTTAGAGTTAAATGAAGACATCTGCATTTGATTATTTCATCCTTATTTTTGTGGTATGGAGAATATATATATACCCCTTCTACCAGTGGAGAGAAATCAGCATTTATAATACATGATTCATCTCATCTTGAAGTAGAAAATAGATCACAAGAATCACATCCTAACCATTCATTATAGAGGATTCCTAGGGGGAAAAGGCCATATTTATATGCATATACGTAGATATATATACACACACACTGCAGCTGGACACACCTTCAGTGGCTTAATAAAAACATTATTTCTTCCATATATTTGACATACCTCATTTTAAAGTCAGTGTATTGCATATACTATTTAAAGACAATATTAGGCTATAAACACTAATGTCTTCTCTACATTTCAGCAACAGGTAGTCAACCTGTACCTCCAATGACAAGAAATAGTTCCTGACATTCTATGATGATATTTTCTGAAAAATGTTTCCCTTATTCACACACAGTGTTTAAAAAACTGCAAGCCAAAGTGTTAAAATTAAGAATGAGCACTATCAAACGTAGTAATGAGTTGTAGGAAGTAGCACAGATGATTCACTAAGTTCCATTTTCTGGTTTGAATGTAAATTTCGGAAAACTCTCATCTTCATAGCAGTGTGATATTGGAAGTGCCCTCATTCATAGGCAATCAAGCTCAACACATACTTTTGGCTATTAGAGCACCAAGTATACTTGGAAGTCATCCATGGAACAGCCTGATGACAACTTTGTCTCATTCTGCTTATCTAAAGACTCCTTAAAACTTCAGTGAATACACTCCTCTGAATAGAAGAAAGCAGTGCTGCTCTGTGCTGGTAAAATGAACAGCATGTGTATTTTTACACCTGGTGGTGCACCAGGCTTCCCACAACTTCAGGGAAACTTAGAGATACGATCTGAGTTTGGTGAAGCCTGTACAACCTAAGGCAGAAATATAAGAGCTATCCAGCAGAAGAAAATAAATAGGGACCAGGATTTTTGGAAAAAAATCAATTTATCTAGTGGTCCCTCAAGATAAGCTGTAGCAAAGAGACAGCTTCACTGCATCAAGGAGGTAGTTCCAGTCTGTGATCAGCTGCAATGGAAAGAGATGTCCATAGACCTTCTAAGCTGAGAGACAAGCAGGGAGAATAGGAGACCAAATCTGATTTTACTGAAAATCTACTTGGTACAGGCAAAAGTTTGAGGGGCTAGTACTGGGCTCACAGCCCCTTAATGATTGGCCATATTCTAATGGCCATTCTAATTTTCCCTGTGTACTCGGCACTGGTGAGGCCCCACCTCGAGTGCTGCATTCAGTTTTGGGCCCCTCATTACACAAAGGTGCTGGAGCGGGTCCAGAGAAGGACAACAAAGCTGGTGAGGGGTCTGGAGAACAAGCCTTATGACAAGAGGCTGAGGGAGCTGGGATTGTTCAGCCTCGCGAAAAGAAGGCTGAGGGGAGACCTTATGACTGTCTACAACTGCCTGCAAGGAGGTTGTAGAGAAGTGGAGGTCGGTCTTTTCTCCCAAATAACAAGCCATAGGGCTTCAAGTTGCACCAGAGGAGGTTTACATTGGATATTAGGAAAAATTTTTACACTGAAAGGGTTATTAAGCATTGGAAGAGGCTGCCCAGGGAGGTGGTAGAATCGCCATCCCTGGAAGCATTTTAAAGATGGGTAGATGTGGGGCTTAGGGATATAGTTAAATGATGCTTTTGGTAGTGTTAGGTTGACAGTTGGACTCCATGATGTGAAAGGTTCCTTCCAACCTAGATGATTCTATGATTAATGCCTGGGACCAATAAAAAGCCCTTTAGGTAGAGGAAAGTTTATGTCAGAGGTATATTGATATTTTTTGCTGTGTTTGTGTCTGCCAGTTGCAGAAATATTGGTTTTGCACAAACAATAAAGTACTGCATTATTAGATGTATCTAATATATTTACGGGTATATATGGTACAACAAAATGCTAGTGACTGAAGCACAGTAATGTTTTTCAGAAGTGTCCTTGGGCTCCATGATGGCATCCCTCTTAAATATACCTTCCTCTGTGTTTTACTCACTGTTTGCTCTTTGTGTACTCTTGAGAACAATCTGAATGCCATAAGGTGTTTTAGGCACGTAAGTGATTATCAGCTCTTACAATGCCTGATTTGTAAAATATAAAAAGAGAACTGCCTTTTTACTGACAGCTAGCTCAGATGAACGAGCTAAATCCTGTCTTTGGTGTTTTTAAATGCCTGTAATGTGCTGCTTACTGGCAAAGCATGTGCATCATCCGCCTTTCCCCACACAAGCTAGCTCTGAAAGGTGATAGGTACCGAGAGACAACATTTAGTATAGTGATATACTCATGGGGGAAAACTGAGATTGATTTTTTTCATCTGTACTAGGGTTTTAGCATTTACACCGTTTTGCTAGTATTGCAACCCTATATTTGCACAGGATGTTTATGGTTATTATATTGGACATTTCTCATCTATATTTGCAGAACATGCTGATGGCTTTTTTTTTCTTGAGAGTCAGCTGTTATTTTTTCCCTCCTAGGGAATGACAATGATGCTATTTTAAGTAAGAGCTGATACTCATAGTCAAAAGACTCATTTCACTGAGACCTACAATACATTTCTGCTTACAGCACACTGACTTGCTAACTCAAGACTTTTAGAAAGACATTCTTGCAATGAATTCAGGGCAAGGTAGATGTGAAAACTCTGCCAGCAAGACAAACCTTATCCTATCATCTTCCCTCTTCTTGAGCAATATCCCTCCCAAACCTGAAAGCTTGTTAAGCGCAGAATTTTAGGGTAGCATTGCTCCCAATTCTTTTAGGTCTAACTCCTCAGTAAACTCCAAATATTTTCCAAATATTTGGTTTTTTTCTTCTAGATGATACCTTTAAAAACATGAGTGTGCTTTGTAGCTGCATAAATAAAATGCTGCTACTAAAATCTGTGGCAGCTGTATATACTTTCTTCGTATGCTTTCTAGAATAGGAAGCCATATTTTATTTTTTCAGCTGAATATACCAGCAGGTACCACAGGGGTGAAGACATCAATTTCAGTCCTCCTTATTGAACTTTTAAAGAAAACTTGTACTCTATCCATCAATCGGGAGGCCAGCCTGCTAGTAAGCACTGAAGATGCTGATCTCAGCTAGATACTCTTTTCAATCCATTGCTTGCTGCGAATAGGATTCCGCTAAAAGTAAAGCAAAACTATAAGGCATAAAACAACAACACTACTGTGCTTTTATATGACTTAATTTTCAAAGTGAAAACCAATTGATCATACTACACAGTGCAGTGTAACTCTCCATCTCTTCCACTGAACTGGCTCTCAGATTCACAAGTACTACAAGAAAGATTCCCATCGCGTGGACGGAGGCATGCAAGCATATTGTGGGTACACATGCACTTGACCACAAATACAAATCTCAATGCACCAAAACGTATTTGGGTAGCAAAAGAGGGTCTACATCTTTAAGGGAAAATAGTGCCTGAGATCAGAAGGGACAGCTTGTTGCCATTGGTAGTGACATATCCCCATAAGAGAGTATATCTGTAAAATGTTTAACAAGTTGTATGTTTTTCCACAGCTCCTGAGCATAGTGTACAATTCTACCAAAGCAATCACTCTGCTGGACAGCCTTCTACCTCCCAAGTCATGTTTGAATCAATTGTTTTTTGAGGAAAAATAGCAGGATGATGAATGCCTGAAGATAATAATATCTGGGGAAAAGATATAAAGTAGTAACCTGTTTCATCTTCTGTCATTGGAGGAGTGGTCTTGATTGAGAGCTTTTTTTCTTATTTTTTTTCTTTCCAGTCTAACTTATAATAATGTGAACAATACAGCTTCAACTATGACCTTCTAGAGTGTGGTGGGTTGACCCTGGCTGGATCCCAGGTGCAAACCAAAGCTGTTCTATCATTCCCCCTCTTCAGCTGGACAGGGGAAAAGAAAATATAACAAAAAACTGGTCGGTCAAGACAAGGACAGAGAGAGATCACTCAGCAATTATTGTCACAGACAAAATAAACTCAGGGAAATTAATTTAATTTACCACCAATCAAATCAGAGTAGGATTATGAGAAGTAAATCTAGATCTTAAAATGCCTTCTTACCCCAACTCTTTTCTTCCCAGGCTCAACTTCGCTCTTGATTTTCTCTACCTCTTCTCCTCGTGTGAAGCAGGAGGACAGGGAATGGGGGTTGTGGTCAGTTCATCACATGTTGTCTCTGCTACTCCTTCCTCCTCACACTCTTCCCCTGCTCTAGCAGGGGGTCCCTCACATGGGAGACAGTTCTCCATGAACTCCTCCAATGTGAGTCATTCCCGCGGGCTACAGTTCTTCCTGAACTGCTCCGGTGTGGGTCGCTTCCAGAGGGCGCAGTCCTTGAAGAACAGATTGCTCCAGCACGGATCCTGCACAGGGCCACAAGTCCTGCCAGCCAACCTGCTCCCGCATGGGATTCTCTTTCCATTGGGCCACAGGTCCTGCCAGGAGTCTGCTCCAGCACAAACTTCCCATGGAGTCACAAAGCCTCCTTTGGGCATCCACCTGCTCTGGCATGGGATCCTCTGTGGGCTGCAGGTGGATATCTGCTCTACCATTAAGCTCCATGGGCTGCAGGGGGACAGACTGCCTCACTATAGTCTTCACCGCAAGCTGCAGGAAAATCTCTGCTAATGTGCCTGCAGCACTTCCTCCCCCTCCTTCTTCACTCACCTTGGTTTCTGCAGAGTTACTGCTCTCCTCTGCTGTCAGGCAGGGTTTTTTTCCCTCTTCTTAAATCTGTTCACACAGAGATGCCACCACCATCACTGATGGGCTTGGCCTTGACCAGCAGCAGATCTGTCTTGGAGTTGGCTGGCAATGGCTCTGTTGGACGTGAGAAAATGGAAGAAGCTTCTAGTACCTTCTCACAGAAGCGACCCTTCTGCAGCCCTCACCAGCTACCAAAAACTTTGCCACACAAACCCAATACACACAGGGACTGCTGTGGAACTGAATCCATCACACTACCAAGAAGTTTTTCTTGATATCTGAAATTTTGCCCATAACCCCCAGTTATTACTATATCTCTGACATGCCAAGAAGCTCCCCTGTTAGAGCTGATGCCCCTGGGAAGACACTAGGCTATTTCTAACACGTCCAGTAGTGTCTTAGCCAGTTTAGTTCTTGTTCTTTCCTCCTAAAGCAGCCTACAAGAGCTCCTTCAATCCTGCTCACTAGGTTGCCTTCCTTTTTCTCCCACTAAGGGTTGAGTGATGCACACACACAGCTCAGGGAGTGCAAATGCACAGTTGTTTTTCTTTTCTGAGATTTGGTAAAGATGGTTGCTCTTGAGATATAGCTGGATTTTGAATTGTCAGGGGTTTAACTCCTATGAAATGATAAACTTCCCCTTTTTCATAGTAGAAAAAAATCCAGATTTCTTTGGTGATATTCTGTCAGCAATTTCAGACTGATTCATCTACATCTTCCCTGTAATGCTGTACCCATGGAACTGCAGAGGCAATTGTACCATTCAAACTATTCTACCCCCAGTGAACAATGAAATGCTCATTATTGCTAATGAGACAGCATAGAAATCTAGGGAACTCAAGACATGTTGGGAAAATGCCTGGGTTTAACCAAAATAAAGTGGGAATTTGATCATGTAACTACTATACCCTTTTACCAGCTTTCATCTTTTAAAATCTGCTGAAGTTGTTACATATTTTTGTAAAAATGAACTAATATAGACAATTGCTGCACCAAAACCGCATGGACCTCCTTAAAAATTCTCTGATAGAATTTTAGTTACACTATAGTTACATTTATAGTTACACTATTAATCTACATACTTTAGTATTTTTTCAATAGATTGTTTTTTTTTCACCTTCCCTTTACAGCATGCATAGTGAAAAAAAAGGGTTAAAATTCACATGAAAACATGGGCAGATTCTCTCATGTTTAACAAGGGTGTCAAATTCACAGCTCACCATCATCTTCTCCCTTCTTCCTTACCAACCTTGTTTGATAAATGTTTTTTTAAGAACATGATAGAGGCTTTGAGATCTCTAATCCTCTGCCAAATTTGGCTTAAAATTGCATGCAAGAGGAATGGAGGAAGGATACTTGGAAGGGAGGAAGGATGTTAAGACAAAAGGCAGGCAGACCTTAAGGCCTTACTCCTTCCTGTCCCTGGTGAGGAATTTTCCCAAATGAAAGAGCAAGGCATGCTTGATGTGATCTGACTGCAATCAGTCACACATTTGCATTTAGAGTTTCTTATATACTACTGTATGTCAATTTTTCCTCCCTCCCCTCCTTCCCACCCCCCCTTTTTTTCCTTTTTTTAATTGGAAATATTTTCAGCTGTCCTTCACTTTATAACTGGCTGGGACAAATCCAGCAGTACATATTGACTGCCAGTATTCTAAACCACCCAGCTCTTGTTATCTGACATTATTTTTTGATTTCTTGATATATTATTTTGCTCCTATTTTCTTATTTCCAGATGACATCTACCAGCACTCATTTGAACATGCTGATCAACATAATCTGCTCTCTGCAATTAGACTTTTTTAATTATAGGAGATTAAGACGAGTTATTTAATGATATCAGCTTTGCTACTAAGAAACCTTTATTGGTATTTACATGATTGCCTTCTGCACATTTACTTTTATAATTATACGCGTTAGCTCTTAATGGACTGAAAAGGGCACTAGGACCCAATGTTTTTAATCTGCTATCATTTACATCCCAAAGTCACCAAAGAGGCACTCAGCTAAAAACAGTTTTTCAGTGGAATAATAAGCACGGGTTTTGTTCATCTAAATCTTGACGGTACACTTGTACTCCTATCTATTTTCAATTGTATTAAACGAAAAAAAGACTAAAGCAACTTAATAGTAACTAAGCCTCCTTTGCAAAGACAATACCTCCAAACGATGGCAAACAAAAAGAAAAAAAAACACACCTGCAGTTCAGCACAGATCCCTTTGAGGTTAGTGAAGTTGTCTGACAAAACACTAGACTGTTATAGAATAAAAGTGTTTTTAGAGGAGGCCATTATACTTGTAGGCCAGCTTGAACCTTCATTTTTTTCCCCAGAAAAAGGGGTCCACGCTGCAATACTAGAATCTCTGATAAAGGATAATTGCTGAGTTTACTTGTTGAAGAACTATAGGAACATCACTCAGGTTAGAACGTAAATCTCCTCTTCAGCTGAGAGGAGAATGTGATGTTGACATCCAGCTGCTGTGTTAGTTGTACCCATTCTGCCATCCTACATACATCTCTTCAGTTACCCTGAGATGGGTAAATTCTGCATTGCTTCCTTCTGGATTGAAATACATTAATACATGCCTGAAGAGTCACTTGAACAGTAGGACTACACTATATTTACATGAGAGGTACATAACCACAATGCCTGTAGGCACTCTCACTAAAGCTTAAGAAAAAGACTGACCTCAGGAAACTCTATTCAAAATTAAATAGTTCTAACATAGGATTGGTTCAAAAAAGCCCTATACCCATCCCACCCCCCGCCTCCCCCAAACAGCTCTCCTCTACCCAAAACATCAGAAAGAGCTGAGAGATTGGCAAGGTGACTCCATTGCACTTTTTGTGTTCCAGTGTATCTGGTGACACAGCCTCAGAAAGCCCATTTGGGAATTTAAGACACTTTCTAAGTAATCAGGGAACCTGGTGGACTTTAGACAGACTTGGTTCTCAGTTTTCCGCAAAAGCAAATATGTCTCCCTTTGGAACTTTAAAAGAGGGGAGGGAGAGGGAGAGAGAGATGGAGCAGAAAGCTGTCACGTCTTTTGCTCAACGGTAGATAAAAATACCCTATTTATACCCTCCTCCATCTGTACTTGCCAAAATTGATCCTAACATAGAAAGAATTTGTAATTTTTTTCACCTTGCTTTTAAAAAGAAAAAATAAATGGAATTTTCAAGTATTTCTAACCAGCTCTCATTCTAAGCAGCCATAATGTTGTTTATATGACCAGCCCAAGTGATCAGATTTTCAGATGCAGAGCCTGTGAATTATCTATAAAAAGAAATGAACTTCCATCCTTTAATTTAAAAACAGTGCAGGTCACTGCAGAAGTTGAACCGTATCTGACCCTTTGTGGAATTTCAATAAGCTTAGTGCTTTTAGGGATGGAACCTTCACCATCCTCCAGGGTATGGACAAAGGCTTTAGAGTTCTTCTGTACTTCCATTAGACAGGTCATGTCTATAGCAGCCAGTCAACATTTGTCAGCTATGTAGCCTTCCAAAAAAAACCCGAAGAGAATGATAATCATATGTTAAAATGAGGCAAAGAAGCCTGAAAATTTATGCTGATTGATATGTGTCTTAGGAGACCCACCTTTGAAAGCTGAGGCTGCTGATATACTCACCAGAAACTTAGGGGTTGTTGAGGAGCAGTCACAGACTTGTTTTATGTTTAGAAATCACTTTTGAGACAAAGCATATTGCAAAGATACCAAGTATCACAAAGAAGCCATCCATTCTTGCCAAGTCTCAAATTTTCTAACCCTCCCTGCTCAACTCAAGGCCATCAATCAATAACATCATAAAACTCATGATTACATTTCATATATGCATAAAATATGGGTTGTTTACAACATCCTGCTTGTCAAGCAATTAAAAATCTGCAGACGTTCATAAAACTTAAGGTAGAAGAAACAGTGCAGATCTGAAACCTTCCATAAACATCCATCTGTCCATCATATAATAGAGATGAGGAGAATGCCTGCAAACAAATTTTGTTAAGGAAGGACACGGAAGAATTGATGGCCCAGGTTACCTGGGACTCACAATTGTCCCTGCAACAGCACTGTGGGTCACAGCAGGTTGGACACATGCAGGGATAGAATCCCACTGGCACTGATCTCTGTGTCTTAAAGATCTGTCTGCATACTATCATGAAAATAATCACTCCTGAGCTGCTTTCAGAAGAAGAAGGAAGTGCTCGCAGCAAACAGCAGTAAATGGTAGCTATGACAGTAAACCAGAAGAAATATTACATCTATAAGAAGGCCCAGTAGAGGAAAAATGAACAGCTTTACCATGGGACCCACTGGGTCTCTGCAAGAGATGAGTGTGCTTTTACAGAGTACGTAAAGATCTCTCGGTTTTATGCTAGCCTGGGAATTAACTCACCATATTCATGAAAGGGCTTGTTTGCTAATTAGTTAACAGAATAACTAGATTTGATTGCCAGAATTTTCTTTAAAATTCTTTTAAAAGCCCCCCACTCCGAGTCTTGAATCAACAAACTCTTCTCAAAGATTTCAATTGCTTATTATAATCAAAAATGCATTACTATCATTATTTTATGCAGTATAAGATTTTGTGACACTTTTGATTTGTACAAACATGACACAACAGAGAATAAATATAGGCAATAATGGAGGAAAACTCAGAATGGCAGCTTTTAGAATAAAGATCAGTTTCCAAAATATTATTCTGTCTTTTAATAACATGCATAAAAAGAAGGTAGCCTGAAGACTGTAAGCTAACCATAAAGGAGGTAAAAACATTATATGTTATTGAACTCTGAAAACTAATGATAGTAAAAAATACAATGGTTAGGTGCACATCAAATGAGAGTAATCTACTATGATACCGCCCCATCACCTTTTGCATATTATACTTTTAAAAGAAAAAGCAATGCAGGAAGGAACAAAAGAAAGGCCCAACTGAAAGAACAGAGTTTGATTTGGTCAACGATATAAAACCCGCACACTATTTACAGGTTGCAGACAAGCGTTCAGTGCACAGTTTATAAGGTTTAAATCGCAACATCTTGTGATTTGTTATGTCTCAGAACCAGACACATTTGATTATGCAATGCTGAGGCAAAACATATATTGATACTAATATTCCAGACAACTTTGAGGATGACCTTACTCTGTTCAGAATAAGGAAAAAAGCTCTTAAAAGATTTCCAACTCCTTCAAGAGGAGGATTCTTCCATGGCTAGGGAAAAGACATCTCTGAGAAACATTCATTTTTTGAATACTTCAAGATTAAGTATGATGTGATCAAGCCAACTGAAATGCTATGTTTGCACTGCTATGTTCCTTAATAATATACTGGCTTCACAGTTATGGTGTCAGAGAAGCTTGAAAATTCACAAATTTTGATGCTGTGAAATTTCAAAGACCTCCTCCTCCAGCTAAAAGTGTCATCTCATCATCTTTGGCTTACATGTAATCATACACTGCAGCACTTCACTGCCGAAGATTTGTCAGCCACTGAAAGAACTGCAGCTTCTAGACAGGGACACCCGAGACTTTTGATGAAGTATGAGAATAAACAATTTAATGAATAAATAATTAACACATAATTAAAGCATTATTAAAACAGACTTGCATTAGGTATGTGCTCTCTTCATGCTTTTCTGCGACCTAATAGGCCTGACTTGCTAACTTTTTGCATTTTGTGTGCAGATCTTTGCTATCAAAAAGTTAAAAGTGAGTTGCTACCATTTGAAGAGACTAGTGTCCTTTGAACTATTTTAAATTAACACACATATAAATTGTAATCAACACCCAAACCAATTCTTCTTCAAACTATCATAAAATATTACCATTGTTAACTAAATCTCTTCCTGTTTGCAAAATCTCCTTTCCTGCAGAAAAATCATTTGAGTCAGAGCTCACCCATCTATAAATTAGGAATATCAATATTGCAAAGAACTAACTAAAGCTGGTGCAAGAGATTTCCGCAAGTCCTAATTTGCAATTTCAGCATATGCACAAGTAATTAAAATAGTTTATAGAAGCCATGAAACTATGAGAACCTCCCAGTAATACCCTGGACATCAGAAATGGGGAGAGACAGATTTGATGAGGTCCAGGAGATTTGATACTCTTTTGAGTATCAAAATTACTTCTATGAAATTATACATAGAAGGTCCTGACAGGTCATTGTATCTCTGCCTCCATAGAAAAGGGATAGTAAACTTTTGCTTCTCACTGTGAACAAGATGTGTGTATATACGTATTACATTTCTTACATCATGTGGCAATGCGGAAACACAGAAGTTGAAGAGGTATCTAAAACCTCCTACTCTCAGAATCAGCGTGCGCAAGTTTGCTCCTAATCCTGTCACCCAGGACCCATAAGGACTGAGGCTGTATGTAGCCATACACAGAAACTGAAAAGGAAAAAGACTCTTTGTGGTCTCCTGCAGTGTCAAATCAGCCAACAATTCCCTCAAGATTTCTCCACCAATACTTTGGTCCCTGTTGACTATCATCAGCCTGATTTTCTAATAAAGCCAGTTGGTTGCTACATTTATTCCTGAGACTTCATTACTTGGTAAGTAAACCCTGGAGTTTAACAGGTGCTGTTAGCAGGTGAACTCATACATTTAAAGTGCAGAAAAAAATTTTCCATATTAGCCAAAACTGTTTGGCCAACAAAATACAGCATTGTGAATAAATGTCACTGTAAAAATATTACACTTTGAAGAGCTGAAACCTGTAGAGCAAAACTCATAAATTAACTTGCCTACCAACTACAAAAGTTATGAAAAGGAATTGTCTGAGCGTGCCTCCATAATGGACACTCTACAGTTCGAGCCTATTACACATTAGTACTCAAGAAAAACTTGTGCAATTCTCTCTGCTTGCCAAGAGAGGTGTACTGTATGCTAAATACTGTCATACTGCTTGTAGTATTGCATTTGTCTTATAATCAGATGAAATACTAATTTAAAAGGGGTAAGAATTCTTTGTGGACCCCCAGAAAATCCCAGAGTAAGCTATAATTTATCCTCAATTTACAGCTTCTTTTTGTTTGCATGCCTGGGTTTTTTTGTTTCTTCCAGTAGTGGAATCAATACCAAACATGGAAAGAATGGTCCTCAACCAAGTACCTGGAGAGAGGGAAACAACAGACTCCTTGTGATGGATGTTATATACAGCCTTGTAAGCAGAAAAGTTGAGGCACAGTAAAATCTGCTTAGCTTAGTAAAATGTTTGGAATAGCTTGTGTAAGGCCTGAGACCCAATTATATTAATTTTCTTCAGAAGTGAAAGACCCCAAACTGACACATTTTTCCAACAAAAGGGGATGAAACATCCATGTAGAATACTACTTAAAGATATGCTCTCATGATTTTCCATGTAGAATGAGAGTTTGTGCAATACTGACTTAGATGCCACTTACAACCTCTTGCTTTCATGACCGTGCATCTTTTGTGAACTGAAAATAAAAATCTATACCTCCTTTGCAGCTTCGACACAGTTTCATGAAAGCTAGTTCTCCGAACACAACTTTTGTAATTTTTCTGAATGTAACTTTTGAACATAAAGGGAGGTAAAATCAGTCATTCCGAAAAGTGGAAAAAATCTGTAAAAAAAATACAGTAGCTGTAGGAAGGAATTAAAATGGCTCTTGAGCCATCACCCCCTCTCTTAAATTGTATTCCAGAGAATATCACAAACATCTTGGAAAAACATTACAACTATTTCACAAGATTGATGGTAGTGCATTTGGTAGAGTTGGTTGCAAATCCTGAGCAAAACAAAGATCTGACAGAAAACACTAGATCGCTGAGTCTGAAACGTTTCATTCAAATCAAAGGCAGGAGGGATTTGCTCCAGATTCCTGAAGGATTTGCTCCAGAGCACCAAATCCTGAAAACTGCTGAATCTCTGACCCAAAGACAGATGTACCCTTGCATATAACCCTGCAGACACAAAACTCTGTGTTGCAGTTGACAGCATTAGTTTCACAGCTGCTAGCAGCAATGATTTTGACAAGCACAATAATTTCATTGAGCAGCTGCAGGATCCAGGGCTCTTTTGGGTCACCATAAAAATAAAAAAAAACCCACCAAACTTTATTGTTTCATCCTGATGTGGACGCACATCAGAGAAAGAGAAAAGAAGTGGGGAGTGGCATTAGTAGTAGTTTTCCAGGCACCCAGAGGAACCTGGCTTCCAGCCGGCTCCAAAAACCATCTCTCAAAAGAAAAGTCCTGCATAACAAGTGGTGATCCTCAAATAAAGCATTTGGCAATGTTACTAAATGAGTCCTCAAGACATAAAATTCCAGATCTGCCATATCTGCACTCATTTGTAGCTTGGAATCTACACCTAGATATATCTGCTTTATTTGACGTGCCTTTGTCCTCTTCAGAAATATGCAAGTGTAACATCAAATGAAATGTTGTGAGCAAAAATCAACCCTCTTCTTCTTTCTTCTAGACTTTCCAAACTAATTCCATTCTCTTAGTTAATACCAGTTTGTATCTGTCTCCCCTTCTCTCGCCATCTCAAGATCTTAAGAGAGCAGCAGAAATATGCTATGTCATACTTGTTTTCTATCAGACAGGAAAAGAGCGTATGGGGTCTAGTAGGTGCCGCTGCTAATTTCTGAAATTAAAAATACATCATAATGAAATAAGAAAGTGCAACTGAACCTTTTAACACCTGCATCTTTCTTAACATTTCATAGGAGTCATGACTACTCTTGCTACAGGCCATGCTGGAGAAAACCATAATAAAAACGAGAGAAAAAAAAAAAACAAAACCAGAAACAACAGAATAACAGATGTGACTCCTTGTTAAAGAAAGGGCAAAAAATGAGGAAGGCAAACAGCAAAGGAAGAAACAAGCAAACAAACTATAGTCACTTCAGCTACTCAAAGATACAGATTTCCGAAACAAGTTTGTGAAAGTGCAGAGGGACTCTTAAGATAAATTCAGAGCTCTGTTTTAATCCTGGTTAATACAAAGCATTCACAAATGGTCAAAGGTGAGTCATCTTAACAAGAGAAGCTATTTTAGTTGCTTAAAAGATGCCATGAAAGGAACTGTCTTGTGAGGGAAATCGATGCATATTAAGAATCTTACATTCAATTTTAATTTGTCATATTTCTCCATTTGCAAAATTATAATTTGGTTTTGCCTTTAAGAATCTATTCCTGAAATTGTCTTGGATTTTAGCAGGAGATGCACATAAATTTTAAGTAGTAGCCTCACTGGAAAGATGTAGGGTAAATTTATGGATAGTGCTTTGACAAACATCCTTTCACCGCTAGGCAAGCAGTGTCCTAGTGATGACAGAAGCTGCAGGAGCAGGGCCATGCTGGTGGAATAGGTTTTGGTGCTCTATGAGGGCTTTTAGGGTTTTTATCTTCTTGCCACTTTGGCTGTCTGAAGGAAGCCGCCAAAGGAGATAAGATCAAAGGCCTGAGAGAGGAGTGCCCCTAAAAGTGAGGGATGGGAGCCGAAAATGTTGGTTCCTTCATTAACAAAGATTTATATACTTCTCCTATCAGAGCCTCATTGGCAGTGCAAGATGGCTTTATCCTTTCCCATAAGTCTGTGCTTACCTACAGGTTTCATTAGCAGATCGAGGAAGAACAGTATAAATGCTAATTTTACTGCAGTATCTTACACCATTTATCTGATATGGCATTAGAAATATTCTCATATTCATAATTTCTTTGCTTTATGATACTTTTCACTTCTAATTGTGTGCAAAGATCCAAGAATTTGCAGTCTTAAGAACTCTTATTGGTTGAAAACAGATGCTCCCTGTCAGCACTTTTTCACAGAGCAAGTAACTCCCTGACAACTACAAAGAAACACATCTTTTACATGTATGTCTAAATCTTCCTTCTGCTTTCATTTATTCCCACAATGGAAATCTGAATTTTAAATTCACATATAGTATTACAGGAATGTTTATATTGTAACTACTTCCTTTTTATAAAACCACTGAAATCCAAATGTAATAGCTAAAAGTGTATTTGGATTTCAGCAAGCTTTTTGACAAAGTCCCTTATCAGAGGCTCTTACAGAAACCAATCTGACTTGGGGTAATAAGGAGAGCCTGCTTACACATGAATAACTGCTTAAGAAATAGGAAATGAGGGCTATCTGTGATATAATCCCTCAAGTGTATCTTTGTCATAATTTTATTACTATAGCCTATGTTGGAAGAGGAGCAGGTAAATGAAATCAGCTTCTTCTTGGAGAGAACTAGAGAAGATCTGAGATCCCTTTGATCATAATTGACTACAGGGTTTCCTTCTCAATGTCTGAAAAAGAGCACAAAGAAGTGCTTCTTTGAGGTAAGAGTATGTGTGTGGGTTTTTGAGTGTGGTTTTTTACATCATTTTGTGTCCTATCTGGTTTGTTATTTTTCTATGGAATTTCTGTGGTAACAAATATAACCTCCTCAGGCTGATATTAAAAACCCATATTAGCAAAATTTTTCTTGTATGGCTTTGAAACAGGATGCATTTTACCTGGAGCCTATGAAAGTGGTGTCAAGAACTGAAACTCAGTTCTTGTATTTATTTGCCCGGGGTGCCATGCTCATCAATGCAGTCTTAACTCAGTTCTTATAATTAATCACTGATAGCTGATTTTCTTTGATTATTTTTGGTTCCTTTGCCCAATGTACATAGAAGAAAGTGCCAGGATTATTTTGTTCAATTTTTAATGAGCACAAGATAGTCTCCATCTAAGTAACATGTAACTGATAACATCTCAATGACCTCTGTTTCTTCATGCGCTGAAGGTTATGGCATTTTGGAATAATGACTCTCTAAATCAAATTTTTTCCTTATAAGAAAATTTCAGTAGTATGAGCACAGATCAAGAAGTATAAAAAGTTATGCCATATAGATGTGCTACTGTGATTCAGTGGCCACAGTAGGTCACATTGAGCCACTGCCTTACTCTAACGTAACATGTCTGTCAAATGTTGGTTTGCAAGAGTACTCCAGTCCTCACACACATGAGCAATTGATGTCTTCCATGTCCTTAGCTTTGGTTAAACAAACCCATAAATTCAATTAACACCAAGGATAATTCAGTCATTTCTTCTCTGACTGGTCACTGTAGCTGTGATCAGTTGCCATCCTGGGGAATATGAGAACCAAAATACATACTCCAGATATTAATGTTAGAAAAAATAAATGCAAAATTCTCTGATGTATAATTTTTTAAGGTGGAAGGATCTCAGGATTTTTTCCCAGAAATATTTTTCAATATAGATCACTGCTGGCCTGTTATAGATACACCTAGTTTCATCTTCTTAACTATATTTCTGCCTCTGCCCCATGCATTACATTGAATAAATCTACATCTTGCTAGAAAATGTGGTGCAGAGTGACTTACCATATTTCATATAAAGCTCTGGGAAGAAATATCTAATTTTGTCTTAATCTATTGTAGTTGTTCAGCATGAAGATTTTAATAACTTTTTTTCTGTAACATCTGAAGGTGAGTTAGGTAGTTATTAAAAGCATTTTTATATCCTAAAATCCTTCAGAGCCCTTAAACCTACACAGTCCTGAGGCAAATTCTATCAAGTTCACAGACTTCTGATGTCCAGGAACAGCTCTATAAATCTGTAAGTCTCCAGCACCACACGGTATCTCTTTAAAGGTCATAAAGCCCTAAGGCAGTCCCTTCCATCACAGCATGGCCAGAAGGCAAAAAGGCAAGTCGGAGTAGGTGGTATGATGGATGGAGAAAGACTTCACTGCGCCAGAACAAGAAGGCACGGTACTAGAGATGGGAGCAGGCAGCAAAGAATGGGTGTACCTGCCCCTGTGGAGTTTGTAGATCCTCTAGGTATCCCTGTCCTGGAAAACAGAGAGATACAGTCTGTGATACATATACAAAACAGTCTGATTCTTACTTGGACATAAGTTTTTGTGCTTCTCACTACCTATCTGAAAGACAGGAAGAGCTTACTCACTCTTCTCAGTATAACCAGAATAATAACTGTAACACAAAAGGAAGCAATTCAATTCAAAATGCCACAACTGTTAGGAAAATGGATATGAACTAAAAATTTGAAGCTATTGCAGTTAGCCTGACACACAGAACTCATGAGGCAAAACACACAAAAGAGAAGAAACCCCAAATGCAAATTATGATTATTAAGACCATCACAATACAGAGTGAAGGATTTCTCATGCTCCTCCCCATGAGAGTTTTCAAGAGTTTATGCTTTAGGGATCTTGCAAGAGATAATAGCTAAGTATAAGGAAGCTAAAGACGCTAAAATAAAGTGATCATCATTAGCTAACAAATTCAGTCTCCTATTAGCTACTTGAGCATTACTAGGAGTTCTGGGGACAGAAACAGAAGGGACCACAATCAAGCACACAAGCATCAAAGTCAGCCAAAAATCAGTATTTCTGATTACAGCTTAATTAGTGCAAACCACTCCTAAACTTTTTGTTATTTCCTGCCAAATTAAAACCAAAGCTGGAAAATTGATCATATCAGGATAGAAAATTAGTTTTTCTGCTTATGGCTTCATCTGCAGGGTTGGATTAATACTCTTTGTTGAAAAAAATAGTAGATAAAAGTAGAACATTTAGAGATGAGAAAGGAGAATCTTGATCACTAAAATCACTGCACTGATGCCAACACAACAGGAAGATTTACAGTGTAGTCACATTAAGATATAGATAAAAATCACTGGACTTATTATACAACTGGATTTATTAAGACCTTCCAGTTACTACTGTTGTAGGAACTTTTTAAGTAACATATTCAAATATGCCATAAGATTTAGCTTGCTTTCAATAATGACAGAAAGTAGGAAAGGAAACTCTGTTTTCATGTCAGTAATCTGCTTTCATTCTTGCATAGGTAGTTTGTTTGCATTCAGCCTTGCTGCTAGACTTGGACTAGCCATCCTTAAGTTTCATAACTAACTAACTTTCTATCTATCCTTATTGATATTTGAGGTAGAAGTTGTACCTATGCACACTGTAAAATTCTCTGTCACAAGAGATTTTTTTTCTCATCATTAGTAGGAGTAATGCCAGCTTGAAAAGGAGGTACCACCAATTCCACCAGACTTCCAGGCAGCAGCAATGAATAGGTAAATGTACTGAACACAAAAATATTCTACCAAGCATTCAAACATGAGAATGCCCTGGCAAAGATAACAAGCATGTTTCTACGGGTATACAAATTTCATTGTGCTCTGTACTTGACCAATAAGCAAATTTGGGAAAACAATAAAAGTATTATTTTTTTCTGCACGAATAGATTTAAAAGAGTGTGGAGGAAACAGGTGGTTCAGGAGGGAAAGCCAGGACTCTACAAGTGGAAAAAGGCAGGTCAGACCTAACCTCTGATATCTTTTCAGGATACAAAATAAAGGAGCAGTTTGTATCATTTCAGAGGAAGCAAATATCATAATATATCGTCACAGACACATTGATGGGTTCACATAAAAAAAATAAATCCATCAACAGACAAGGTTTGTCTGACATTGAGTTTGGGGAGCTCTGTCTGATGTCTCTGGCCTAACCAGCGGATGGAAATTTTATGAACTTGGACAGCAGAGGTTTCGACTTTGTGGGTGAAACTGTGCAGCAGAAACTGTTTCATTTGATTCAATTCATTGGAGTATCGATTTTCAGGGTTGATGATTTATTAACGTAACATTCAGTACAGTTGGGTCTCCCAGTAATGATGATGCTGTTACTGACACTGAAAATAAATCACTGTAAATCTTTAAGAGAGCAGGAATGCTGAGCTAACAAATTGGATGTCCTGGATTTGCAGAAGCTTGGGAAATCCCACTAAGCGATATAGCGACCTTTTTTTTTCTGTGCAATGTTCTCCCTTTTGACAACATTGGACAGAGGACAAGTTTATTTAAACACACCAGGGAGTTTATAGCCTCATTTTTTACCTAAAGAATCAACTAAACACACAAAGGGTGCATTACACATCTGATTTAGCTTCTTCACTACAAAAGCAATCCTACATGACCTAGAAAAATGAACAGCTAACCATTGGTGCAAATGCTTACCTGTCTTGTGTGGAATACTCACAAATTTAACCATAAACAACATAAGAGATGGATAAACATCCACAGGGATGGACAAGTGAATAGAAACTAACCACATTTTTAAAATACTATAGTATGATCTGTGTGCTTCTCTGTGACACTGTTTGGCTAAAAATAGGCATATCTTCTACCGAATACCTCAGCATGTTAGATGGACTCAAAAGATTCTGGCATTTCCTCTGTGGAGATAAAAAAATCATTTCAAATACACAAACCAAGAAAGAAATGTCAGTAGAATACATTCTCTTTGTACACTTTTCGTCCAGTCCCAACAGGAATGACAGAAAGAATCTTGCAAGAATCAAACTGGTCCTACCTTAACTGCGATTAAGTGACCAATAAACAACCATCTTTTCCCATACAAATGGGGTGCTTCAGATTTAATGCAGTTTCCACTGAACAAAACACTCACATTTATCACAGTGCTTTATGTACTGGCATAAAGTATAAAAAGGACTAAATTTAAGGACTTGAACAGACATGGAAATTAATTTGTCTTTTGGTCCAGTCACTCGCTGTACTGTACCTTCAAATCTGTTCAAATCAAAACAGAGCACTGCTGCAGCAGCTGTATGATACCCCATCTTATGGATTCTTCTGCATCTCTTATATAACCTTATTCTCCCTGTTGGATTTCCTTTATTTCTATAGGTCAGTTTAGAAAAGCTCTGGGGACACAGAAGACAAGTATGGGTTCCTCTCTCCCTAGTCATCTCTTTCATGTCTACTTGGGAGATGTCTCACAGACCATCTGCCACTGAAGCGTAGGCAACTTTACAGACCTGGAGGATTTTCCTTTACTAGCACTTTCTCACTGTTTTATCTGCTTACGATAGTTTTCAACATACACGATTTTAATTAAGGCTATACTTGGAGGTAGGCAGGTCTTTGCATGGGCAAATCAGCGCAATCAGGATCATCAAGACTCCACACACCATGGAAATAATAGTACTGCTTATCAACCTACTGCTGTATTATTACTCCATAGTCATTTTTAGACTGCCTGAGACATGATCTCAGCCAAAATGTAGACTGTCCGTTGCAATAAACAAAGATACATTAAATACTCAGTAGCACTATACAGTACAAAAATGCATTTCTACAACCTAAATTACAGGAAGCTAATAACTCCACAGGGGTGTCATGGCTTCTTTTTTGCCAGGTCAACCAGTTTTTTTTTTTGCTTCCTTACAAACTTTATTTTTAAACATATCTTTTTTTAGTGTGAGAAAATAACTTTGGTAAGCATAATATACTACAAGCAATTCCACCTGTTTAAATTGTAGCCCAGGCACTAGTAAATAAAAATACCTCAAAAATTGTCTGCAATTAGGCAAAACTGTAAATTAGCTGAAAAACTGAGAACTAATTTGTCACATTTAGTCACAGCCTCAACAAGAGGCGTAAAGAAGAATCTTCCCTCAAGGACCCAAAAGTCCCTGCTATGCTACTCTGCAGTTGTACTGAAGAGGTGATCAATTAGCTAAAGCTCATTAAAAGATTCACCACACTCTTCCTGCACCAGGGTCATACCAGCTATTGCAATACAGAGGAGGAGATCAGCAGGCATGTAGTACTCTTCTGTACTCTCCCTTCAATGAGTCAGGGACTAATGTTGCAAGATGTTAAGCAAACCTCTGAAGAATGTGGGTAAAATTTCATGAAAAATATAAGCAACCTAGAATTAAATAGATGTAAAAATAGGGAGTGGCAACAAATCTCCATATTTCTTTCTGTGTTTATTCAAGATGGATCCTCTCTCTGACTGGCATTCACACAATCCAATCCCCTTGCTTCCTCAGTAAATAAGAAGCAAAATGAAAAAGACATATATATACATCTGCAGAAAACTCAGAGGTTATTCACTGTTTGGGCATATGAAGGTTTTACTGATTAAGCAGGATTAGGTCTATAAACATTATTCTTTTAACTTTTGTATAAGGTAGAGGTCTTGGGGCTAAAAATCTGTGCTTGGCTGAATATAACATATGAGGATCTCAAACTCAACAAAAATACCAAATTGGCTTCAAATACGAGAGGAGGAACTAGTAGAAATACCAGATGTGTAAATGAAACTTGTTTAAATGTAAAAAAATAGACATGAATCATATTAATCTTAAATCCTGGCAGCTCTATCATGAGCTTTGTGACAGAGTAACATGGATGTCGTGGTTTCAGCCGAAATCACCACAACCGAACTAACAGATGGCCCTTCCGCCCCCCCCGAAAGAGGAGAGGAAGAGATAAGGAGATTGAAAAGTTTAGAATTAACTAAACTACTTTAATCAAAAATAATATTAAAATAAAAGAGAAGAAAATAATGAAATCGATACAACACATATACAAAACCGTATCAAGCTCCCAGGATGACAGTCCCGTCACCAGCAGGCACTGGGGAAGTCCCAGAGTGGACTCGGTGATGGACAGGAGCAGGATTCCAGCTCTGGAGTCAGGAGCACATGGGGATCAAAGGCAGATGAACAGACAGGGTCCTCTTCGGACGTCGGCCATTGCAGGAAGAGAGTTGACCCTTTGATCCCTCAGCTTTTATACTGAGCATGGGGCAGATGGGATGGAATACCCCTGTTGGTCAGGTTTGGGTCACCTGTCTTGTCCGTTCCTCCCCACAGATGTGACCCCTCTACGTTTTTCCGTTTCCGACCCTCTAAGGGGCAAATAACGAAAATTGGCTGACCTTGGTTGTTATAGCAATAAGTATAAGCAAAGGCCTCTCTGCACACCATTCCCTGGCATGTAGCACAAACATTGGTCTTATCACTCTGAGAAGGAACAGTTTTCTCCACAATATGCCGTTAATTTCAGAGAGTTAGAAAAGGCCTAACTAAAATGGAAAGTTACAGAACACAAAATTGATCCGGTTTTACCTCAAACCGGGACATTCGACCCCTTTTTCCATACCATTTGCATCATGCTTATATCACAAATACTATTATCTATAAAATCTATACACACATACATATATAGATACATAAATTACTTGGTTATCTCTATATGAAAAATTAAGTCAATTTCATAGCAGATCCGGTTCTCAGGGTAGGAAAGATGTTGTGAAATTCATTGCGGTTCGTGCCCGTGGGTATCACGTTACCGGGACATTCCACCCCTTTTTCCATACCATTTGCATCATGCTTATATCACAAATACTATTATCTATAAAATCTATACACACATACATATATAGATACATAAATTACTTGGTTATCTCTATATGAAAAATTAAGTCAATTTCATAGCAGATCCGGTTCTCAGGGTAGGAAAGATGTTGTGAAATTCATTGCGGTTCGTGCCCGTGGGTATCACGTTCATCTCGGAGAAGTTCTACTGGACGCCACCTAATCAATCTGGCTAGGTTTCATCATTGCAGTGTTATCCTGAAAAACACTTATAGAACACTGTTAGTATTATAGACAACTAACATCATACTCAGAATTAAGTATTCTCACCCAGGGTCAAATTCCCTTGAGGTACACATTGAACTTCTCCATTCTTCAGCATCACCCACCAAGTACATCCAGGTCCTTGAGCAAAAACAGTCCCACGAATGGGTTTGCCTTTGCCCGAGGCAGGAAAAACCCAAACAGTTTTCCCTAACATATTCCTTTCATGCACCACAGGGACTTTATCCCCTTCTACATTATGTAAAAGATCTGATTGAGCAGGACCAGCTCGATTGATGGATCCCCTGGTGTTAACTAACCAGGTAGCTTATGCCAAATGCTTGTCCCAATTTTTAAAGGTTCCACCCCCCATTGCTTTCAGGGTAGTTTTCAATAATCCATTGCATTGCTCAATTTTGCCAGAAGCTGGTGCATGATAGGGGATATGATATACCCATTCAATGCCATGTTCTTTTGCCCAGCTACTTATAAGATTATTTTTGAAATGAGTTCCATTGTCAGATTCAATTCTTTCTGGAGTACCATGTCGCCACAAAACCTGATTTTCAAGGCCCAGGATGGTATTCCGGGCATTGGCATGGGGCACAGCATAGGTTTCCAACCATCCGGTGCTTCCTTCCACCATTGTAAGCACATACCGCTTACCCTGGCGGGTTTGAGGGAGTGTGATGCAGTCAATCTGCCAAGCCTCCCCATACTTGTATTTCAACCACCGACCTCCATGCCACAAAGGTTTTAACCTTTTAGCTTGCTTGATTTCGGCGCATGTTTCACACTCGTGGATAACCTGCGCAATAGCGTCCATGGTTAAATCCACCCCTCGGTCACGAGCCCATTTGTACGTTGCATCTCTTCCTTGATGACCTGAAGTGTCATGGGCCCACCGAGCTAAGAACAGTTCACCTTTATGTTCCCAGTCTAAATCTGTCTGGAAAATCTTAGCTGCTTGGTCCGCTTGCTGATTGTTTCGATGTTCCTCAGTGGCTCGACTCATAGGTACGTGAGCATCTACATGGCATACCTTCAAGACCAGCCTCTCTAGCCGGTCAGCAATATCTTGCCATAATTCAGCAGCCCAAACAGGTTTACCCTTGCACTGCCAGTTGCTCTGCTTCCATTGTTTTAACCATCCCCACAGAGCATTTGCCACCATCCATGAGTCAGTATAGAGATAGAGTATTGGCCACTTCTCTCTCTCAGCAATGTCTAGGGCCAGCTGGATAGCTTTTACCTCTGCGAATTGACTTGATTCACCTTCTCCTTCAGTTGCTTCTGCAACTCGTCGCGTAGGACTCCATACAGCAGCTTTCCACTTTCGACGTTTTCCTACAATACGACAAGATCCATCAGTAAACAAAACATACTGTTTCTCATTATCTGATAGTTCATTATATGGTGGGGCTTCCTCAGCACGTGCTACCACCTCCTCTGGTGGCATTGTGAAATCTTCACCTTCGGGCCAATTTGTGATCACTTCCACAATTCCTGGACGATTTGGATTTCCTATTCGAGCTCGCTGTGTGATTAAGGCAACCCACTTACTCCAGGTAGCATCAGTGGCATGATGTGTGGAAGAAACTTTACCTTTGAACATCCAACTCAACACTGGCAATCGGGGCGCCAGAAGGAGCTGTACTTCAGTACCAATTACTTCTAAAGCAGCTCTAACTCCTTCACATGCTGCTAAGATTTCTTTCTCAGTTGGAGTATAGTTGGCCTCGGAGCCTTTATAGCCTCGACTCCAAAATCCCAGGGGTTGACCTCGAGTTTCCCCTGGTCCTTTCTGCCATAGGCTCCAGGTAGGGCCATTGTCTCCTGCAGCAGTATACAGCACATTTTTCATGTCCTGTCCTTTTCGGACTGGTCCAAGTGCTACTGCACGCACAATCTCTTGTTTAATTTGCTCAAAGGCTTGTCGTTGTTCAGGACCCCATGTAAACTCATTTTTCTTTCGAGTCACTACATAAAGAGGTTTCACAATCTGACTATAACCTGGAATATGCATTCTCCAGAAGCCCACAACGCCTAAAAAGGCTTGTGTTTCATTTTTGTTAGTAGGTGGAGACATAGCTGTTATTTTGTTAATCACGTCCATTGGAATACAGCACATTTTTCATGTCCTGTCCTTTTCGGACTGGTCCAAGTGCTACTGCACGCACAATCTCTTGTTTAATTTGCTCAAAGGCTTGTCGTTGTTCAGGACCCCATGTAAACTCATTTTTCTTTCGAGTCACTACATAAAGAGGTTTCACAATCTGACTATAACCTGGAATATGCATTCTCCAGAAGCCCACAACGCCTAAAAAGGCTTGTGTTTCATTTTTGTTAGTAGGTGGAGACATAGCTGTTATTTTGTTAATCACGTCCATTGGAATCTGGCGACGGCCATCTTGCCATTCAATTCCCAAGAATTGGATGTTTTGTGCAGGTCCCTTGACCTTACCTCTTTTCACAGCAAAACCTGCTTCTAGAAGAATCTCGATGATTTTCTTACCTTTCTGGAAAACTTCTTTTGCTGTATTACCCCATACAATGATGTCATCAATGTATTGTAGGTGTTTTGGAGCTCCACCTTTCTCCAATGCGGTCTGGATCAGTCCATGGCAAATAGTAGGGCTGTGTTTCCACCCCTGGGGCAATCGATTCCAGGTGTACTGGACACCCCTCCAGGTGAAAGCAAACTGTGGCCTGCACTCTGCTGCTAAAGGAATAGAGAAAAAGGCATTAGCAATGTCAATTGTAGCATACCACTTGGCTGTTTTCGACTCCAGTTCATATTGCAGTTCTAACATGTCTGGCACAGCAGCACTCAGTGGTGGTATGACTTCATTCAGGCCACGATAGTCTACGGTTAGACGCCAGTCACCATCAGACTTTCGCACTGGCCATATCGGGCTGTTAAAGGGTGAGCAAGTCTTGCTGATCACTCCTTGGGTCTCCAACTGACGAATCAGGTTCTGAATGGGAATCAGAGAATCACGGTTAGTGCGATACTGTCGACGATGCACTGTGGAAGTAGCAAGTGGTACCTGCTGTTCTTTAACCTTCAGCAGTCCTACCACAGAAGGGTCATCTGAAAGGCCAGGTAAAGTAGACAGCTGTGTAACACCATCAGTCTCTACAGCTGCTATACCAAAAGCCCACCGATACCCTTTCGAGTCTTTGAAATACCCACTCTTGAGGTAGTCTATGCCAAGGATGCACGGAGCATTTGGACCAGTCACAATAGGATGTTTTTCCCATTCATTCTTATTCAGACTCACTTCAGCCTCTAGTACAGTCAGATCTTGAGATCCTCCTGTCACTCCAGCAATAGTGACAGTTTCTGTCCCTTTATGATTCGATGGCATTAAGGTACACTGTGCACCAGTGTCCACAAGGGCTCTATACTTTCGTGGCTCTAATGTGCCAGGCCATCGAATCCACACAGTCCAATAAACTCGGTTATCCCTCTCCTCCTCCTGATTACCGGAGCAACTTGTCCCGGTTTCGCTGGCGCTGGGGGAGCAGCAGTGTCGGTGCCGGGAACTGGGGCAGTGACGGCGCTCGCTGCCGGGGCCGGAGCCGCCGGTGCCGCTGCGGACGGGGCCGGGGCTGGCTTGGCCTGTGCCGCGGGCTGTGGGGGGGCAGCCGGGGCCTTGGGAGCTGGAGTGGGCGCGGCCTTCGCCGGTGCCGCTGCGAGCGGGGCAGGGCAGGGATTACCGGAGCAACTTGTCCCGGTTTCGCTGGCGCTGGGGGAGCAGCAGTGTCGGTGCCGGGAACTGGGGCAGTGACGGCGCTCGCTGCCGGGGCCGGAGCCGCCGGTGCCGCTGCGAGCGGGGCAGGGCAGGGGCTGGCTTGGCCTGTGCCGCGGGATGTTGGGGGGCAGCCGGTCCCTTGGGAGCTGTTGTGGGCGAGGCCTTGACCGGTGCCGCTGCGAGCGGGGCAGGGCAGGGGCTGGCTTGGCCTGTGGCGCGGGTTGTTGGGGGGCAGCCGGTCCCTTGGGAGCTGTTGTGGGCGAGGCCTTGACCGGTGCCGCTGCGAGCGGGGCAGGGCAGGGGCTGGCTTGATTTGTGCCGCGGGCTGTGGGGGCGCAGCCGGGGCCTTGGGAGCTGTTGTGGGCGAGGACTTGACCGGTGCCGCTGCGGGGGGGCAGGGGCCGGGGCTGGCTCAGTCTGTGTCTCTGCTGCCTCTGTAATCGGAGGCTCAGTCTGTGTCTCTGCTGCCTCTGTAACCGGAGGCTCAGTCTGTGTCTCTGCTGCCTCTGTAATCGGAGGCTCAGTCTGTGTCTCTGCTGCCTCTGTAACCGGAGGCTCAGTCTGTGTCTCTGCCGCGTCTGTGGTAGGAGACTCAGTCTGTGACTCTGCTGCCGCTGTAGCCGGAGCCACGGTCTGTGTCTCTGCTGCCTCGAATTCCACCCATGTCTGAGTAGCAATACTGCACGCCGCACAACGCTCACTCCTGCACCAATACTTAATAATAATATATCCTGCCTGCATTACATTCAGTAAAATCAACAGCACTATCACGATTAAGTGACCATCACAAAGATCACAATGACCACAACAATCCTCCATAGAGCACACAGGTTTTACATCCCCCAATTCTGTTAGTATCACTTTGGGATAACCACTAACAGGCAAGGTAAACTTTCCCCAGGTGAAATCAGAAGTAAAATTAGCAACAGAATCCACCACCTGATGCCCAAGATATTCAGGTATCATAGCAATCCAACTGATCACATTACACATCTGGAAGCAAATCCACGTGAACATAGCACGCTTGACCCATCTCATCCAAACACAAAAAACAAATAAACCCTTCAATATATTCGACCAGTCAAACACCAGCGCATTAACAAATTTCATAGAAAGCTCTCTGACAACATAATATAAAATGTTCTGTAGGTAGGACCTGATGTAAGCTGTCGGTTCTCTCTAAACAAGCTGGAATTCAAACTATTCAGACAATCTTATCAGAGCTCAGGTTGTGCCACAATCGACTGCCCCACGTTGGGCGCCAATAAATCTGTTGTGGTTTCAGCCGAAATCACCGCAACCGAACCAACAGATGGCCCTTCCGCCCCCCCCGAAAGAGGAGAGGAAGAGATAAGGAAATTGAAAAGTTTAGAATTAACTAAACTACTTTAATCAAAAATAATATTAAAATAAAAGAGAAGAAAATAATGAAATTGATACAACACATATACAAAACCGTATCAAGCTCCCAGGATGACAGTCCCGTCACCAGCAGGCACTGGGAAAGTCCCAGAGTGGACTCGGTGATGGACAGGAGCAGGATTCCAGCTCTGGAGTCAGGAGCACATGGGGATCAAAGGCAGATGAACAGACAGGGTCCTCTTCGGACGTCGGCCATTGCAGGAAGAGAGTTGACCCTTTGATCCCTCAGCTTTTATACTGAGCATGGGGCAGATGGGATGGAATACCCCTGTTGGTCAGGTTTGGGTCACCTGTCTTGTCCGTTCCTCCCCACAGATGTGACCCCTCTACGTTTTTCCGTTTCCGACCCTCTAAGGGGCGAATAACGAAAATTGGCTGACCTTGGTTGTTATAGCAATAAGTATAAGCAAGGGCCTCTCTGCACACCATTCCCTGGCATGTAGCACAAACATTGGTCTTATCACTCTGAGAAGGAACAGTTTTCTCCACAATATGCCGTTAATTTCAGAGAGTTAGAAAAGGCCTAACTAAAATGCAAAGTTACAGAACACAAAATTGATCCGGTTTTACCTCAAACCGGGACATTGGATCTTCACTGTTCAGGGTTGGGAGAAGCAGTAGCTTGCTCCTCCTCATCTTCCTACTGCCAAAGGATACATGGAGCAAGAACAGGAGAGGTGGATTTTGCAAGTCCTGCCTCCGAAGCAAGGGTTGAGGGGAGGAGAGCAAATTCAGATGACTAGTTAGTCCAAAACTGTGGTCCAGTTCTAAGAATCTTATTTCCTTGCTTCTGCAAATGAGTTGCATGCACTACACTGAAATTCACGTACCAGTGATGTCTAAAGATTGCTTGATTGTGGTGGAACTAGAAAAGTTAAGCAGAGAATCAGAGAGGAAATAAACCTTGTTATTCTCATCATTTTTCATTTTCTACTAAGGACCTTTTCTGCCACTGACTTCTATACTCATACTAGGTATCTTCAGATCTCTGTACTCATATTTGATATGTTCAGCTGCTTGTAATTACCTTTGTAAGCCGAAATATCAGTATGGGAGCATTCACGCAGATAAAAAAAATTGCCCTAATTGAAAACCTGACTTGATTTACTTTGACAGTTCAAGTTGAGTAGCACTTACTCAGATGTGTAGCCACAATAAATTCAGGGGAGTGCAATTTACTTCTGTTTTATTCCAGATATGGCAACTCTGTCATATATAATTAATCTCCTTCACATCCTTCTACTCTGATGGACTTGACTCTCTGAGCTCCTTTGTCACCAGTACGTTAATGTCAGGGAGTCACTTTTTGCTGACAGTGACAAAGTCGTAAAATTAAGGTAAGTCTGTTCATCAGAGATGAGTCCAAAGGCATACAGGATTTGTCCCAGTCAATCTTCTTCAAGCCCCATGCATATGGGAGGTTGTAGAAAGATTCTCTGCAAAGGTTTTGGATCATGCTCTGTGTAAGTGACTGCTCTCAGAGGCAGTAAAGCAAGGATCGAAAACCAGAATTGGATTAGTATTTGTGCCACACACCTAGAAAGCTAAGTCAGTGGAGCTGCAACTGCTTTCCCTAGTCTCCCTTCACGAGCAGAAGGCCTAACTTAGGTGGTCTCAGATTTTCTCTGAATGCCTCCTACCACCTGTGAAACAGGGAACCTAGGGAGATGCATTAAACTACCCAGCTTATTTAGGTCCTTCAACCTGCATGATATAAATAGCCCGTCCACTTATCCCTTCAGATTTACTACAACCACGTGCAATGCACCTCATGATAGCAAAGTGTAGTCCCCGCACACATTTCAAGTGGGGTCATTCACTTGAAGTTAGGGAAGTCCTCTTGTATCTGACTGTATGTAAGCCTTTATGACCCCAAATCTGGCGTCTGTCTTACACAAGATGAATTTGTCTTGGCAGGTGCTTGATTGAAATTCCTGTTAGACTAAGGGGTGACCTATAATTATGAAGGAGTCCTCCTAAGAACTGTGAGAGATCAATTCTTCCCTTAACGCAGGCATCATTGCAATCAGCAGGAATTACAGTGAGAGAACAAGAGCCAGGCAGAAAAGCATAAACAGATTAAAACCAGAAGTGATTATTTTAGTAATTAAACATTTCTTAGCTGAAATTACATGAAATGCAAAAGCAGCATGAAAGGTCAGGAGAGATTTTTGAAAGAGTGCTCCAGAGGAAGGGAAGGGGAAAAAAAAGCAATTAAACACAAAGATAGAAGGTTATGATGCATAGAAGATTATTCCAAACAAGCGGCTGCCAGCGACAAACTGCATTGTTTTGAATGTTTAATTAATAAAATAATCTTTTTCATTAACCATTGCCACTGGGGAAAATGGATTGGAAAAAACAAGCAGCAAACAAACCAGACACATTTCTTACTTGCTTGTATTTACATAAATGCAGAAATCTGAAAAGCAAAACTAATTATCTCCAATATTAAGGGATCAGAATGGATATGTGGTTATTACTAATGCTGCATGTGCAGGTCAAATTTCCTAAATAGCACCAGAATACAGCAGTGGAAGACCTCCTCAGGCAGGGCAGGAGGTTGCCTGATTGCATCTTGAACTTTGAGAATACACTTTGTAAGAGCAGCAAAGAGCTTTGACTCCAAAACATTGATTGCAAAGCCACTCCTCAATGCTACTTGTTTCAAAGTATGACCTTCAGTCATTTTGGAGGTACTTTCAAGAGACCTGAGTTCATTAGCTCAAATTTTAAAACTCACCCAGATGACACCACAACCAAACAAGACATATGCGCTAATTGCCTGCTGAACAAAGTCTGTAAGATACACTGATTATTTGGAATTATTCCAATTTTTTTTCTCTCTTTAGAATTGCCAGTTCACCTTGACACAAGGAACTATGTCTTCCCCTGCCCTTCTTATCCCTTAAAATGATTCAACATATGTCCAATTCTTACAGTAGAATCTTGACCCTTGCAATCAAATTGACTATGTTCTTGACATTGCCTAAGTCAAAGGAGGAACCAGGGAAGCAATAGGAAAGAGCTGTTGGTCTTTGGTCAAGTGCTTAGTGCTACCTGATATGACCAGCAGCAGCCTCCCTCAGCAGTTAAAATCCAATATTTTCCCAGTAGCTTGATCTGGAATGTGGATAGGTCATGTTCAGTGAAGATATAACTCAGTAAGGCTCAGCCATTACATACAATAGGCTCTCCTAGTTACATGCAAGCAGCAATTTTTCCAAAATGCATGCAACTTATTTGTAGTCAGTCAGACTTTTATAGGGATGTACCTCATCCAAAGACATCTTTATTCCGAGATCTCATGCCCCTTCTCCAAATCAAAAATCCACAGAACTTTAAAAAAGCCAGCAAAAATTCCCAACAGAATTGTTTGAATGGGCTACAGGATGCACTTTTATCTTTATTTTGTTGTGAGTAATACTCAAAGATACAAAAGGTACCTGAGGCAAATAGCATCCTTAAAAGGAAAAAAAAAAAACAAAACAAAACACCTTACCCCAGCACTTAAAATTGCCAAAAGTCCTAAGCAAATTCAAGTAGGCCACAATGACCTCATGTGAACATACTCTGTTTTTGTACATATCTCTAACAGATTGAGATAGTTACCTCCCACAAATTAGAAATGATAAATAAACCCTTGACAAGAGTAGAGAGTGAAGGTGTTTATTATTCTCTTTTAAGAGGAAAAAGGTGATCAGGTGGTCTCTGAAGGCAAAAGGAATTGAATAAAGGGCCAGTGCGTAGATGCTCAGCCTCTTTCTTTGTGTTCTCTGTTTGGTGTCTGTTTTGCTCTGCAGTGCACTCCCCTTCTGCCTTCAGTATTAGTCTACAAGGAGAGCTGAGCTGTTGCTCAGAACTCTGACACGATCCATGATTAAAGCAAGGCCTTGATCAAATGCAGTTTTCAGACTCTTAGCTTGCTATTCTATGCAAGAGAGTGACTTTGTCACACCACATGAATCAAAAGCCCAACTGGATGCTGTTGTAAATAAAAACACTTTAAACAGCAACGAGAACAATAAGGAAAAATGAAACTTTGATCAAGCTACAGTTAATTGATTAAAATGTCCATTTCCTTGTCCTTTCATGTCTAAGCTTCAGTAAACAACATGAGAGAGCAGAACCCAGCATGCTGTAGTAGGAAGGAGGCCACAAAGGAAAGCCTGGCAAGTAAACAAAGATTAAAAAGGGAAGAAAAAAATAGATTATGCAGAATAAATACAGAAACCTACTGTGCTCATGCCCAGAAGCTTAACCCAATTCTCCAGCTATGCCACTAAAAGGCAGAGGAATTTATAATCATCAGCAAAACACAGACTCTTATTTGCATTCATTTTTCTCACAGTAACCATACCAATTCTTTTCTACCAAACTCACAATGCAATTTGTACAAAACTAACCTAGTATAATGCTTCCAATATCAAAAGGAGTAAGCACTAGGAAAGAATATTGACTTTTGTTCTAATGAAATCTGAAAAGAAACCTTGTCTTTGGGTAACAAATAAACCAGGTTTTCCACTGTGTTGAAAGCAAAATTGCTATAGTTGCAACTTCTCTCTCATTCATCTGAGAGGTATCAGGATGGTCGCCAAGATTCAAGCATTCTCAAAGACATTCAGGCATATTTACAGCAGCAAGGTCCACTGAAATGCTTCAAGATGCTTACAAGTCAGAAAGCTTACAGGCTCCTTGACAGGTCAAAGGAGACTCCCAATCCCTCCTCAGGCAACTCAGCACCCTGATACTTCAACTTCGGTTCTGAAGACTTCTCTCAAGAGAGACAAGGCTCCCTCCATGGTTCAGCTAAAAAGTCTAGGGATACCTGGCTCACTTACTGAAGTCCATATTTTCTAATTATTCCTCTCAGCCTTAAAAGTCTCCTGGGCACTAAATTCACCTTTGCTTCAGCTTAATTTAATAAATTGAGATGCAAGAGAAATCTGAGACTGAGAGCTGCTCTTGGAGAAATTCCAGGTCATGTTTTTACATACAGGATAGTGCTCTTATTTAATTTTTTTCTTGTTAATAAAATGTCCTGCTTGGTTGCACCTCAGTGTCGTTTGAGCTCTGCAGTAGATTCAATATGTGAGTACAAGAGGGAGAGAAAAATCCAGGTGTAACCCACTCCGTTTCAAATGCTCTCAAAGAGGCTCTGAGAGCACAGTGGTCTGAAGTAAATCAGCAACAGCCAAAGATAAAATGGCTTATTCTTCCATGGACTACGGGTACGGAAATTATCCTGATAGATAGTAGATAGGTAATAGACTTAACATGATTAACATGTTGCTCTGCTACTACAGAGCAAAAAAAAATTATGTAACTCAGGTGTCATATAGGAGGGGATATATACATATAGTAGGGGATATATACATATAGGAGATAGGAGTATAGCCAAAAGGGCATTTATAAAACCTCATCTATCATTCTGTGAAGGCCTGGTACTCAGCTCTCTCCTTGCACTCATTTATTTACTAAATATGCCTGTTATAAAAACTTAACTATTTCACTTCCATATCTGGTTATTGTTAGACTATCTTTCCCACCTGCATAAAGTAAAAAGTTTTTTCCAGCCATAAATCACCAACATCCTTGTAATGGAATATGACTAACATTCCATTTCCACTAAAGTAATGTAGTGGAAGAATGAACAAGTTGAATTATTTATTTAGAAAACTGGCCTTTATTACTGTACTACTTTCCTTTCTAACTTTTCTGTGGAGTCCTGCATGTGAAAATCTGTACTGCCTCTTAAAAGAAAAAAAAAAAAAGAGCAAAGAATGTAAACAATTACACATACATGCAGTGCAACATTCTTAAATGATACTTGCTTCTCACTTCCAATCAATTATTCCACATTCAGGTAAGAAAAAAAAACCCTGATCTAAACAGGGACTGCATCAATATAATTCTGGTCACTCAATTTAAACTGTACTGCAAACCAGAGTGGAAATGGTGAGATGACATACTAGGCTGTTCTTCAAATTCAAAATTTAGAGTCACGAACTTCAAAATTTTAAAACTTCCACTGCAAAACACAGCTTTACTTTGTAACAACTGTCTACCCCCAGATGACATTTTTGTCTGTCTTAAGAAACACCATTTTCCTCTGCTGTAGGACAAATACATTGCTGTTCCTTCCTCCAGCTACTGTTTTCCTCAGAAAGCCTAAGCAGCTGTAACTGTCACACTCCTTTCCCCGCTCCTGCTCCCACTCTCCCTTCTCTTTTCTTGCTCTATTATGTTCTGTACCTCCTATTCACCCCTCTGCAGTTTGCAGCTCTGCAGTCAGGTGACCAGAAGCGAAGCTGCCCCTTGCATCTCTGCCCCCTTTGGAGAGCTCTGCTGGGCCTCACAGAAGTGGGAAATTGATTTTTCAGAGCTGACATGGAGTCCACAGCTTTCTGCAGCATAAATCTGACTTGTCCAATTTCCCAACACCTCCTTTACTAGGATTTCTTCTTGGCTCAGCCTTCTGGTTTTGCAGGCACTATAACCTACACATCTGTAGCACTTACGGACTTACCCTTACCCTATTATGTTTCTTCCTTTTTGACATACATTCCCATCACGTACCAGGCTTTTATATTAATCAAATTTAAGCGTACTTGCAGAAGAAAAAAAAAGTATATTTTAAACTTCTTATTGCTGCATCAATACATATGGAATAAGAGGTCCAGCTTTCACAGCAACTGACACATTTGCAAGACACAGTGATTGTTGTCATCTCTAGGCCTCCCCTGCTCCCTAAAATGTAGAAAATCCGCAAAAAGTATGAATGACAGACAAAGAGTTACAGTCATTGATTAGGAGATAAATGCTTTTGTGGGTCATGGCATCAGCAAGCTTTGCATTGTCACAAACCAGGGGCTCTCTGTGTCCCCAGTCCTCACTCATGTGAGCAGGTGGCAGAGGCAAACATTTTAGGAATTGTGAGGGCATGTAATTAGCAGTGCAATTCATGTGCTGGTTAATTTTTGCTGAGGTGAATACGTGGGTCATAACTTACATCCTAAGTAAAAATGTAGAGAGGCAAGAGCCAACTGACCTGCATTAGAAGGTGTTTAAGTATTTTCCAAAACCAAGTGTCACTAATTCTACTAAAGCACACTGAAATTCCTCTACCTGGGGACGTTGTTCAAATCAATACTTCCCTTAGCCAGACCACCAGCTAACCATAGAATCATAGAATTGCCCAGGCTGGAAGAGACCTCCAAAGGTCATCTAGTCTGACCTCCCCGCAGTCAGCAGGGACACCCCCAACTAGACCAGGTTGCCCAGGGCCTCGTCGAGCCTCTCCTTGAATATCTCCAGGGAAGGGGCCTCAACCATCTCCTTGGGCAACCTGTTCCAGTGCTCCACCACCCTCACAGTGAAGCACCAGCACCAGTCCTTGCTGGGACTCCACTTACAAGCAGTGCTTTATGGCCACAAACCACATCGAAAACGAGAGGGATGCAGAGGCCTTCGGGGACGCACACAGGGGAAGGCGTGAGAAAGACTTCTCATGTCTTTCTCAGCCTCCACTCATACACAGTTCAGAAATTCCTAAAGCCTGCAGAGCTAAGGCTGAGTCTAATTGCCCTCATTACTCCCTTTCTCTTCTGTGAAGGTGCCTTATCATTTGAACCTGTGTACACTTTGGGCCTCCACACCCTGGGACAAATAGTCTCTGTTGCAGTATTGCGTCCTGTGTGCTTTGAGCCTTTCAGCTGTCCAATTCACAGGATGTGTCTACTCCTGGAGCTCTGAGAAACAATGAATAATTATTTCTTACTCCAGTTTTTGGTGCTATCATTATTTGATAGGCTTCTATCATAGATGCAGACACCACCGTCTTTTCCAGGTTGAAAAATCCTCCCTAGTCTGCTTAACCAGTACCTGAGTGGAAGTAATTTCACACTTTTTAGCCATCCTGTCACTCTCCTCTGTACATCACGTAGCCTCCTACACCCTGAGGCAAAGAACGCACCCTGCACACACTCTTCCAGAATTATTTTTCAGCAACCATTGCATTTGAGCTTTTGAGCATTAAGCTAAACTTTTCGAAAATCTATCCACTATAACACTACAATCCCTTTCCCAAGCTAGTGAGGGTTAGGTCAGAGCACAGTGCATATTTGCCTTCTCTGGTGAAGCATTTCATATAAAAAACTCATGCTCCTTACAGGTGAACAGCGTGCTCCAATGATAGAACAAAAATAGGAGTTACCAAGCATTGCTAATTTTTTTTTTTTTCAGAACCAATTTATACTGGCAGAACTTAATTGTTTATCTGATATTTATTTTTTCTTGAAGACACACATTAGCTCACCTAATTTGGGCTTTCCCACGCTCCACTGACTCTTTGACTGCTTACCTGCTTCTATGTTCTACATTTCCAGTTATGTGATAAAAAATATACTGCTGAAAACAAAAAAGTCAAGACAATTTCCTGCTAAACCCTGAGAAACACTATGTAGAAAAGGAAGAATGACATAGGTATCTAAGCACTACAACAAAAATAATCAAAGATGGTAGGAGATCATATCAGCTGATGAAGGGAAAAAGATAAAAGAAAGAAGCAAATTTCGCGTAGTGGTTAGCGTCTGAAATCACATTGCATCACTGCATGGCAATTAACATTGTAACAGTGAGAGGTTATTAAAAAGAGTTCACAACTCCATTGAACAAGTATCTTCAAAGTTGGTCATCACATTTTCAGATGGTTTATATAAAACAAAGTGAGACTATATTTCTAACATACTACTATTATTACTATTTCCATTTTTACTTTTGCTTAAAGAAAGTCACTGAGATACATTAAAAGCACAAGAAACTGAAAGAAAATGTTTAACACTTGAATTTTGTAGATCTCAAGGCCTCCAAATCAATACACACCAATGGACAATGCAGTTGAGTGTGGAGGAAGAGAATTACGCTTATCGTGTAAAACCTTGGTTAAGTTTTATTAGAGGAGAAAAATATTGCTCCAAAGCCCCTAGCTATTTTATCTTGCTGAGTTAAAAACTTGTGAATACAGTGGTTTTAAATGGAAGTAGTGTCATTTTTACTAAAGCAGCATGAATGTCACAGCTGTAATAATAGCCCACTTGTGTCATTGTCCAGGCTTAAGCATATATGCACACACAGAGAGACAGACAGCTGCTGTCAGTTATATCTTTATTACTTCTACAGTGACTGATGCTTTGCAGCCCAAACATATACCCCCAGCACCAAACTTGATAGTTTTTTTCTCATTTAACTGCCCAAATGTACATCCCTAGCCACTAGTTGGATTTTCTGTTATTGCCTCATGCTTGCAGTGCTTGATATATGAGCTCTAGGCAACTAAGCTCTTCTCTCTGAGAAACACCAAATGAATAGCACTCTGGAAACACTAAAGAGTTGCCAGGTATCCCATCTGACTCTGATTAAGCTTAAAATATAAAGAGCTAATCTTGCTGCATGTGTAAGTATTGATACCATGAAAAACAGTCCCAGAGAAATCTACCCAGAGTAGACACGCTGTCGTCACTTATAGCACTAAATCACTAAATTATGAAGTAGCATTGGGGTAAAGATCATACAATCAGATGTTTAATGGGCAAAATATCTAGGAATAGTAGCTTCAGACATAACAACAAAATTTGCTTGCAAGTACCGTGTGAGCAATTTTCTTTTTTCTTTGCAACAGTGTAAATAACTTCTACAGCTTGGAAAGGCAAACAAACAGCTGTATACAATATATTTAATAATAGAACACTAAAAATATTTTTGTTCAAATAGTCAGAATTGCAGCAGTGAGCCCCAAGCTAATAACTTTTATGGATCCATTAGCTTGAGTAGCTGCTGAATTTTTGAACTGAAGTAACAGATTTGCATATACTGCCTCAAATCTGTACCTTGCAAGGTGTGTTAGCTAATTTTGAAAGATGAAGCTAATAATGGAATATCTTGAGTATGCCTAACCAGTGTGTTATATGAACTGCAATGCTTTTTAATCTCTCCTCTAATTTATAATGTGCCACATTTCCAAAAGAAGGGTCTTTTTCAATCATCTCATTTAATTTCAAATATATTAATTATTAGACTATTGATCCATATGTATTTCAGCAAGTAGTCAAATCCTGCATTTCAATTTAATTTTAAACTTATGTGCAATTCATGTAAAATATTTCCACATGGTTTTCAAAGCTACTAATATTAGTCAGACATAGTCTTCTGGTTGGTAATAGCAAGTTTTACAAAGTTACATTTCCACAAGTAATGAAAGTAATTTCACCTAATTCAACTCACTGCTATATCTTCCCCCCCCCCCCCGCCCAGGCAAATCCCTTCCAATCTTAACCACCCTGTGCCTCAGCATGTTGGCAGGTTATACACAAGTAGTGTACTTCCTTAATTTTTTTTCTCCAGTCTCCCCGGATACAAGCTGGCTCCCATCTGTAAGTTGAATAGCCTGTAAGGATGGCCTAGTGCCTTGGCCAAAGTACTGTCTCGGCAACAGGGACATGCATCTGCCTGCAGAGAAGTCCCTAATTGCTATGTCAGTTGCATCTTTTCTTTCTTGCTTTCCCCCCCCCCCTTTTTTTTTTTTAAATGCAAAAAATGCACAGTGCCTCCCATTTACTGAGTTTACCTCTGAAAAGGACAGCTTGCTGCTGGGAATTTCCTGCAATTCAAATGTGTTTTGCCCCATGACCAATGCTGATGAAATCTATTGATATGATCTTAGCATAGATTGTTTCTCTTCAGGAATGAAGGCATAAGATGCAAAGGGAGGTGGTCATACCACTGACTATAACATGTAAATGGAATGGCAGACTAACCTATATCCCCTCTAGGCAGAAAAAACAATACTTTTCTGGAGAGCAGTTCAAGTCATCAAATGAGGCTCTACATCTGAATTATCTCCTAAAGGAGCTTATATCTCTCCACTGATTACAGGGAAAATCTGTGAATGCAAGTTAGATCAAATGTTTGTATTGTATGTTTAAGGTAGCATGCAATTAAAATTCACCCAACAGAAATATAAAAGTGTATATATATATATATAACATCTCAAAGAATAATTGTTCTAGAGCTCATCAGAGCTAACCCATGTATGAACCCTGTCATATTCCAGCTGGGTGCCTGAAATTTTGTCTGCAGCCCTATCTTGCTACATAGAATCATAGTATACCAGGTTGGAAAGGACCTCAAGGATCAACTAGTCTTACCTTTCTTCGCAAAAGCGTAGTCCAGACAAGATTGCCCACCACACTGTCCAGCTGAATCTTTAAAGTATCCAATGTTGGGGAATCCACCACTTCCCTGGGGAGATTATTCCAATGGTTGATTGTTCTCATTGTAAAAAATTTTCCTTTTGTGTCCAATCAGACCCTCCCCAGGGAATAACTTGTACCCATTACCCCTTGTCTTTTCCATGTGACTCCTTGTAAAAAGGGAGTCTCCATCTTCATAGCCACCCTTTAAATACTGGAATCTGGTGATAAGGTCTCCCCTAAGACTTCTTTTCTTGAGGCTGAACAAACCCAATTCTCTCATCCTTTCCTCATATGGCAGGATTCCCAGTCCCTTGACCATGTTGGTGGCCCTTTTCTGGACCTTCTCCAGCCTGTCCACATCTTTTTTGTATAGTGGGAACCAAAAATGAGCATAGTATTCCATGTAAAGTGGAATAAGTAAAGTGGAATAATAACTTTACCTCTGCTGGTGATGCCCTTGTTGATGCAACCCTATTGGCTTGCTTTGCCGCAGCAGCATTGTTCATTCATATTGAGCTTGTCATCCACCAGGACTCCCAACTGCTCTTCACCCAGGTAAATCCCAGTCTGTGATGCACTCCTGGATTACGTTTTCCCTTATACTTATCCTTGTTGAACTTCATAAGATTCTTGTCAGTCCACTCTTCCAGCCTATCCAGGTCTTCCTGCAGAGTGGGTGTCCCTTCTGAAGTGTCCACTTCTCCACTTAGTTTGGTATCATCAGGAAACTTCATCACGGTACACTTGACCCAATCATCCAGATCACTTATGAAGATATTAAACAGTGTTTGACTCAGTATCAATCCCTAGGGAACCCCATTTGTGACAGATTGCCAGTTCAAAGAGGAGCTATTTACCACCACCCTCTGGATGCAGCCTGTCAGCCAGCTCCCCACCCACCCACTGCACAGACCACTTGTCTAGACTGTAACGCATCAGTTTCTCTAGGAGGAGGCTATGGGGAATGATGTCAAAAGTCTGGAGAAATACAGGTAGATGATGTCAACCACTCACCCCTCATCAACCAAGCAGGTTACTTTGTTGTAGAAGGTGATCAAGTTTGTCAACTATGATTTGCCCTTGCTAAGTCCATGCTGGCTTTTCCCAGTCATGTGTTTCATTTGACTTGTGGTAGCTCCCAGAAGGATTCATTCCATAACTCTCAGGGACTGAAGTAAGACTGATTGTCCTATAATTTCCTGGATCCTCCTATAAGCCCTTCTTGTAGATAAGGGTGACATTAGCCTTCTTCCTGTCTTCTGGGACATCCCTTGATCTCCCTGACTTCTCAAAGATTATGGAGAACTGCCTTGCAATGATGTCAGCTAGCCCTCTTAACACCCTTGGGTGAATAGTGTCAGGGTCCGTTGATTCCTAGGAGTCAAGCTTCTGTAATAGTTCACATACCAATTCTTCCTTAACTAGCAGTGGGTTTTTGTTTGCATCAATAATTTATTCTATTATTCCTATGATATCATAATTTTCTTTTTAAGTGTGTAAGTGCAGCCCCAAGTAGTCCACCAATACCACTTTCTTCCATACTTGTTCACGGTGTAATCATCTGTTGGTCTGAAACATCTCCTCTTACAGCAAAAGCGTAAAGGAGGGTAGGATCTCATCTAAGTACAGTCTAGCGCTGACAAGAATTATGGCTTTTTGGATGAAAGTGAAGACAAACAGAAGGATGTTGAATAGGATCTCCTCTGAACTACTTGCTTTGGAGGGCTTACTTGAATGCAATCTACCATATTTTTGTCAATACAAAGGGATATTTCTTCTGCTACAGAAGAGAAGCTTTTTAAACTATTGAGCTATGTGTATAAATAACTAGGGAGAAAAACAAGACAAAAAGCTGAGATAAACACAAGTAAATTGCTAGATAATCTTTCCTGTAGATTGCACTTCAGCTAAATTACCTGTGCTGATCTTAATTATCCAAATGAATCCATTAAACAAATGAGATGTCTGAGAACCTCACAGGAATATGCATTCTGATTTTGCTCCCCAACCTGTTTGATTATTATACTACAAAGCTAATTAATCTTTAGGGGAAAAATAAGGAGGTGTGCTTCATATTGCTCAGGTTACTAGTTGTTAACAAGTCACACACTCTAAAGAACTTTTAATCTAAATGGTGCATTCACTATTCATATGTACTCTTTTTAATATTAACTTTAGGACTACTTAATCATTGTTGACTTTCCCCTTAAAACAAACTATTTCTGGTATAAATTTGAATATTCAGAAAATATACCAGAAGTTGTAGACAGACCTGCAAAGTTCTGCATACAGGAAAACTTTTAATGTTGTTGTTAAGCACTGAACTGCAAACTACAGTACTCAGGTGTGGGACTGGAATTTCACCATGACTTTTTAACCCCTAAGGGAAATACATGCCTCACTTTGGACATGTTACAAACCCTGAAGATGACTCTTACTATTTGTTCACAAGTCTGCCGGCCATACCAAAAACTACTGAATCCTATTATACGAATAGATGACAATATAAGCTCCATAAGACATAAAAATATTTCCCTTGTTCTCCTGCATATAAATTGAGCAGACAGCCTGCATGTGAAACAATAGGAAACAGTCCAATCGAAAAAGACTTTAGAAATGAGTAAAAAAAAAAATCACTTAATAAAACTTGAGAAGAAGTATCCTGGGTATCTCTGGAAAGCCCTGCCTTGCAGTGACTTACAGTACCATAGAAAGAAGTTTAAGAAGCAAAACTCACTTTGTCAAAGTTAAGGTTAATGTGCAACTTCACCACAAACCATGAGAACCTAGACACTGCAGAGGTTATTAACAGAAAAGAAACTATTTTCGTGAACTGAAAGACAGATTAGATCAGAGAGCTGGAAACTGGATGTGCTAGATCACAAAATTCTTTACATCAAGATTTTCTAAGATGATGCAGTTGAAAAATATGCAGTTTGTGATATACTGTTAAAAAAAGTAATGGAATTTGGCTGTATTACTGTCTAGTGAAATGAAAATTTCACTTTGTGAGATTTACAGAAAAACAACAAAAAGTAAGTACACACAAATATTCTAATAACAGCTGACTGCTAAAATAAACAAGGATGTATATGAAGGAAAGCATATACACTTTAAATTTAAAAAGATGCTCCGATAAAACATGGGTGTTTGTGGTCCAAGAATATTATTCTTTGGCCAAAAGACAACTGACACTAGAGACACAATACAAAAAATCACTGAAGCAAAGGTTTAGTTGGTCTAGAAGAAATGAGAATAAAGTAGCTGAATTGTTATGTCACTGGAGAATCTGGGCTTGCCTTTGTATTTCAGGACGTGGATGTCCTGACCTACTTCAGAATGTTTTGAGAGAAAGTAAAAAGAGAGAGAGCTTCATAAGGTACATTCACACCAATGCTGCCCTTCCAAGAAAACACCTCCCTTTACTCTTCGCATGATTATGCCTAGTCTTCTGCAACAGATGGAACAGGTCATGTTACTGGCTTTAAATCTTTTCAGGCTCTATGTCTTAGGACACTAGACTTTTGCAATTCTATCCTGTAAAAGAGATTTCCCATTATGCAGGGTAGTGTAAGATTTCCCATTGTTGGAGTGCTACAGTTTTTGTAAAACCTCTCTCCCTGGCAACTGGCTAACAAAGGATACCATGAGAGTGGCTTACTATAAGATTTCAGTTGCCAGCTAATCACAAACTCAAGTTTACTGTAAAATCAAACAAACAACTAAAAAACAAGTGATGAAAAAAAATATTTACTTGTTACAGTCATCAACATTATTACGTGTTACATGTAATAATATTTATATAAAATCGTATCATTATTCTACTATTTTTGAAAAATTTCACTTGATAGTTCTTTGATATAAGAACATGTAAGGATTAATTAGCCCTGTGAAAATACACATTCTGCAAACTTGAACAGTCTGGGAAGTTCCTCATAAACATTTAACTCCATGACAGTGAGAGACATGCTGAGTTTAAGGGCTAAAGATTTAGAAACTCCATGTTCCCAAAAGAAAAATCATTATTTTTCTTCACAGATGCATTGAGTTGAATTGTATTTGAAATACTTAAAGAAATAAAGCAGAATAAGAAAAGGTATCATCAAGGTGTTTCAACTACTGATGAGATTTATAAGCATATCTTTTGCTAGCAGCCCAATACAGACTGCCACATTCAAAAGCTTGCATAAAATTTGGCATATTTTTCATGGAGGGATGTTTTAACTGTCAGTGGAACATAGACAATAGAGATAAAAGCAGCATATGGGATCAGAACATTGGATTACTAATCCAACTAAAAGCACTTATATGAGAGGAAAGCCAGAAACAACCCTAGTAAAAAAATATATTCTGTAATGGCAAAATAAGTCCTTACTGTACACGACATGCCTGTGTATTTTAGGATCTAGAGAGGATTTCTTGCTCCGTTCTCTATTTCTCTCGTTACTCTACATTAGCTTGCTACAGGAAATAAAAAAGCAATTTAATGTCTTTAAATTTTTTTAAAAGGTTAGAACGCCATTTTCTCTCTGTTTGAGCTTTGTAAAGCTGCAGGAACATACTATCAAGCTTACAATAGAGATTTTTCTTTTGTAAAACATACATTGTTGCAATTACAGAAATTATTACCAAAGTTTATCAACTAGATTTGTACAGATGCGTGTGCTCATGCACACACAAGCTTGGTTTTAGGCAAAAACTTTGAGGTTTCTTCTCTGTCTTTCATAATAATTTATAGTTTCATGTTGGTACGAACAGGAAACAATGAAGAAACACAAGTAGAAAATATTAAAACCAGGAGATCTACATGTTTCAAAACCTTTGATAATTTTCTTTTTAGAACAGTATCTACACTTCTACATTTTGCATGCTTTATCTTTTCAATTATGATTGCACCATGCTCCAGTGGACAGATTAAAAAGGAAAGAAGAAATAGTAAAAGAGTAAATGGAATAAAAAGAGTAGAATTCTAGAAAAAAAAATTAATGAAAAAATTTAAAAAGTTAAGTGAACTAGCACTGTAAGAGGCTGAAAGGCAGCCATCTCTGATATTACTGGAAATCTCAAATTTGTCAAAGTTACTTTGCCAAAGATGAAAATAGAAGCAAAGCTGCCTCTCGTAAAGCACACCACTCTCTGCTAGCATGTCTAAAAGTAGACAGAGCCTCAGCCAACACAAATCCTTTGAGGAAAATACTATATGTGGCATGAATGAGGGCACGATGGGAAGCAACTCAGAAGGACAAGGAAGAAACGTTCACATAAAGATCTGTTTAGGATAAGACCAGGCAGAAGAGGAGACTGTAGGTAGGAAAGGAAGGTCATAGCACAGACTAGACAGAGAAGTCAGAAAGATGTGGACAAATGAATATGGGGGTACAGAGAGAAAGGAGAAAGTTAAAAAAGGGAAGGGAATTCACAGTGTAAGAGGTGGGTTTAAAACGTCTCCTCACTTCTGAGGAACAGCTGAGGATCATAAGAGAAAATGAACGGGATAGTAAAAGGAGAGCATGATCAGGACACGGGAAGGAGACTAATCAAGCCTGAAGCTCTGAGACCAGAAACGTACACCAAAATTTCACTGAAGAAAGTGAAGTTTAATGAACATTGCCATGTCAATAAAAGCCCTGAGTCAGGTGTTGCCACCAAGAATCTCTTTTGAGTTAACTTGTATTGTTCTGAAAGAAGACGTATGAACACTAGCAAAATCTTTCTGCTTTTACCATGCTACCTCTACACTTCAGGCTGTTGCTAACAACCATTGTGACAGAGATGCTGCGATGTAGACAAGGTCTGTGCAAGCAGAGAGATGTCCAGCGGGAACTGAGAGCAACTGAGATAAATTCATAAGACCTGACTCTAGCACAAATTTGCAAGTGGAAAAAGAGATGGAAAGGCCAGCTAGGAGAAAGTAAGTTAAGTCCTGTGTTGAGCAGTTAAAGTTGTGTTCTGCTGTCCACTGAAGGCCCAGTTTTCCATCAGCTAAGTGTACGATCGTGCTTTAAGAAAATTCATGTGACGGGTCAAACCAAAACTTTTAAGGGCTTACAACTCTACCAACTTGTTTTGGAGATGGTCACTGGCTCTAGATCTTTTAAGACAAGCAATAAGTAGTAAAAGAACAGATGAATGAAGGTCGTCTTTCATTCTGTTCCCTCTGATAGAAAGGGAGGAACAGTCAAGGAGGTGTTATATACCCAGAAATATTATTTTGTCTGTTAAAAAGTAAAAAAAATGTGTTTGACAAAAACATTCCTTAGCCCACAGAAAAATTTATGCTAGATAGGCAATACAACAACACTGCCCCCTTTGGTAATGAGTTAGGCTGTTCATCAACAGATTTATCTGTGATACACTGTCACAAGTATATTTGTTTGCTCATGACACATGTTAACCTGTCAGACTGAATACAGCATAACCTCTTCATACATCTAATATATACATATTTGACAGAAAAGCAAACCAAGAGTTGCTCTGCCTTAAAAGAATAAATTAATAAGTTTTGCACTCAGCATAAAGACTACCCTATGCAGCTCGTGCACTGATTAAATAAGTTTGATTTGGATTTATGAGTTTCACCAGCAAAGAGAAATGCCTTGAAGAAAATGGCAACTAATGCAGGTCTATTTTAAAAACTGTCCTACAAGAACAGATTCATTTTAATGAAGCACCGAAAAGGTAAGCCAAGAGTAAAATTGGCCCTTATCAGAGTACAACGTTACCCATTATTATTGCTCTGTAATGTGTAAGAAGTCCAATCTACAATAGATGATGAGCACAGACATGCATTTACAGCTCTCTAAAGCACAAACATGGAGTGGCTTGAACAGCCATCTGCTATCCCGCAGCTATTAATACACTAGATGTCAGTAATTCAACTACTTTCCCTCTGATATTGGCATATGAGAAACACTTTGAAGAGGAAGGTGTAAATCACCATGTTAGGGCACACCCAACTAGTGCAATACTTCATCTTCTTCTCTGTTACTTCAGACACTGTAAAGTAAGCTACTCAAGAGGAGACAGTGTCAGCACCAGGGAAACATGCCTCAGAAGAAGGAAGAGATTGCGACTGAGAAAGGTGCTGGGATGGAGTACAAAAGCTATCTTCCAATTTTAATTCATGCTTTTCATAAAAAAGAATAATGTAACAGATTGCTTTCATAAAAGCAGTTTTCCCAGTGCTCTCACGTAGTGTTAATAGCTTCTTAATTTAAAAAAAAAAACCAACATTTTTGCTGGATAATGTCAGCTAATTATCCAAGTATTTCTTGACTTACCAGTACACTTAAACCTAGATAAACTGAAGGCAATAACTTAAATTTGTGAGATGTTCTTGCAGACAGATGATACACCATGAGTGCATTAAGATGTGTGGAATCCTCCACCTAAGCAGCTCAACAATTAAACGTAACAGGTATCATAGAAGGTAGCTAGAAACAAGAAAACTATTGTAACCTAAAACCACCAGTACTACAGGGCTATGAGATATCCTTGGAGGACCAAATTCTGTTCACCGTAAAGCTGCAAGATGGAAACCATTTGGTGGACTGCAAGGCAGCTGAAATAGGCAGGACAATTACTGCTCTGTATTTCTCAAATGATCAAGATGATTGTAGATCAAAACTTGTTTCACTGACTTCAGGGCAGTGTCTGTGAATTGACATGGGGGTTTGTTTCAGGGGCCTAGAGGCAAGCTGAATAATTTATTTGAGATCCCAGCATCTCTCTTTTTATTTGTACCTTTCGCTCTCAGTTTCTCCTGGTAATAATATTCTTGCTTCTGGCTAACTGTACTGTGTATCAGCAAACTCTCATCACTATGATAGTTAGAAAATGTAGCTCTTCTCTTTTCCCAAACTGACCATAAAGCTGATGCTTTTTTGTTTTTCCTACCTGTCATTAAAAACATCTGTAGAAAACCAAACCAAACCAAACAACTCATCTGACTTTGCAATTACAGGTGAGCTGTACTAAATTGGATAGCTAGAAATGAGAGAACATTTTTTAAAGTAAAACACCCAAAACACAGGGCTATTATTTACCTTTGGAAAATCAAATTATGTTCAATATAAATATGAAAAAACTGCAGAAAGAAATGGAACTTCATTTCCTACTTGGTGAACAAGTGGAATACATTTTTAGAGTGTTTAAGGTGAAATATGCGCTTTGCTTCACGAGAGCTACAAATGCTGGATCAGTTTTAAAACTGGGCTAGAAACAAAAACTGATTAAGATATATCCAAAAGGGTTTATAAGAAAATAATGTAAGAAAAATTACATCAGAGACAAAGAGGGGACACATGCAGGAACTAGAGTATTGTTTCAGAAAAAAAAAAAAAAGATATTGCTTTTAACTTTACAGAGGGTTAAAAATGAGCAAGGCGGTTATTGTGTATGGGAAAAAAAAAAAAGAAAAGCTATGAAGATGGAAAGGTGAATCATAGCTGCAGATAGTAAACAGAACTCAGTTCAATTCATATACTCCAGATACAAGTGAAAGTTTGTCTCCTCACAGCTGTGATTTTTTTAGTCTTTTTGTAGACAAAGAGTGCTACTTCTAGCTGTATTGTGGGATGATTGTACGACACGCTAGACAACAAATGTTGCAGAGCACAGCAGTTCATGCAAATCTGAGACACATGCACCCCATGGGATCTGTGGAGAGTACTGGTGGTAGAAAAAGTGACAGATAGCACTAGTAATGCTTGCTGACAGAACTCAATGCTCAATGAAACAAATGTTTTTGAGTACGTTAAAAAAAATATAAAATCCATCAAATGACTTCTCTACTCCTTATATTTTTCTTAACAGTCTTCTCTTCCCTCTGTCACTCTTAAGAGCCTAATTTCCTCAAAAACAGCCCATTTCAATTCTTCTCTCCCTCATTAAGCCCACTGGAAAGTGATTTGGTATTATGTTTATGAAGAGCTCTTTTGACCCCAGCACGAAGAAGACTGGAAAGTTGCCCTCATGACAGAGCTTTTTCATATTATCCAAGTGCCTCTTAACTAAATCTGGAATTCTGCTCCAGCTTGTTACAGATTCTCATATAAGTCAAACAATTCACCTGCAGAAAACCCTTTTCCAAAATTAATGGGAATAAAGGAGAAGCTCGTCTGCTTGCCTTGTATGTTCATTGAACATTGATCTTTAACCTGCAACAAGCTAAACCCATCACACCTCCTGCAATTTGTTTGCAGCAATCGCTGAGAGAATGAAGGGTCAATGCATTACAACGTCAAGTCCTGGCTGTTCCAGGCCCTGCTATAAGATGGATGGTATTGAACCTACACCTCAGAACAGGAACCAAGCAGTTTCCCAGTAGCTTCCTCATAAGATTTATCAGATCAGACAATTGCACGTTTGCTCCAAGGAAATCAATACATATTTTACCAAACACCCTTTCACTGTAGAGATATAAAAGTTGGACAATGCTTTTGACAGAGTTGTACTTCACTCTTTTGTTAATTAGGTACTAAATACTGATATCAAGGAAAGTCAGTGTTAGACCCACTAAAATATAAATGAATAGCATGCAAAATACAAGAAGTTATATATCTATACAGTGACTATAGCTCTCTGTTATGTGCCACCCATACATTCCCTGATCTCATACCCCTTCTCTATGTTTCGGTATCCTGCGATATCTGATAAGGTTAAATTTTCACCTTCAATTGAGAAAATGGATTGTTAAATATTTTGTTTCATTTACAAATCTTAAACAGAGGTACTAGGTACAAATGTAATTCCAATACAAATAAAAACATATATAAAAGCCTCAGCCTCAACCATATAGGGTAGACACACCAAAAGTGATTTTTTTTTTTTTTTTTTTTTTGAGAATACATCTCAAAGAAGTTCCAATCTTGGATCAATACATGACTGAGAGTTTCCAAATTTTACACAGCACCATCACATCTATTTGGCAAAACATTGCTTTGTAAATAAGAATAGATTACTAATGTTTAATTTCTGTCTGTTTTGACAATTTAAACCATAAGCATTTGAATCAGTGACTCTCTTGCTCTCACTTAACAGTATCAAGCTAAGAGATGGTCAAACTATAATAGAAAACATTTAGTAACAAACCAAATTTTATCTAACCTCTTTCTTATTTTTATTGAAGCTTGACTGTATTTTTGTTCCTTTTTACTTGGTGAAAGAACCTGAATGAATGCTGAAAAAATCCCCATTTATATCTGCCCCATGTCTGAGTAGGTAAAATCCCTACCAGATACAAAACTGTGTTGGCTTTATGAAGTTTTTGCTGCAGAGGAAGGCAATGAGTTTATGAGCACAAAGGTTTAACGACTAGTGATATGAAGTGCACTATAATTTCATCCAATGTCTCCATCCTGAATGGCTTTTTTCCTGCTCTTTGCAGTTCCTGCACAGTGTTTTGATTAATTTCTGTCATGGAAATTACAGCTGTTACAGTACTGCATACATAATACTGAATGCTGCACTTGCATACTTCTTTGGTGTTATTTTCTTCATAAGGATCTTATCAAGTAAAAAAAGAATGAGCCATGAATTCTGGAGCTCCCAATGTTTCACTTATTCCTTTATTCTCTAGTATCCCGAAAGCTAAGCTCCTAAATGCTTCTATACTCTTAGTATTTTCCTTTTCATTTTTAGTTCTTTTTAAAGATACTTACACTGTCTCACATTTTATATATCTGCAATTTTGTTTCAAGGAAGCAATTAATTTTAAAAGGCACATATACAATGAGCTTCTCATTGTGTAGTGCTCTTATAAAATACAAAGGTATTGATCAACTTATTTTATGCAGTTCCTGAAATGACAAGAATCTGGTGAGGCCTCTTAAGCACTGAAAATCTTCATGTCCTGTGCTCTTAAAAGGTCAGTTCTGCATGAACTGGGAGTCAGAAACATCCAGGGCTTGATTTATTCAAAATCTCCTAGCTTCCTTTGTAAGGTGCTGTTTTTCACCTGTGAAGAGGATGCAGATTGTCATCTGTATCATCCTTGTGTGAGTCCCTTTTGGGTGGTTAACTTCCACTCTGAGTTGTGTTCTGGAACGATTCTGCATTTTACTTTTGGCGGAGGTACTTTAGAGATAGTGGAGAGGCAGTCAACACTCCAGTTTGTGCTAGGGAGGCAAAAACTTCCAGTTCTATGCACACAGAAAAGCAAATCCTTCCTCTAACTGGGGTTGGGAACAAGACTGCTAGTTCAGGGATCTGAGATGTTCAAAACATGATGCTGATGGAAAGGCCCTCTTCAGCATAATGATGTGCAAAGAGAATCAGTGAAGGGACACTGTACCATAAATTTTTCCTCCTTTCTATAACTTCGCCACATCCAGTAGTTGCCAAATTCCTCCCCATCAATATTTTTCTGCAAAAGACTTATCCAGGATGTCTAAGGAGGGTCTGTCTGGTGAAAGCTGTTAATTTAGGATCCCTCCACAGCTGAAAAAGAATAAGAAGTGTCTTCACTGTCAAGTCCCATTGCTATAGAAAAAGCCCAGATGATTAGCCTAGGTCAGATGCAGAACATTTTCAGGATGCTTAAGTCAGGGAAATGAATCTGAACAGTAATGCAATATTTCCATCTTCCTCAGATTCCTGCTCCTATAACTGAATTATATTAAGCAAGTTCAGAAGTCAGAAATCATCCTTTGCAAAATGTTGCATAGAGAGGCAATTGTGTCCCTGTGAGACTTCAAGACTTTCAGCAAAGTATGGACGTACATGTGAGGCACATACGGCTGCACTGCTGTAAAGAAGGAACCTACGGTTGTGAGCTTGCCTGCATTGTGCAACTAGATCATGCAGACCTGTATTAAACTAGAGGTGTAGAAGAAGGATGTAAACCCTACTTACAGGCAAGAGTCAGTCAACTCCAAAGAAATGCAGGAGCACAAATTACAGTTGACCAGAAATTGTGAGGTAAGCCTCTTTCAACCACAACCATTAACAATGTGTAAAAGGCCTGCTGAAGAAATCAATCCATAATTGCAGCATTTATCAAGTTCATATAGATTTGTGTTGTTCCTATCTAATTTGGATGGTATTACCAAGGAGATACCCACAAGTGGGATATCAAAACAGCACCTGGGAGGCTATTTCCTCATTTTGTTTTATCTTTTTGGTATTCTATTGAGGATTAAGATCTGAAGTTAACTTCAAAAGACAGCCAGCTTCTTTGAAAAGAAATTGTTATTGATCATAGGTCCACAGCTGTGCACGTTAGAATGCTGTGTAAGCCTTTCCATATATGAAACCTCCATGTAGCTTTTCTTCATATATTTAATTCTTTGCACCTATACTGTATCACTTTTTCCAATTACACAAAAAAAAGCTAATCTAAAAGATATGCAGGAAATAACATTCTGAATATCCAATGGAATTTGTTTACATTCTGCTTTTATCTTGAGGGGCCTATTTTTGCTGATGGGGAAGGAAAAAGCCAACAAAACAGCTAAAAAACTAAATGAAAACCTGAACCTCAGTTTCCAAGGGGCAGTGTCAGATCAAGTTTGTTCAAATAGCAGTATACCTTTAAAAAAACAAACCAAAACAAAACCCCTTAAAGGTGTTTTTTAATGCCAACAATGCTTGCAAAGTCAAATTTTACAGCAGTCATCCTGCATGAGGGATACTGGCAGTAAGAATTCTGTTACTGCAGAAATCCACAAAATAAAAAGCAATCTGTGACCCAAATGTTGCTTTACTGCTCAACACTGACATTTTCCATGCAGGATAAAAGATTAAATGGAAAAGGAAATTAATTTTCTGAAGGTTCTTCATTCACCTCACCTCACGCAGAAGAAAGGAGGAAAAAAATATTGCAATAGTGCAAGGAAGCAAAATTATGATTTGAAGTTGCAAAAAACTTAAAGAATAATGTGACTACAATAGGTGACTTTTTGCTTTATTAAGATACATAAATATATATAAATGTAAACGTATATATGAGTATATGTACTTATATATACCACCATAAATCAGATGGGGGAACTTTTGCCAAAAATCAAGCTTAGGAGGTTTACTTGCAGGGCTTTTCTTATATTTAAGAAAGCTTAAACAACCTTTCTCCAGAACTCCTCGTATTCTTTTCTTCTAGCAGTATTACAAAATAAAACATCTAGTTGTTACAGGATGTCAGATCTCTATAGGTCTTCAACCCCTACAGTAATTTGTAAATAGATAAGTAGTTACATTTTCCTAGATTTCATTTTTTGAGCTGGTGATTATAAATCAAAGCCTGAAGAAGAATTCAAATTACATTCCAAAAAAGTCATTCAAACCAATGTTCCTTTCACCACTGTCCCTACCAACACGATTAAAATATTTTCAAAAGGGAAAATATTTAGACAGTCCTGTATCCCTTCCTCTAGAACATACTGATTCATTCTGCCATCTTAAATACGTGTTCTCTAGCAAGAAAGATGCTTTTATAAAGCAGAAAACAAAGACCAGACACACCAATTTAAAGTTTCTGAGGAGGATACTGTAGAAAACTTTGAATCAAGCAACAGATGCCTCTAATTCCTCTAATTTACTGGTATGAAATAGAAGTTGATAGAAGAAACTAGCAAAAGCCCACAAAGCAACATACAGAAATATATGGCATATTAATAAATACATGGTGTAAGATAAACTCTAGAATCTGTGAAAATAAAGAGGAATTGAGTACCTGAACATTGCTTAAATTCTGTGGGAAATCCTGGTGCCAATTAACTCAGGGCTGGTAAGTGATACACACTGTGAGAGTCTTTTGCTAGTCTATACACACTGTGAGAGTCTTTTGCTAGTCTGGCTTTATATGTAAGCACATTTCTCCCTCACACACACACACACACACACCCCCCCACACACACACCCCCCTCCAAGAAAAAAAAAAAAAAAATTGTTCTGGGCAATACGGTATCTCTTAAAAACCCAAGTGGCCTGTCAGGCTAGATAACATATGACTCTGTTAATCTGTTTGAATGAGAAGATTTCAGATGATACCACCTACCAGCAGAGACCCAAATTATGCTTTCTGTGAGGTGTGTCCTTTCTGTTCTCTTGCTGTGACGAAGCAAATTCAGTGGCTTTTGTTTCTGCTCTGTTTTAATGCACTACAATAGAGTTTGATGCAAATGAGTGATTTATAAAGGAGCATAACTAGACCCAGCACCTCCACCTCTATGCCTTTTTGTCAACCATACCTTAAAAGAATAAATACATTCCTAGCAACCTTCACAGCCTTCCCTTCCCAAACAGAGTATGCGACTACTCAAAGCATTGTCTCTTGTATCCACAGTGGCCGTTTTGGATGGGAGATGTTTCTTCTCCTACGTTTTTAAATACTGCAGTTTTTTTTCCCCTTAATCTCCTAAATTCAGTGCTCGTAGGAATAAAACTATCATAGTCAGTAGGGTTAAAATGCTGTGTTTGTTTTAAAATATGAGCTCTAGAGCCTTCTCACCTTTTCAGAATCATATTCTGAGGGATTCAGTCCTACTCTGAGGGGAGCACTCTCTCCCTTTCCTCTCTGTTTTCTTATCTGTTGATGCAAAAGTGAGGTAAAATACTGATATCTTATGAATACAAGAAAGTCAAAGAAAAAGCTACAAGAACCAGGGTTAAACAGAAAGGATGTTAATGCTATTAGGGCAGAATAAAACAAAAATAATGAACATTTTCAGCCTTTTAACCCCTTAACTACTTTTTCATGTTCAAAGTGATGTAGTTATCTTCTCTGGTTATCAGCACTGTTCCTAAATGTAAATCCAAGATCAAGACAAGCATAATGTTTACCCAGCTATTATCTGTTCCTTTTCTTCACTTTTCCTCTTTCTATTGAAGTAGATGAGACAAGGTGTTGCCACTGTAAGAACAGGATTCCATAGAAACGGGGCCTTTCCATTCTGAATTATTTAGTTAATATAACTTTGGCAACAGCCCATTTTTTTGTGTGCTTATATTCTATAATGTTCAGTGAACTGATATAATTTTTATAAAATATAACTCCACTTGGACTTCAGAAAAAGTCAGACATGAAAACCTCTCAAGACTAAATAGTATGCATGCTATTCTGTAATAATAACTATATTAATATTGTCCTGCTCAGTCTGGCTTGTCTAAAGTGCTATATTTCTGTGAAGCAATTGACCGTCAAGGCACAAGTTGAATTTAGAAAAGCCAGCTGGGTACTTCAAGCACCAGAAAGGTATAAAAGACGCATTATGTTCGGTTTCTGAGAATAGACTAAGAGATGAGTTTATTTTGGGTTTTGATCCTCTGAGATCTTAGTAACGAACTACCTACACAAATGAAACTGTCTCCACAAACTTCTACTTATAAACTCAGCGGCTACTTCAAAGAGGCACAGAACGTCAGGGCCAGAAGGCCACCTCCACAGGCCGGCAAGGGCCCAGGGCACGCATTATGGTGGGTGGGCTCCCACCTGGGGTAGGGGCCAGCACAGCCTTCTGAGTCCGAAGGCTGAGGTGCTGCTCCCAGGCCTGATGAGCCAGGGGATGACCTCTTCCAACTCATGGCACAAGGTTCCCTGCCTGCTGCAGCAAGAGAGTTCATCTGCATATAATCTTTATGCACTTTCCAGGTGTCTTTTTTGTTTTGCTTATATATATATATATCTACACACACACTGTACTATACACACATACATTTCTTCTAACCTCAAATTCAGAAAGGTGACGATTACTGCTTCTCAAGCTGAATGCTATCAGCCTACTTAGCTCTTAACAAGCCTGAGCAGAGCCAAAGGGCATTTTTCCGATTGACTGATGGTTTGCCCAGGCTGCAGAGGCACCGTGTTTCCTCCTCTGCATCAGAACAGGAGAAGACATGTGGAAACAGCCACTGCAATTTGGAGGAGGAAAGGTGACTCACACAAGCAAAAACAAAACAAAAGCTAAACAAAGAAACCCTAGCAAACTACCTTGCAAACACACAAGAAATAAAGTACCTCAAAAAAACACAGACGGAAGTTTGTAACAAAATAACCTTTTGAAAATGCAGTGAAGGCAATTGTTAGTGTTTATTTTATCTATCATTAAGGCCTTTATAGGCAGAAGGTAAAAAAAAAAATAATCATCCTAGCAAGGTTATTGAGGGTACTGCAGACAGTGCAAACTTTATGTGAGATGCAGCTGAACTTTTTCTATTTAACCCATCCTACCTAGCTCACACCAAAGCCAGCACTTCTTAGCTTTTAGAATTCAAACAAGCCCTTTGGCTTATTGCTACTAGAACTAGGCACTCAGTACTTCATATACAGAGAGACATTATTGCATTCTCCATTGTGTGAGTCCTTCATTTTGAAAAAAATTAATTAATAACTGCCAGTTATAAATCACAGGATGAAATGTGCCCAGAATAACCACATCCCATTTCATTTCTAGAGAGGAGTATGTGAAAGCCCTGATCACTTCTAGTTTCACTTACACAGGACACTTCCCCGTGAAATAACACAGTCCCTGAAAACACACCTGCTCCTGCTCTACGGGAAAAACAACTCAAATCAAGATGACATTTGCAACAAATAGTATCCATGAGAATACTGAATTAATCAACTCTTACGCTGCAGTTTAATGTGAATTTCTCTGATTGTGTGCCAGCTTCCAAACCTGTCAGGCACATCTCATCGCACCTTCAGCAGACACAAAGTGACATTTTCTTTTCAAATGTCATCAAGTGTCCAGAGCTCCATGAAGAAAGGGTATCAGGTTTTCATCTGGGAAGATGGACCTGATGTCCAGGCAAGCAATGCACAATATAAAAATCAATCATGTTCCAGAGAATGCTTAAGGTAAAAAATAAACTGGTTTCACTGTACATCAGTGATCAGAAGCTGACAATTTCAACAGTGCTTTATTTACGGAAGGCTCAAAAATCTCCTCTTTAACAAAAACGTGCATTTAGTAAGTGTACATTGCAAAATAGTCTCAGTGACAAACTAAGCCTTGATAAATATTATACCCAATTCTACTCAATACCCTGTACCAGTGGTAATCTGGCAGACACTGTGGGTTACAAGGAAATCCTTTATACAGCAGAAGCACCAATGCATATAACATCCCTCAGATTTCCCTCAACAATCCAGTAAATTTCAGGATGGGTGTTTAAAAGGGAGGGAAAAAAAAAAAAAAGCCCCAAATGCTGCTGGCTTCAAACAGAGCTTTTCACTCTGTAGAGAGATGCTCTGTTTGTCAGCATATCTCACCCTTGATGTGAGTACCAGGCCTGCAGGAAACAGGCTTTCTCTGGTTGAAACAGTGAACAGTGAGGAAGCTTTAGGGGAGGAACAAAATCTTTACATCACGTCCATTTTGCTTGCATTTTGAAACAAACCTCCCAAGGCAATGCTAAACTAATTATTTAAAACGCTACTCTCTAAGTTAGCAAATATATATATTCCTTTCATTAACATTCCCGTGAAGGAGAAAAATCAGGTGAAATAGAAATTCTACATTTTTTCAGCAATATTGTCTGCCTTCTGCTAAGGTGAAATCTAGCTTTTCTCAGATCAAGTTCTGTTGTGCCATTAAAGTTTTGTCCTGTCATATGCATTCAAGAAAAAAAGAAATAAGAAACATTTTGTGAGAAATTCTGTCTTCAAAGTTCATATTTTTGTCTCTGTTCTGACTCTTGTCATGAAAAAATTATGTCTTCCCCAGAGGAGCGACCTATATTTAAGACTAAACTACCAAGCATTTCCATTTTGTCAAAAATAGTCCCCTATAATTTAACAGCAGCTACAAGAACTGCCTTTGCAAAGCAGCTATGCAGATGCCAGGAGATACCTACTGAATTCCTAGGATCTTCCCAGAAAATTTTTCCTAGGCAAACCACTCCCTGCAAGGGGAGTCCTTTGCCAAGCCACAAGTGACTCTCTGATCCCCATACCCAGCAGGCAGCTGAAGGTCTCCATCCCTTCTCCAGAGGGTGTGATAAAGCCACTTGCTGCTCAGGAGGTAGAAAACCTACTTTTTAGCAATCAGACTCCCTATGTGCAGCTGACACGAGCAGGTAAAGCTGGCTATTATGCTGAGGAAGGCCAACATCATGATACACCAGGAACTGGTTGGGGCAAAGCAGGACCTGGCCATTACAAAGGATAAAAGACTGTGGGCACAGAAAGAGAGGCCTGGAGAAGAAAGCCCAGGGACTAGAGGAAGAATGAGTTTTGTAGCAGATAAAGGCAAGAGGGAAGGGGAAGAAGTGAAAAAAAGAATTATGTCATTTTGGGTCTTTATAAAAGGAACTACTGTTTAAAAAAAAAAAAAAAAAAAAAAAAAAAGTTGTAGGTTATCAGCCAAACTTGAAAATGTCAGTAGCTTAAATGTTATTGTACTTGTTACCATGAAAGATAAAACAAACTAAGAGGTTTAGATCTCTCACTCTTTTTACAACTTGTGGCTTAGATTCAGACAAAGCAGCTTATGAGATCATCCTTTAGATTGTAATAAACTTGAAACAAATAAAAATAATTTAGGTGATGATGATCGTAACATTTGAAAAAGGTAGTACAGTCCCATATGAAAAAAAAATCTGTATTTTGTAGATAACTTCAATAATTTAAGATTTGAATCCTACAAAAATTAAATCATTGTAAAAAACAAATGAAACCTCTGTCCCGAGACCAGTACAATCTTCCCGTGGATAAGGGTATACTCTAAGGTGGATGCCTGCCAGCTAAGAGATGGTTGAAGTTACTGGGCCTTAGTTAAAATGCTAAATGTCAACCCACCAGTCTGGGAAACAGAATGGTTTAGGTTGGAAGGGACCTTAAAGAAAATCTAGTTCATCAACTAGATCATCAACCCCCCTGCCACGGGCAGGGACACCTCCTCACTAGACCAGGTTGCTCAAAGCCCCATTCAGCCTGGTCTTGAACACTTCCAGGGATGGGGCCCTCAACAACTTCTCTGGGCAATCTGTTCCAGTGACTCATCACCCTCATAGTGAAAATTTTTTTCCTGATATCTAATCTAAACCTACTCTCTTCCAGTTTTTACAAACTTTGTTAAAAACTTCAATTTCCAGTTAAAAAAAAAAAAAAAAAAGAGGAAAATCAGAATTATTTGAGTAAAATTCCGAGATGGTAGAAGGACATCAGAAAACACCACACAACCTGACTTTGTTGTATGTGCTGCAATTAGCTTCATCCACAGGTTTAAACGGAATACTACTTCCAAGATAAAACATCTCTGGTTTGTATAGATTACCCTGGATCAAAGTCTGCTCTCATCTGTAGCTATATCTGCATCTACCTACAACCTCTGTAGTACAACAAGGTGAAAATATAGGAAAAAAAATCTGAACTTTAAGTACTTCACAATATCTAATTTTTTGTCTTCCTGGAAAAGCAAGCTTTTGCTGTCTCTTTTGCTGTCTCTAAAACACTCATTTAACCTTCCCACACAGATACTCCATTTCTGCTTTCTGAGTGTATACACTTCCTCACACTGAGTTCATATCACTTTATGGAGTGAAATGACGTATCTACATCTGAGGCCAGCTTCAGGTTCCTCATGAATATTAAAACTAAAGAGATCCTGAGAAGGAAATAAAAATATTAGAAAGGATGTTTCAGGAAAGCCTCTTAAGTATTACTGAAAATATATTATAATAATGAGAAACAAACTAGGTCACCTTCTCCCCATTTCTTATCCCTCATTTCAAATAAAATATTTATTTGAATTAGCTTAATAAGGAAAACAGAGAGAAAGAACCAAGGAAAATCTTTAATTTCAGAGGAAATATAGATTCCTTAGCACTTAAGAGGATTTTTGTCTTAAGGCAGATGAAGGAGAGAAAGGATATCTGAAGAAGCGAAAAGGAGTTCAGAAGACAGGGGATTTTACTTACATTCTGACATATAAAGAATTTTGATAATTTCACAGAGTGCAGGTAGAGACACTGAAGCATTACTTTAATTATAAAAAAAGAAAAAAAAAAATCAACCCAAAACCCCCACAATAAAACTCCGAAAAAACCAAAGAAACAACCCCCCCACCACCAAATGACATAAGTAGAGACACAGTGTTTTATACCTATTACAGGAGTTTTAGGAGTAATGTGGCTAGAGAGGCTTATTTGCTGAAATATTCTAGCTCATTTGAAATACCTACAGGGATGTGAAGCCATTTAGTCCTGCTTTCATTATATCATTTTGCTCTTATCCTTCCCACACATTACTTGCTTTGTGTCAGCCTCCACAGTTTTACCAAAGCCATCAGGGAATCTGGGCTCCACAGAGTCATTGTGAGCCAGAGGACGGATGACTTCATGGTTTTGGGATTATCATTATTTTCTTTATCATTTATATTAGAACAATGTGTAGAGGCATCAGCTGAAATCAGAATCTCTTTGCTAGATGGTATTAGGAGTAGGAGATATAATTTTCCGAGATATTAATTAAAGAAGACACAAGTATTAAAGTGGAGAAAGAGGTCACATAAGACCTCTCAGTGGCAGATCAGGGGAAGAAGTCAGGAGTAAAATTCAGGTCTCCTGTATTGCAGGTCAGTGTCATCTCCACTAAGATAAAATGAGAAAGAAACCTTGATTTCATAATGCTGCAGCTTTAACTTCTGATGATGAACAAGGTGAACAGAATCTCCAGTCTTTTGCAGGAAGCTGTCCAAATACCTGCTTGTAGCTCATCATGCAGTCTTCCACTGAAACTGAGAGAAAACCATTTTTTCCTAATCTTTCAGGTTTTTGAAAATCACTTGTTCTTGTGTAAAATTTATTGCACATTCTGGCCCTCAGAATTCCTCCCATCCCTTCCTATTCTTTTCCTGGTTATCTGTAGTTTTTGCAAGAAATGATACCCTAAATACAGATTTGGCTAGAGAATCCAGAAGTGATATTACTGTAATTGCAGTGGCTCACAGACAGAGGTGAAATTTTCTTCAGGTACAAAATTTGTCTAGTCTCTGTGAGAATATATACACCACATTCATCTGGCAACATCTCCAGAGATGCTATGGCTTACAAGAGGGAGGTTATAAAACCTCTATTATGAAGAATCTAAGTAAATCTTAAATGGTACATAAACTTTCTGTGACAATATTAATTTTGTGCATTACATGGGTGACAAGTAATCTTATCTTTCTGATGATATGAAATGGATTCCACTCCTTAGAGAATGCAAATTTTAAGCACAGAGTTATTTTCCCTTCTTTGCTGACAATCAGTATTCATTTTATCAATCTTACTCAAAATACCAGGTGTATAGCAGTCCTGTAAATAACCAGATAAATTTGCCTTTTTATTTTTTATATTAAAGAACTGTTTACCCTTCATTTAATGTCTTTGGTGTTTGCTAGATCAAGAAATGATGAGGGGAAAAAAAAGAAAAACCCAGCAAAACACAACCTCGACCTTTAAATTTAATAGAAAATAATTGCAACAAAAATTGATCTGATGGAATAAAGAAAAATTTATACATAAATGAGACCATCAGAGTTGCTTGTTTATTGTTGGCATTTGAGACTCTGGATGATTAGGGCAGATGTATGAGTCCTCAAACTTACACAGATTTTACACGTACATGCATTTTAAAATAGGAATAAAAAAAAAAAAAATAATTAGAGAATGATCATCATTGTACTAGTATCCAAAAACATTTCAGACCTATTTTGCAACATTCTGTGAAGACAGTTGCAAGAAAATATATTCACAAATCACATGAACACAGTCCACACCCACAATATAATAATTTTTTAAAGATTTGGTTCTTTCTATTTTCTCTGTAATGTTTTTTGTATTTTCACTATTTAGACTGTACACTCCTCTTACTGTAAACTTACATCTGCAGACACGTAAGCTGGGAACTTTTTATCTTCCTTTAAGAAAACCTCATTTTCCTCATATCAGAGAGAGCTTGAGATTCATGATTCCAGTGCAAGAGTAGCTTTTCTGCTGCTGCCGTAGAACCAATTCCAACAATTTCTCCCCTTTAAAAAACCTACCATTCCAAAAAGGAGAAAAGCCAATGCCAAATTTCTTAAAAAAGCAACCCCACAGCGTTAGAAACAAGCATTACTGAACAAAACAAGAATTAGAGAAGAGTGTTTTCCCTAAACAGTACTGATGCTACAGAGAGGACTGCTGGAGCCTTGCAGCAGCAGCAGCCACCACCCCACCTGGCTGGTCAAGGACTCCACTGGGGATCATCAGAAGAGGCAACAGCATCTCACTGTTTTACACGCTGGGCTGCCTCTGGCACCAGACCTTCTCCCATGCAGTGACAGAAATAAGCAGTGGCTCAAAGACTTAGACATGATAAAATATCTATGCATTAGGTAACGTGCTGTACTGGTTTGTGCTGGGATAAAGTTAAGTCTCTTCATAGTATCTTGTATGGGGCTATGCTTTGGATTTGTGGTTAAATCAGTGTTGGTAACACATGGATGTTTCAGTTACTGCTTACACAGCACCAAGGCCTTTTCTGTTTCTTACAGCATCTGACCATTGAGCAGGCTGGGAGTGCACAAGGAGGTGGAAGGGGACACAGCAAACCTCAGCTGACCACAAGGATGTCCCAGACCACATGGCATTGTGCTCAGTAATAAACGCTGGAGGAAGAAGGAGGAAGGGAGAATGCTCAGAGTTATGGCATTTGTCATGTCAAGTCATTGCGATGCTTGAAGATGGGTGAACAACCTGCATAATGATGGGAAGCAGTGAATGAATTCCTTATTTTGCCTTGCTTGTGTGCATGGCTTTTACTTATTAAACTGTCCTGAATTTTTAAACTCCTGAATTTTCTCACTTTTACTCTCTTGATTCTCTCCTCCATCCCACCAAGTGGGAGAGAGTCGCTGCATGGGGTGAGCTGCCCACTGGGGGTAACCCACAACACATGCCACAGCCCAGTACCCGAATACGCGCACAAGCCAGATAATCCACAGAAAGCCAGTTACCCACATCGTGGGACTCAGCAGACAGGCTGCCAGGCCACACTAACACCTCCAGCTCAGGTCAGGTCAAGTCAGGTCAGTTTACAAACACTCTCAAAGCCAGAGCCAAAAAAAGCTTTGCTTACCTCAAAAGGGAGTGCTAAGATCACAATGAATAATATTCATGAAACCAAGTTGGCCCAGATCAAAATAACACCGGTGAACCACCAAAAGATTATGAATGACAAATTGATCAGTTGTGAACTATTCTGATAGAAGATATTTGCCTGTAGGGAAAGGTCACACCTCCAGCAGCCTCTCCTCTGCTTCAGCTGACAAGCCAGAGTTACCAGGCAAATAATCAGGTATAACCACTCAGTGCTGATCCCCCCACATCTCTGAGGGAAAACAAAAGACTCAGGATACAGAATTCACAGATGCACCTTGTAACCCAGAAATAGAGAGCCCTTGGAAAGCAGCATACTGTCCTATTAAATAAGCACAATAACAACTAGTGTTCTTGTAGGAAATGGGGAACATAAATTTGTAGTAAGTATTGTTTGGGATGAATAATTCACCCAGGCCTAATTCTCTCTAGTGCTCTGAAACACTATTCATGCACAACATCCCATAAGCCTCCGATAACAGCTGAAAAAGAAAATAAGATCTAGTATATTTAGTGTTAAATCTTAACATTAAAAAAACCAACATAATATAGGTACTTTTCTAGTAACCTATCTAGTTAGGAGTCCTACAATACATTTTATACATGTGGCACTGGAAGACTGCCTAGCAATAAAAATGACTGAAATATAGAAAATTCAAACACTTTCTGGTAAGGTCACCTGTTTTCCCTGAGGCCTGGGACCTGTCTGTGATAGAATTATTTGTCTCCCTTACTTAGAAAAGAAAATACTTCACAAAGGAAAGAAAGGATCACGCAGAAAGAGGGAATCCAACAAGTAAAAATAAGCACCAACAAATGCTGTCAAACCCACAGTAAGTATAAAGTAACTAAACAATTAAAATTTAAAAAATCAGCATTGCTAAGGTAGGTCATAAATTACAGGACTTGAAAAAAAGGAAAAGTGGTTTGAAAGGGTGTTGTCCTTTTTGTATTTCAAAATAGTGAAAGAGCTGTTAATAAAATGTTGTACCACTGATGTTTTTCTCCCCATTTCTATTACTGTGACTTCTGTGGATAGATTAGTGGACAGTACTGATTTTGGCTGCTGCTAAAAATCATTGTACCACAAGTTATACTTTAAGTTCTAAAATGGGCCACGTCACAGAACCAATATATAAAAATACTCTACATTTCATTCTACTTCTTCCTAATATTATCAGGTTTTTTCTGCTAATAATCTTACCCTTTTTTTTAACAACTTCTTGTAATAATTTCTTGTAACACTGAAACAGAAAGAACTCCTGCATATTGCTAATGGCTAATAATTGATCTATTTTGATCTATATTCTATATTGATCTAATGTCTAATCATGGCTCTGAACTGCAAATAGCAGCAGTGTGAAATGTTACCAAAGAAATCTTAGTTTGGATAAAGCCTAACAATAACATTTCCCATTGTACTTATATAATTAGTTTCAGATATTTAATACGCTATTTAAATCCTACTTATACTGGGGGAGGTGGGGGCGGAGAAGGAGGAACAAAAAACCCCAAACCTATGACCCTCACTGCACTGTGAAGTCAGAGTAATAATTGCTGTTAGAGAGCATTCAATAAAACAGATATGCTAAAGTCACGGGCATGTAGAGCATTTTAGGAAAGATAAGGTCATTAAAAAGGAGAATTTTGTTTTCATTAAATCCAGAAATTTTTCAGTGAATTAACTCTTCTTCCCAGAAGGATTAATTATTATGATATTGCATTTGTAAGATGTATCTTTCATATTTTTTCTTCAATTCTACTGAAAAAAAATCCAGTAAGAGAGGTACCTACGGCAATATGCCATATGAAGAGACATATTAAAGTGGGCAAAGAAAATCTATATGTAACATCTGATCCTGTCTTCCCCTCTGTTCCACACCAAAACTTCTATTTTCACTGCCAGTTTTAAAAGTTTGAAAAACAGTTCAATGATGTATCTGGATCAAAGCAAAACTACAACAGCAAAGTCCTCATGCAGGTTATACATCTGCTGAAAAGATAAATGCTTTTTCCACTACAACATTACAGGTGTGCTGTGACTGCTTTTTTAGGGGAGGAGGGAGTGTGGGGAGGGGGTTGTAGTTTTAGAAGTACAGACCTCAGATATCTTATTTTCTCATTAAACTATGACTAATTGCAGTGCATAACAGATGCAGCAATACAGCTTTGGATAACAGCTTCACAAATACCACATACGCTCTTTTATACTTTTAATTAGCACTTCCTTCCAAAGTATGTGTGATGAGATTATTTGAAAGTGTGGAAGTCCCACAGGACCCTGCACTATATCATGCCATGTAATTCCCCATTAACACAAGTTCTTCGTCTCCAGGATGCATTAACAACCTCAGGAATCTTCCATTACTGTGTGTAAAATGCATTGTTAGTTGCACAAGCATATGATAGGCAGAACAGCTCTTTAGTCATGGGGCAGCACTGAACGTACCATAGCACGTGCTGGGCTCACAGATGATAGATTTGGTAGGTGTGTGCTAGCCAGCCTGCATCTAGACTGGTTTAGATAAATCTAATTTCTCAACCTTGCCAGCATACTTCTACAATTTGTAATAAGTATTTGTGATTATATTATAGACCGGTCTCAGTAAAATCAGGTCATGAAATGCCTTCGTCAAAACTACACCTTGACTGATGTTAAAAGAGGGCTGCTTCATGTAGGTTATGTACTACAGCAGAATCCCTCCTAGATTAAAAAAAATAATAATAATAAAAAAAAAGGTCTTTCTGATACATCCAATAAGCAGGAAAACTTTTGCTCTGCATTTAGGATCACCTGAATGACCTGATCATAGGAAGCCTTTGCTTAATTATGCTGAATTCTCAGACCTTGTCCATATTTGTCCTAAAGACAAACCCGCAGTGGAGTTTGAAACTGGGGAATTCCTGCTGAGAGTGATCATAAACCTCACCTGTGAGTTTGTGTAGGGAAGGAGAGTGTTTTCAGGTGTATGAAACATGTGAGTTCCTAACTTCTTTCCACCAGTCCTTGTTAGCACTTAAAATTTACTAGTACTTACTATTAAGTCCCTTAAATTTTATTATCACATTAAGAATTAAATAATGAATAAACATTTAGTTGGACAGAATGTGTAGTATTTTACTTTTCCTACAACAGAATGATTAGTGGGCACAATTAACCTCTCATATTCATCGTCACAAAACGGTGACACACAGAGCTCAAGGATGTTCTGTAGATAAGAAAATATGCAGGTTATTATCATTAAAAATAATCAAGTCTAGAAAGTCTGCATCTCCTACCTTGGTCCTATGCTTGGGCAACAGACTTGAAAAATTGATCAAGTAGGTTGTCTTTAATCAAAAAACTAACCTTATTTGAAGTAAAAACATTGTGTGGTAGCATGTTTATTTCAGTATAAGATGAAATATTAACCCTTAAAATATATTGCAATGGCTATAACAGGTGTACATGGTACAAAATATTGCACAAGTGTATTGTTTTGTTATAGTTGCAAAACTTTCTTATATCAAAATGGTTCAACTGTCTTCAATCGTGAATTTTCATTTACAGGATATTTTGGGAGACGAAATAGATAAAGAAGAATTTTATAGGTCAGAAAAATTTCTTTTCAAAATGCGACAGTCTCCCTGTATTGAAGATTCTGTTTCCTAACTAGCTGTGCCTAGCTTGAAGGGTTTGTAGTTATTATGGAACCAAATTTAAAAAAATACCCAACAGCAATGACAACAAAACAAGAAACCAAACCAAAGGAAAAGACGCTTTATGGACAGATAACTGTATAACTGTCCTCACTGATATCTCCCATGCTTTCCCTGAGGCTTGCTGGGATATGTTATAGGGAGAGGTGGGAACCTGCTCCTGTTGGTGTGCACCACTACAGTACCCCTTTTCCTGCAGTTGCATCCTCTTTGCTCAACCATTATCCAGTAAAGTGTACAGTGCTGTCTGCTTACGTGACTTCTATCAGATTTTTTCTGAATTTGCTACATTCTTTTATGAACAATTAATGCAGAATTAAATTCTAACAACAGCTTTTTTAGGAAAACACTCACCTAAAAGAAAAATAAGAAGCTCTAAGCATGTTTCTCTGTAACAAGAAAATAAGGAAAAAATTCTAAAAATTGTTCTAGTGCTTCATGTCATTGTTGATGAAAGAAAAAACCAACTTTTTTCCCCCAACAACACATTATTATCAATATTAGAACATAATTAGAAATGTTTAGGAAAAGATACAGTCAATTAAGTGGAATTTTTCATCTTCAAGCTCTATTCATCACAATTATGGATTAGATGCAAAAAATTTAGAATATAGCTGCTGACTCTACTGAAGGTTTTTAAGCTTTGCAGAAGTACAGTAGTAAAAATGCAGGTTTAGGAAGTTTCCTTGGCATAAATGTGGTGAACTCTGGCATATTCATATACAGGAGATATCTTGTTACACAGAAGTATTAAATGAACCCTCTTTTTGGCTAACAGTAAAAATTAAAGTTGTAGTACTTCAGTTTCACAAAAGTTATTTGCATAGTCAGTAAAAGCTGTATTCTAATATATGAAACAAGCATATATAAGAGATTCTCACATATTGAGTTTCAAAAGTGTTTAAATTGCAGAAACAAGCTTAAGAGATGTAGTTACCTTCTCTGGTGATGGGTTCCACACCATGTTATGACAAGGTAAGTACCAGAAGCAACTGATTTGAGTCTGTGATAAAGAATTCCAATATTACTTCTTCATGTCCGCTTAAATAGACTTCTAATAATTTCAGGCTGGCTAGTGAGAGACATAGCTATTGGGACCAATGTATGATGAACACAAGGAACTGCTGAGATAGTAGGAGACTGGTGAGATGAGGGACAGATCGATTTGTCAGACATTTGCAAGCACAACTGGGGAAATGGATATTCCATTTCAGATATGACAACTTCCCTACTCATAATGAAGCCCAGCACAATAGGACCAAGATTTAATGAGTAAGCACTGTTATGCAAAACAGGATGGAAAAAAAAGGAAAATTCTCCTGGGCTATAAAAATGTTACTATTCATTTCTTATTATTCATTTGGCTTAGAAGCAATTTCTAACCCCGAAGCCTTGCAGAGGTAGCTCAAGAAGGGTAAATCATATTTGCAAATTAATTTGTGCAAAGTCTTATATTATAGTTTTACTAGTGATCTGCCAAATCTCATTTGTGCAGTGTCAAATAGGCTGTAAAATGGATTAGCAATAGCCTACCCCTGTATTTCTTTTTCACAGAGGAAGACTTTTGGGATTTCCACTTCTTTCTGAAAATTCCTATACCTTAGAGGTACCATTTGAAGTCTTACACTCCTGTCTTCAGACTGATACTTGGAACATTCACATGACTTCCCACTCAGTTTCACCAATATGTTGGAAAGTAAAACTCAATATATAAGCAATTCCAAAATACTTTCCTTAATTATTTTCCCCTATCTTGGACATTGTCACTTATCTTCGTCCCAGTTCAGTGACAGCATTAACATTTGTCTGAGGATGGATTCACATATGTTCTTTCTGAAACTATTTCTGAGCTTGACAAAGTCTGATGAGCAACCAAATGCCATTTGGGGTAGGGAGACAGTAAGCCAAAATTCCGTTATATATATGAAAATTTTTTTCAGTCCAAAAGGAAGTACGTTTCTTTTCTGTAGTAGCCCAAGAAAAGATGACAATAATCTTGACACTTAGATAAACCATTTAACTAAATCTCTCTTCAAATCTCAGCTATGTAGCAGTCAATCCACAGTAACTAGTATCAGTCATCCAAGACTTCTCTGCTTACTGAACACAGTCCTTAAACCAACTGTTGATTTCACTTATATACATGTTATTATACAAAACTACCACTCACAGATGCTACCACATAAAATTACAGACAAAAAGAAACAGATGAACATATAGATAAATGCGTAACATTCAGATATGAGAAAGAAGGAGCAAAAATAAAACACAACACAATCTGTGTTAATTATTCTGGAACTTACCTGAAAATAGCTACATAAATAACTCTCACGGGGAACATCTTTTCTGAGATCTGCTACAGAAACTGCAGTATGGCTGTACCATCAGGAAGCTCAGGTTCTGATCTTTTCCAAAAGTAGAGATGCAATAGGCACTGCCACCCCCTGCCATTCACTTGACAGGTTTGGGATATATGCTGATGGGGAAAATGCAAATATTGAGAAGTTTAAGCATTTGTTTTCCCTGAGTAGGGAAGAGATATGTAAAATAACTGCTTGCTATTTTTTCTGTCACTTCTGTTAAGCAGTGGTACAAGTGGAAAACTAAATTTTACAGCTTTGTGCTGAGGGCCTGTTTTCTCTCTGACCTGTTTTCTCTCTGACAAACACATCTGTGGATTCATTTTTGAGGTGGTGAGGTAACGTGACCTCATGAACCACAAACATAAGCCAAAGGCAGCTTATTAAACCAGCTTAATAAAGATAACACAAGCAAGGTTATTTCAGTTTAATATTTGTCATTTAGGGTCTATATACCAGCTGATAATAAAGCACTGAAGGAAGTCAAAACAAAATTTCACCTAATGAAACTGTATGGGGCTTGACCCTACAGGGTCCTGAGTTGGATGGAATCTTTTGCATTGATTGAGGAAGGGTACAAAATGGCCACATTAGGAAAGGCATAAAGAATCACATGAGTTATAAGGCAATATAATGTCAGCAAAGGGTTCATTTCTGGACAAAGAACTCTCAACTTTTCCCCTTTTAGCTAAATCCTACTCTTATGTCCACAAGCGCAGATCTAGAGAAAGAGCAGAATGGATGGTTTTACTTCAGGACTAGGTCCCCAGGAACAGAATTTGACCATGCATATTGGTGAATGACATCTAAAGTAGAATTGGCACTTGTGCTAATTGCCTCCTTGGTACATCAAAACAACATGAATTAATTCTCTCAAACACATAGAGAACGGTGCCATTTACATATTTTTTCTAGTAAATGTCTTGCTTTGCAAACCTTCACATGCTGACATGAAGCACAGACAATTTTTTTTATTTTGTTCAGCAAAAATTTTTTCTTAAAATAGGCAACGAATGCAACGTGCCAGAGAATTAAGTATTATCCTACTTTTACAAAGGGTAACTGACGCATTGGCTTCCTCGGTTTCAGGCAATCTCCTTCACACTTAACTTTAAAAAAATTACTCTAATGCTGATCAAATAGCTGACTAGCTTCTGCTTTTGTTTACAAAAAACTTGAAAAAAGATATCTCAAAGTGGAGTCACTCTATAAATCCATGAGTACCTGAATCTATGCCACCATAAGTGCAGCAGCAGTGTACCTGCTACTTGCAGTAACCCTCAGGCTCATAATGAATAAATGCTGAAAGGCTGTGTGACCTCTGAATGGTCTATAAATGCCCAAATTAGGAATTTCCATAAATCAATAACCCGTGTTTTAAAATGTATTTTTGTCCTTGCTTGTGCTTGTGTCAGAGGGGAGCTGAGTCTATCACCAAGTTATTAGTAACACCATCAACATGGCAAACAAGGATCTTGGTGTCACATTACAGAGTTCTAGGTGATCATGGTGATAAACAAAACAGCTTCAGAATAATCCAGCATACTCCCCAGGATAAAATTCAAATAAACCATCAGGTATTTCAATTTACAAGCCCTACAGCATTTGTTTGGACAGTGTTCAAAACACTCCCTTCTCAGCCCCACCATTTTCTCTTTACAACCTGTTAAAATAACACTGTCTACAATTACAGGGTCATTTGTTATGCATGATATAATAGACTGCAAATATAAAAAGGCATTATCATTACTTTTGTCCTTTGTTCTTCCAGGCCAGAATATTGCATAGTTCTTTACTTTGACATTTATTGCTTTTAGATTGGTAATAGAATGGTTTGTGTTGCTCATTATCTTGAATGATGATAATATTAGAGTTTGGGGAGCCTGCGTTCCCTGTTAAGTAAAGTAAAGGCTTCATATAATTTACCAAAGGTTATTACTGGACAATTACCCACAATACAGTTCAAGTCTAATAAACGTTAGCCACATTCACTCTTAAATACCACAGCTGTAGTATGGTTTCTAGGAAACTGCAGAGAACGATTTATGTCATCTATGCGCATGGGAAGAGGAGTGTTTATATGTGCATATGTATATACATATTTTTATACGTATTTTTAGCATTTACTAATGGGTGCTTTTAAGGAAAGGATTTCCTTTAGAGAAGCACCTAGCAATAAAGCTGAAACTCTGAGCAAAGAGGATGGATAAGGTAAAACATCAGTTTTCCCCTTAACTATCAGAAATAACAGAATCATTCCAGATCTAAAGTAATAAATACTATATTCGATTTAAGTGCAAAACTTTACATAAGAACTTATATAGCAGCCTAATATATTAAATTAATCAATTAGCAGGGCATGAAATTCAGAGCTTGATTTCATGCTTCCATCCCTTTTATCTCTGACTATGTTTGGCATCCCATCCTGACCAGCATTAGGATCCCATTCTGGATGGGCTTCACTGCCTGTAGCCTGCAAGTGAGCTGCATCCCCAGTGAGGGTGACTGGGTGTTTTACAGCCACAAAACTTGCTGGGTTTGGAATCCTTGGCAATCCAATCCATTTCTGAGACTTGCAGATAGCTATATGTATATAACACTCTGTGTGCACAGTCACACACATGTATACAAACACTTTTTTTCTCTTTCTGTTCCTTTTCTGTTTGGTACTCCAGTTTGCCTGCAGCCATTTATGTTCAATTTATGTTCATCAGTTCATTTCTTTAGCAGCAGCACTTCCAATGAAATGTTTCTATTTGATGCCAAATAATAGTAGCTAGAGTTATTTGCCCTATGAATCTCAGTAGATTAGTTTTTGTAATTTACATACATATCCAATTTCTACCAATTTTAATTGACAGCTTTCTCTTTGGACTTTGTTTCATTTCTATTTTTGAGCCGTAACATTGTTTCAGACTTCCAGCTCTGTAAACTTTATTATATATTCTGCATTATTATAGTTATCTAGTAATGCACAAGTGAGAGAAAAACCTTTAACTCTAAATATTAAAATAGTCTGCAGAAAATGGAGTTAATGTTTCATGAAATAAATGTCATAATATGAAAAACGTATTTTAATGGAAAATTGTTCAAAGCCTCAGATGTTTCTTTTCTGTCTAACATCAGTTACTATTCTTCATACGAATCATAAACCCCAGACTGATTAGGTCATCTGGTTAATCCATATGGCAATAAATAATTTTAAAACTACACAGATTTGCAGTTATGATGAGCTGACACAAGATGAGTTTGAGCTTGTGAATATAATCATAGCCAGCTGACACACCTGCAATTGGTTTGCTCTCAAGAGGGAGCATATTGATGGCTGGTATTTCTGATGTTGTTAGAACAAGATAAGCTGTAAACCAAGATAATGCTCTTCCATGCTGTGCTAGAAACGCTCAGCAGATGTTCGGATGAAGCAAAAAGAACCACACAATTGCTGTTATTAGATCACTGGATATTATACTGGGTGGACCGGTGTATAGAGGAGATGAACACCTGCAGAGCTGGGCAGGTTTGCTCAGCATGGGCCCAATCCGGTTGTCGCTCAGGGTAAGGGAAAACTTTCTAGGACCTGCTGTGGGATTTCAATAGGACTCAACATAGGTAGGCAGAAGCTGCCGAGACCCATTCAGAAGCACTTCATCCCCTGCACACGTTAAGCCTGGCCCTGCGTGTCCTCTCTCATGCATTGCAATGGGATGCGTAACATCTAAACAAGTTTGGTGCAGAGCACAGCTAAGCGAGTACAGCTGTGGTGTAACTGATACCCCATAGGTGTCGACCTGCAAACTGCAGTTTTGTTAAAAGCTGGAAAGCAGAAGGTGCTGATTCAGCATCGGATGCTGGGTGCCCGGAGAAGGCAATGAGCGTTGCCCTCAGAGTCTCCTCCTCAGACCTGCACAATACTGTACACATTTTTGAGGAGTTTCAAAACAGCCATGGCAACTTAGATACACATATTCCATTAAAGTTAAACCAATGTGCTTGCTACCCCCACCTGCTTTCAAGACTTCTACTTATTTTTAAAAGGTCTGATGGCAACATACATAATGAGCAAGCCTAGCCTTTCAACTTTCCTTATCCTCTGGGCTAGAAATTGGAGGTGAATTCCACTGCACAGCAGAGATATAAGGTAGCAGAAAGCTTTCCCATATGACAGAAGAAATTAATTCCTCCATGTCTGTATATCTTGGGGAAAAAAAAAAAAAAAAGTATGAACTTTTCCCTGTACAACTATCTTTCAATAAACAAAAGAAAAAGTAAGAAAATGTGTGTCCAAATCTAGGCAATAAAAATGTGGCCACATTTTGTTGAATGCTGTTGCATTCAGAGGCAAAATAGAGATGTTTAAATGTGCAGTTTGATAATATAGCATCTCCCAAAGAGATTTATTTTTCCAAACTGAGACAGGATCCTCATAAAGTTGGAGAGACTGAACAAAATCTCATAACTGAGCAGCACATAGGCTAAAATTCACCCAGGAGTGTGGGTAGCCACCGTGGAGCTCAGCAGCCAAGCTCAAGTCATAGAAGACTGGATATCAAGCAAGGGCAAGTACTATTGATGCAGTCTTCCCCCAAATGGATACTGGTGATGAATGTGTTTCAAATGCCAATAATCTCAACCTTTGTTCAGTATGATACAAACTTTGCATTACATTATTGGCAAACACCTTGCTGCTATTTGCCCCTACACTGCCATTTGGTGCGTGCCCATCTGGGCTTGCAAACGCTCGCTTCTTTGTTTTTCCTTTCCACTGCCTGCAATTATTTCCCCAATGACCTAGAAAACTTAGCAAACTTCCTGAATGAAAGTGACCTTGATGCCTAAGTACATTTTCTCTTTGTCTTGCTCAGTCTATTTTAAATGCAAGTTCTACTGATAGGCCTGTGTATTCATTTTAGTTGATTCACGTTTTTATTACACGTTTATTTTAGTGTAGCAGCTCCTGAAACAAAGGACTATCCTTTTTGATTTGTTTGTGCAATTTACATCTACACATCAGAGGTCTGCAAGGGGATTCTCCCTTGGTCAAATCTTTAAAAGGATTTACCTCTCTCCAGGGCCCAGCCAGCACCTTGCACCTTGGCTGCAGAGAGTTTCTTCCTCCTGGTGCCAAAATAGAGTTTTGATTTTACTCCTTTCTCCCCCCAAACACAATTTCTAGTGCCATTTTCATATTATGGTTTAGAATAGCAGAGATACTGGTTCAAATCCTCTCTTTTTCCTAGGAGAACCTGAACCTTCACTTTTGCCAGGCCACAGAACGTAACTAACCTGTCATAACTGTCCTTATGCAGGTCCTTCTCCTGTTCAGGCAGTGACTTTCAGGGCTGCCATGATACCAGTGGGGCTGCACACACCATCTCACACAAGAGCAGTCTCGTCTGGAAGAGCATTCTGAATGACTGGCACTGCCTGAAGGTATCGGTTTGGGCTGCCACAGTTGCCACTGGGAAGAAACAGGCATTTGTGTGCTCATTGCATCACCCTAAATTACAGACTAATTGTTTGCCTGATGAAGTTCAGATGAGCCATTCCTTAATGCCTGTTTCTTGTCACTAACAATGCAGAAAGAGGTGAGAAAACCAGGTATAGGGCTACATCTGCTATAGACGCCTGAAGTTATGTGAAATTAATTCTGCCAGAGATTTATTTTTATGAATGGTATTGACTCAAAAGATCAATGACACTAAGAAAGACAAAAAGCTTTTATTTCTATTTGCTGTAAATTCTGGATTAGGGTTTGATTGTTAATATTCAAGAAAGTATAATCTGTGTGAAAATTAATGGAAAACGAATTATTGCCTTATAACCAATTGAAGTAGGAACACAGATCCTGTTGTCTAGAAATTTGATTTGTGCTGCATACTGAGTGCAGCCCTGGGAGCTGCATTATATCATGGTGAGGGACAGAAGGGGATGTTTTATAGATTTTTTTTTTTATACTTCAATAGGTAGTACCTCCCCTTGAGCATAAGGTGCATGAAAGATGCTGGGTTTGATCCTGCAAGGCCAGTTTGTGCTAAATTACTTCAGTTTTAATTGGTGATGAGGGGATGGACTCACAAATCTATTCTCACAGGTTGATATTAACAATAAAAGAATAAAAGATCTTTCTGGAAGAAAGTCTCAAAAGGGCACCTAAAACTTACCAAGTCAAAGTAAGCTGTCTCCTATTAAACTGGTATAGTACCAAGCTCCTCTAAACAGCATCTCAAATTTGAAACCATATCTGAGCCACTGTGTTTTCTGGGTGTGGGGAGAAGGCAGGGGGCTGTGAAGCACCTGGGCCCTCCCCTTCTCCCATTGCAGGCAAGGAGGTGGCCAGGGAGCTGTTGTTAAGGGATGGGAGAAGGTTTGTGGAAGACCCACGTGGATCAAGGGATTACAGCAGCAGAATTGTTACAGATCTGACGTGCCAGCCTGACACAGGTAAGTTTCTCCCCTCCCTGGGTAGGGTTTGGGGGAGCACAAGTGCAAGGTGCAAGACTTGGGTCCTTCAGAAGTGAACCAAGGATACAGTCGATTCTCCAGCACATTGGGCTGTGGAGGTGGGAAAAACTGGGGACTCACAGCGTGAAGCCTGGAGACTTCATTTCCTTAAAAGGCAAGGAAAGGAAGAGAGGAAGGAAAGCCTTCCATAGGAAACCACCTGGTGAGAGAGGATTAGGCTGAATGCTTCTAAAATCATTATTGCTTTATTTACATTCCTCGAACACCTTGTAGTTCTGCAGGGGTTAATTTTCACTCCAAACAACAGACTAAAGTTCAGCTGTTCCATATACAGGAGAGCTGAGCCACACTGTGAAAGCTACCTGCCTAACTAGGGATCTGGCTCTGCAAAGAGGAAGACAACATGGGTTTGGAGTTCTTAACTACGTACATGTATCCCTGAAAAGCTCAGGCTTGTGCCTTTCTGAAGCTTCAATTTGGCTGCAAAGAAACAAACTTATTTCAGGTTGACACTATCTTCATTTATAGAGCCACAGCTATGGAAAGGACTCCTGGGAAATGGTCATTAAAACCCAAAGATTCTACCTGAACAGCTTGCTCTGTAAAACAAATGGGAGAAATACTAAAGGAATAAAGTTTTTATATAGACTGCATCCCTTTCTGTTCTAAGGCTGACCTATAACTTCTTTTAAGTAGCTGACATTAATAAATAAAATAAACTGGCTAAAGCTACAAGTGTAGTTCTCATCAATTTTTTTCAAGCCTGTGTAGAAACATTCTGAAACCTGCCTTGTAATTCAATATAAACCAACCAAACAAAAGATCTAAATGTGAATCTAGTTTCTTCAGAACTTTTCCATTCAGTTTCATTCAAATTTCCTTTCAGAATCCCATACTTTTACAATCCTGACCTTACAATTCTAGACAGGTGAGTCTAGAAACATTGGTTCTGTTTCAGAAAGACAGAGGTGCACAAGTCAATCTACAATTCCTAGTTGTGAGAAAAGGGAAATACACTGGAAGGGACATGTGCTTAATAGTAAGAAATTAGAAAGCAAAGAATAGAAGATGAATTATTATTTTTCCTTGTGTTTTAGGTGGTTTTGCTACATATAACAGTATTAACACAGTTTCTCCCTCAACATGTAATAGTTCTCTGTAAGGCACAAATACCCTTCCCGTGCTCTTTCCCTGTTTGTGAGACATCAAGAAAAAAGGCACGGCACCAGCACCATGAACTCCAGTAAACCTTTTGATCTCTGTAGCCGAAACACAAAAGAGGAGACAAGAGCATGTATGCTACCTCTGCAAGATTAGTCCTACAGGGCAAATAAAACTGAGCTATATCCCAGAAATATATCGCAAGGTAACACTATATCTAACAAACATAAAAGAGCTGATGAGCTTCTAAATTCGGAAAGGGGTTATATGCTGCCCAGAGCTCGTGACCTTTATTCTTGTTAAAAGCAAGGATAACTTTACTGTAAAAATAGCTTTTTATACCTAAACATCCTAAGTAAAGGATTACCTAAGTCCTTGCTTCTCTTCACACACCCTCTTGCTCATGCATGTTTCTATGTATAACATATATGGAGTTCACACACTAGGAAGAAAAAAACCCCACAAACCCAGAGAGAATGCATGTGCTATCCTGAAAAGCAAACAGCAATACCAGAAAAGAAATTAAAACTTCATTTGCTGTTTTCTGGCATACAGACATTATAGCAACTTCTTGGATGCTCTCCTTTCCAAAATATACTGTTTCTGAAAACAAGTCTTTTTCATGTACAATGGAGATTTCTGAAAACCTTTGTCTTTACAATGACGCAGTGGCTCTCTCTTCCTCCTTTTCTTTCAGTTGATCACTTGCAAACTTGTAAATATGGATATTTTATAGTAATTTCATCTATTACCATCTTTTTAATTCAAAGCCAGGTACCACTGTGCTTGAGCTGTAGAAACAAATCAAACTTGGTTCTTTTGGCAAAACTAAATTTTATTTTTTGACTCACTACATCTAAATTTAGCAGACTAAATTTTTAGATCATCCATCAACACAGAAATAATAATCCTGTATCTAGGCCCTCTTTTCCTGTGTCATCCCTATGATCCCTCACCAAATATGTTATTTGTCATTCTCTGTACTAAAGTTATGAGTAGCTTAAAAATGCTTCTACTGAAAAATAGATAAAAAATACACTGCAGCCAAAGGTGTGGCTAAACCTTCCCTCTGGGGAAGTTGCCCCTGGGCAAGTTTATACTATTCACCTGTAGACCTTCTCTCTTCAGGACCAAGTTCACTTTTCTGATTTATCAGCTAAGGACCATGACTGGCGGTACAAAACATGCAAGATATTAATTAAACTTCGCAATTTGCAACAACTTTTGCATAAAGAGAAAGCCAGAGTAGCTGTAGTGTACTTGCACTTCCCATTTCAAAGGCACTTTGTCTTCTTTGAAGACAAAGTCCATTAAGTCCAAGAGTAATGCACATATTCATACTGCTTTGAGATTGTCTGTGTTTGGTGGCATACTAGATAGAGCTCAGAATTCAGATTTGGATTCACTTGAACAAAGCAAATCTAATATGCAGTCCCAAATTATAATGTGTTCACATTTCCTTTTCTTTTGTGCACACCTGGGAGTTAATTTACCTATATAACTGTTCCCAGATAGGTTTTAATTATTCACTGTTTTTACTTATTCATATTTGGCATAACTGCTGTATTACACTCACTGATTTTTTGAGAAAGTAATTTTGCAAATACTATGGGACTGTAAAGCTGGAAGAGCCCTCCTACAATGCCAGATCCTACCTTCCACTGTTATTAGCAAACACGCATCTATGTTACAGTCCTCATTTTCACCTACTTCCTTTATAAAATTTTTTTCAAGGATTGAAATGTTTTTTGTCTTGTAGAAAGACAAGAGCTGAATGGGAGCCATGCCCATCAGCATCTCAGTTGTAGTTAGCTAGCCAGAGCCTTATTGCCTCAATAATCTGGTGTTTTAGGAGACTTTCTGATGTTGATAGAGTTGAGCCATCTGCTTACTACCCACTGAGGCTTCTTCAGTGGCAGCTGTAAAAGGCCTGTTCTCCAGGCATACTCCTGTGCTGACCTCTCTCAAGATGGTATTTCAGTGTTCTGAAATCGCCTGGTCACTTCCATATTTTTGCTCAGGCCATGTAAGATAGGGTTCAAAGCATTATTTAGGCAAAAAGAAAATTATGCTCTTTCTATGCTGAAATGCAAGTTACTGCAAGCCAGATGGCTACTATTCTACCACTCCAGGGATCACTAAATCAGAGTGCCCACAGAAGGGGATCAACAAGTATTGACTGCATGGAAGGAAAATTAGAGAATAGGAGGCAGACATCTCTGTGAAGGGTTAACTCCAGCACTGCTTTCTGCTGTGACAGAATCCACCCTTTGTTCTGAGGACAGAGATATATCCTCACAGTACTACCACACAGGCCGTATCACCATCATTCTCCAGGCAACGGACTGAAGAACAGATATTTATAAGACTCTGCTCATCGAAATGAAATCCTTACTGTGATGTTTCAGCAGTCATTTATTGTGTTAGGAATAATGAAACACAAAACCAATAGGAAATAATTTTATGTTAAATATATTAAAATAATATTTGCAAAATTTTGACCCAGATGATCAGCTCTACTATCTGCTCTGAGACAAACAGGGTCTCAATCCTGCACAGAGTCTACTTTAGAAAAGACAGGACTGTAGGGACAGACAACCCCCAAGCAAATTCCTTTAAAACTAGGACTCTTCTGGCTGAACTGGCACTGGGTCTCTTAACAGGCAAAAAAAAAAAAGGCATTACAGAGTATATTCAGTGCACGAATATCAGCCATCAAGAATTGCATCCAACTCCTAGAGCAAATTATCATCCACATCTAGATCATCTTCTTAACCAGAGGCACAACTCTTTGGAATTGCATCACTTTCTTCCCTTGCTCATCCTCTGGTCCAAGAAAGCAACCCATTTCCAGCCAAGCAGGACCTCCAACATTCTTGCTTTACTTTGGCAACTACATTTTTTCAGGAAATTTCCCAGGTTTTAGGATTTTATTTTTTTTTTGGAGAGTAGGAGAAGCAAATATTTTAAGTACTAAGCTATGATTTTTTAAGGTGTATTTATTCCTTTCAATATTTGTCATATAATATGTGTCTCATAACACACAGGAACTATAATGATGGACATATAAGAGATGCTTTTGGCACAGCATTTGGCCCTTTGCAAACATCCCTTCACAGGAATCCTTGTTTGCTGCCAATGGCAGAGACTGAAGTCTGAATTCTGGACTCAGTCAGGACTTGGCAGCCTCCAGATGGAAACACAACCCACTGTCTGCCAAACCAACACCCTAACAGATTATGCTGTTACCCTTTCTCTCTGCTGGTGCCCACCAACAGCCCAAATGAATGAATTGCCTTTGTGCTCTTTATAAAAGAATTCAGTGCAGACAATTTAGGCTGTTATAATGAGCTTCGCCTGCTCTGCACTCATGTGGAGGCTTGGTTTGCGTTCAGCTTTTGTGTTCATATCACTCTACTGGACAAGATAGCAAGTATTTGTGTGGCTGTGAACACGTGTGATCAACGTTTTTAATACAACAAATGCCTAACACAGAAGCAATTATGCAAAGACTTTATACTGGTTTTACCATCAAGGCTTTTGTAGCATTTTTACAGCTTTTTTGGCTTAAGCCCTATATTTAAATCCAGATAGACATTATTAGTAGGTTAGACTGGTAGGTTCTTTGGCAAAGTGTTTGGGTGAAATTAGTTTCTATTTGCTAAACAAAGTCAATGCTGCTGTCAGCAGCATGAGTTATGGGAGCTGCTTGACTTGCTGGGAGATGCCCCAAAGAATAATCAATTGCCTAGCAATTTGGGTTTCTTTTTTAATGTGGCTGATACATTAATGAATTTCTAATGCAGCACATGCAGTATTGCTTTTCGGAAGATGAGGTAGTTTGAGGGATAAGGAGGAAGGGTTGACTTTAACTAAGCCATCGGACTTAAAGCAATGTTCCTGCTTACTACTTCTGCTGTCTAAGAGGGCAAACTCAAATTGATGTAAATACTCCTACATCAACACAAAGTTATATGAGCTATTACAGTATAATGCATGTTTTTCTATTGTTTTGACTGCAGCCACATATAGGGCTTTTACTAATGTGGTTAAGTCAGTTACAAAAAGAATGTAAAATCTTCCAGCAAACATAGTTAAGCTACTAACACTTCCCAGTCATGAGGCTGGAAATCCCAGGATTAAGCCCTGAAAAAACTGAGCACTACTGATGCTCCAACAAGTCAAATATTTTTTAGCTTTCTTGTAAGCCCTGGCAACTACAAAGCTCTACTTTTTGGTGATACTGTTGTGACCTCAGCATTCAAAGGTGCTGCCATCTATCCATGTCAATCTCAGGACCTACAACTACAAACTCAGGACCAAAGGATAAATCAGATTGGAAGGAACCTCAGAAGGTCCTTGGGAGCTTGATGAACAGCAAATCAGCACTCCATTACAGCCAGTAGATCACCTGCTGCTTTCACACTCATTGCTAGTTCAATGAATTGCATCAAAATATTTTCCAAGAACTTCACTGTGAAGGACTTAATGAGTTACGATCTTATAACTGAATTTCAGTCTTTGGAAAAACTCAGGAACAGGAAAGCCACAAACAGGAAACTGCAAGCTATGACCACTGATAAGAAGTTGCCAAGGACTTCAGTGAACATAAGACATGAGGAACAGCAGCCAGCAGACAAATGCGTGGTTTCAAATAATGTTCAATTTGTCCAAGGCCTGTGAAACCTTGTTCAGTACCAGCCAAAGACAAACTATTTCCCCTCTAATGGCAAACTAGGCACTGGTCAGCCTTATGTAAAAGAGATGGCATTGCTCCCCTTGCAACACAGCTGGTAGGTGTGGATAGCATTCAACCTCCAAGTTTTCCGGCAAATGTCCTGTTAATGTCTTCACAGAAAAGACTTATGTTCCACGTCAGTCAGGGTATGTTTTTCAGTGACAATCAAAAGAAAACCTGTATCACAGCCAAATAGCTACCTTCTTTCATTGTCCTGGCAGCTTTCCCTCTTATCTCCAGGCCTGTGTCTTTGTCAGGCTCATTTTCTCTGTGTGCAATAGAAATCTCATCTGCTGTACCAACAGAACAGCTAGTTTTGTTTCACCCTCAGCAGCCAAGATACTGAACCTCCCCAGTGTCCGCTTTTTCCTTCTCCCATTCCCAGGCTATAGCACTCTGCTTGCCATACAGAATGGCGCATTGACTCTCTTGGTTTAAATTTTACTTTTTATTATTTTCTCTCCTTTGGGAGTGAGAGCTTAAGAGCATTTGCTGAAGACAGAATTATTAGCAAGTCGAAGCCGGCTTGCTTTATTTCTGACCACATATTTCTGGGCTGTTTTTTCAGCTTATTTTGTTCTCCTAAGTCAAATAGTTACTCTCATTTGTGATTCCTGTAACCAGGCTTTCTTTTTCCCAGCTGCCTGCTCACAATCAGTGCAATTGCTCTGGACCTGTCACTCACTAAATTATTTTCCAGCACATCCAAAAGCGTATATAGCTTTCAATATGCCACAGATTCTCAAGTATCCATTGGTGTGCACGTACCCCAGATTGCTAACTTTCAAACACCGGGATTAGTCTCAGCAGGGAAATCCAACTTCTCCTTTAAGAAGCCACTCCTTTAGCAAGGACAACTGCATCAAGCACATGACAAACAGCTGGGAAACAGGAACCACCTGCATGCAGTAGAGTTTAATTCACATTCATTCACAAGTCAACATGCTAGGCAGCAAGGCAAATCAGAGTCTTCCTAAAATATTTGGTATTATAACAGTAGCACAAGAGCATTGAATTTTGCGGCATGCCATCTTACTTCTACTAGTGTGTCAGCAAGCTAATTTTCCATCCTTTTCTGCTTGTTCTAGTGCTTTCTGCCTTCATCACTAGTTCTAAAGAGACCACTCACAGTTGGTAAACTGTACGTACTGGACTTAGAACACAAGCAAGTTTTCAGACAGTACAGCAAAGGGAAAGGATTCTTTTCCATAGCTGTTTCCTCATATGATCTTTACACTCAGCAAATGCCATTGTCTTAATTTTCTACTGAACAGGTATGGAGATCTCGCAATCCAATCTTGAAAGAAATGAAATAGCTTGAAAACCTACCAATAGCGGAAAGAGATCATTTTCCTCCAGAAGATACACTCAGAAAGCATGTCAATGTATGTTTAACCTAAAGATTTAACTGCCATAGAAATTAAGGCATGGAATAAGCACCACACTTAGAGCTTTGATCTTAATGAATTTAGCTTGCATGTACTAAATTACCCATAAGTGTTGATGAAGGCGGAATGATAATTCTAGAGCACAGTAAATAAAATGCAATTAAAAGCACCAGTGTAGCAGCACACTGGGAGTCACATTTGTGTAAGAAAGTGAGTCAGTAACAGATTAGGGAAACACGTCTCACAAACATTAGTGTAATAGCTGCAAAAAAAAGTGTCAGATTTCTTCAATTATGGCATAAGCTTAATTATATTTTAAAATATCTCAGAAAAGTCTGATTCAGTGGCTTCTTCTTAATGGCAATATCATACCACTGTGGCAAACAAAATAAATTCCCACCTGGTAAATCTGTATGTGAAGGAAATCCTTTTCTTTGTACTTCATTAATCCATGATTGTAAGTGCAAACTTCCTCATGCACTGGTCACTGCACAGTTGTTAGAGATCTCCTATTAAAACAAAGTGAAACACTGTTAGCAAATAACACCATCTCATCTTTCCAGCAATAGTAGTTTTCACATATGTACCTTATAGTAATAGAACGTTAAGTAGACTTGTTGCGAGCGATAGCGAATGAGGTTGTAAACTTAACATACGGTCTGGAAGATTTAGAAATTTCTGTCTCTAAAAGTAAGATTAATAGACCTTGCAAAGCCTCACTGAAAGAAAGGTACCTTACTGGCTCGTTTAATATTAAGCAATTATCCAGCCACATCACTCAGTCCCAAATAAAAAACACAGACAACCTTCACAAAGTCATTACTCTCACAGATATGACAGAAGGTAGCACTGTCACATCTTAGACAGCTACTCATTTTCTTCCTCCTTTTCTTTTGCCCTACAGCGGACCATGGAGGCACGTGTTAAGATCTGCACAGATCAGAGATGTAGGGACTGAGCTGCACAAGGTTTGGAAGACCAGAGGGGCAGTTCATATGAAGATAATAGGGAGGGCCTGGTGAAGGAAATGAGAAAACTAACTGGAAAAGCAGCAAAGATTACTGCTCACTAATAACCATCACTAATAAATCGCTGAACCTTTACAGAAAGGCTCTTTCAAATCAATATAGGTCCAAAACTGAGAAATCCCCTAAGAACCCTAAGTAAAAGGTAACTGTAAAACAGTAATAAATCATAGAATCATAGAACAGTTTGGGTTGGAATGAAACTTAAAGATCGCCTACTTCCAACCCCACTCTCATGGGCAGGGACACCTCCCACTAGACCAGGCTGCTCAAAGCCCCATCCAGTCTGGCCTTGAACACTTCCGGGGATGGGGCATCCACAACTTCCCTAGGCAACCTCTTCCCGTGTCTCACCATGCCCACAGTAAAAAATTTCTTCCTAATATCTAATCTAAATTTACCCTCTTTCAATTTAAAACCCTTACCCCTTGTCCTATCGCTACACTCCCTGATGAAGAGTCCCTCCCCATCTTTCCTGTAGATCCCCTTTATGTAGTGGAAGGCTGCTAAAGGTGTCCCTGGAGCCTTCTCTTGTCCATACTGAACAACCCCAGTGCTCTCAGCCTGTCTTCATAGGAGAGGTGCTCCAGCCCTCTGATCTTCATGGGCCTCAGTTGGCTCCTCATCCATCCCCAGGCAGACCTCCATGCACTCCAGCTATTCATTGACATAAAGGGTGACACCCCCTCCTCTTCTTCCCTGTCTGTCCTTCCTGAAGAGCTTGCATCTTTCCATTCCAACACTCTAGCCATAGGAAACATCACACATCTTCATGATGCCAATGAGACCATAGCCCTGCAGGCATGCACACATCTCTATTTCCTCTTGTTTATTTCCCACGCTAAAAGTGCTTGTATAGAGGCATTCAATTTGGGCCCCTAATGAAGCTGACTTACTGGCTGGAATTCCTTTGTGCTACACTCTAGGTCCTTGCCTGTTGACCTGTGATCCTTCTCGACTTTCTGGGCTTCTATTGCACATCTATTGCTGTTACTGACATCAAACTGGTAGGAGTGGGATGGATTGAGGTTTCACTCCCAAAATCAAGTTACAACAATGTATTCACTGACTCTCCCTGCAAAAACAGCTTTATAATGTCACTTGAAGGACAAGGAAAGAGTAAAAAAAAAATCATATTAATTTCATTTTCAAGGGATACTGATAGCTAGGGCAGTATTTGTAGCTGAAAAACTAATATATGGTACGCATCCTGAAAAAATGGTTTCTGTAGAATATATCAATATTCCTATTTAGGAATTAAATTAAAGTATAGGGCACAAGTAAGGTAGATTTGCTTTAAAAAGTAGAGTAACAGAGAAAAAAAATTACATAAATTTGCAATTAAGTAGTCATTAAAACAAACAGAAAAAGTACACAACTCTCATGCTTAGGGAAACATTTGCACTCTCTGGACAAGCCCTGAGCACCTCAGTTCTGTTTGTGAATGTACAGCACTCCTGAGCTTCTTAGGAGACACACCCAAGTATAAAACACTACATTAAATTCTGGGTCCTTCTGCACAGGACACCTGAAGTGAGTGAAAAAAAACGAAGCCCAACGTACAATTAAAAGAGGTTGAGAAAAGGATGTAGGAGAAAACTGAAAATAAAGTGAACTGGCTTGATAATCTGTTGGGTTATATGACAACTCTTGAAACTTAAAGATCGCCTACTTCCAACCCCACTCTCATGGGCAGGGACACCTCCCACTAGACCAGGCTGCTCAAAGCCCCATCCAGTCTGGCCTTGAACACTTCCGGGGATGGGGCATCCACAACTTCCCTAGGCAACCTCTTCCCGTGTCTCACCATGCCCACAGTAAAAAATTTCTTCCTAATATCTAATCTAAATTTACCCTCTTTCAATTTAAAACCCTTACCCCTTGTCCTATCGCTACACTCCCTGATGAAGAGTCCCTCCCCATCTTTCCTGTAGATCCCCTTTATGTAGTGGAAGGCTGCTAAAGGTGTCCCTGGAGCCTTCTCTTGTCCATACTGAACAACCCCAGTGCTCTCAGCCTGTCTTCATAGGAGAGGTGCTCCAGCCCTCTGATCTTCATGGGCCTCAGTTGGCTCCTCATCCATCCCCAGGCAGACCTCCATGCACTCCAGCTATTCATTGACATAAAGGGTGACACCCCCTCCTCTTCTTCCCTGTCTGTCCTTCCTGAAGAGCTTGCATCTTTCCATTCCAACACTCTAGCCATAGGAAACATCACACATCTTCATGATGCCAATGAGACCATAGCCCTGCAGGCATGCACACATCTCTATTTCCTCTTGTTTATTTCCCACGCTAAAAGTGCTTGTATAGAGGCATTCAATTTGGGCCCCTAATGAAGCTGACTTACTGGCTGGAATTCCTTTGTGCTACACTCTAGGTCCTTGCCTGTTGACCTGTGATCCTTCTCGACTTTCTGGGCTTCTATTGCACATCTATTGCTGTTACTGACATCAAACTGGTAGGAGTGGGATGGATTGAGGTTTCACTCCCAAAATCAAGTTACAACAATGTATTCACTGACTCTCCCTGCAAAAACAGCTTTATAATGTCACTTGAAGGACAAGGAAAGAGTAAAAAAAAAATCATATTAATTTCATTTTCAAGGGATACTGATAGCTAGGGCAGTATTTGTAGCTGAAAAACTAATATATGGTACGCATCCTGAAAAAATGGTTTCTGTAGAATATATCAATATTCCTATTTAGGAATTAAATTAAAGTATAGGGCACAAGTAAGGTAGATTTGCTTTAAAAAGTAGAGTAACAGAGAAAAAAAATTACATAAATTTGCAATTAAGTAGTCATTAAAACAAACAGAAAAAGTACACAACTCTCATGCTTAGGGAAACATTTGCACTCTCTGGACAAGCCCTGAGCACCTCAGTTCTGTTTGTGAATGTACAGCACTCCTGAGCTTCTTAGGAGACACACCCAAGTATAAAACACTACATTAAATTCTGGGTCCTTCTGCACAGGACACCTGAAGTGAGTGAAAAAAAACGAAGCCCAACGTACAATTAAAAGAGGTTGAGAAAAGGATGTAGGAGAAAACTGAAAATAAAGTGAACTGGCTTGATAATCTGTTGGGTTATATGACAACTCTTTACCAGTAAGCACAGAAAAAAGAAAGGGTTGAAATGAAGATCAAGTATATGATCAAAGCTGGGAAGGGAAATAAAAAAAAAAATAAAAAAAAAAAGAGATCAGTATCAAGAAATTTCTAACAGTGAGATGCAGAGAAATGGTGCAGATCCCCTCAAGAACCTGTTTTTAAAAAGAGTTCCCCAAAATGTCCATTCCCAAGGGTATATAACAGAAAATATTCTGGTGTCAAGTATCTGGCATTTACACTACAAAATCAATATCCACAAGGATTGTAGCAAGACATCAAAAAAATCTGGTAAAAATGGGTTTTTGAAAGAAAATGGGGATGTAACAATCATTTCTCTTTGACTGGGGAAAATGACGAGAGAGATGTCAGGAGAGAGACGCGATTCGTTTCTTGCATCCTCTCCCCAGGCACCTGGCATGGACCATTCACAGGCAACTTGGCTAGATGGTCTTTCACCCAGGAAAGATACACCAATCTCAGCAATCAAGTCACACCCAAGAGAAGAGAGGAGTCTCACCCAAGAAGAGAAAAGTTATCATGGGTCTGCTTCAAAGAAAAATGCAAGCTGGCTACTAACTTAGAGATCAGAAGGAATATTAAATAGTTAAGAGTCTTCTGAGATGTTTAGCTCTCTGGGGGTCTCCCATCTTCCAGGTAAGGAGACAGATTGACACAGGAAAAGCTGTGGTCTTCCCAAATCTAGACAGAGAGGAGCCCAAGGGAAAAGCTGAATATCTGCTTTGTTTTTTCCAAGAAAAAAAGGTGGGGTTTTTTTGGTGTAAATTTTCGCTACATAAGTGATATTTTAAATGTATCTATTTGTCACTATCATCGGCATTGCTGAAACACCACTGCCTCACAACCAAAGCTTACATTCAAAGGAAGATCTTCACCATGAAACAAAATGCAAGTCATTTGGCTAAACTGCAAAGAATTCAAAAATTAAAAAATTGCTGAATGCCAAGCATCCGATACAAAAATAAAATGTATTTTTCCTAAGAAATATTCTGCTAATCACAGAAGCATAGAAAGCAGTGCTGGAAGGGACATCATTAGGTCAGTTAGTCCTTCCTTCTTCCTCAAGACAAAAATCAACTATTCAAAGTAAACAGAACCTGAAAATTAGCCTTCATTGTAAAGTGCAGGTGCCTTTCAATGTTTTCATGCAGTAGTGGCAAAGAAAAAAGGACCAGAACTGAATGAATCCACATTTCAAAACAATAATAAGTAAAATATATTCCTCTTATCTGGGACTGGCATGCAAAATCCTGCAAATTACTGCAGTGAAGTGTGAGGAATGTACAAAAAATTAAGAATACCCATATAGTGAAAGAAATGAACATTGTGAAATGAGTGATTAGTTGGATGTTGTGACACAAATCCTTTTCAGAAGCAGTCAGAAAAGCTTACAATGGCTCATAAATCTAAAGTTAGGGAAAAAAAACAGAGACAAAAATAAAATAAAGCAAACACTCTAATAATGGGGGATCTTCCTCATATGAGGGAACAAGATAAGATTATTGGGTAATGCAAAACAAAATATTGTTTTGCTCAAGCATGCAAGACTTGACACAGGCATTACTGGGTAATGCAAAACAAAATATTGTTGAAGCTTTTGCTCAAGCATGCAAGACTTGACACAGGAAGCTATCAGTTTTATCTGATCTGTTGAGAAGATTCATATTCACAACTGGTCTGCAACCAAAGGGGATCATTCCCTGCTGTCACTGCACTGAAGCTGGGGAGGACCGTAAGCTACGCTTAGATATTCACACATATAAAATTCATTGTAAAATCTGGAGTGATTTCCCTGGCGTAGGCCCCATTCTCTCTGGCCTTAAATACTGACCATCCGCACTGGGGCCCCTTCACAGGCATAGTATGGCTATCAGACTCATCTTTACAATATTGACTAGAAAGACATATATGAAAAAATGTAAGTATACTTGTATTTCAGAGGCTTACCACGATTCAAAGAAATAAAGGAGACAGTGGGACAACACCAGTGAAGTACACAGGACTACTTCTGTGTCTGATGATCACCATATGTGAAAGTGCCATAGCAGTTCCACATTTATTTGTCAGAAAAGTTGTGAGGCCATGTCAAAAGACCTGTAATCCACATCCTAAAGCAGCTGCAGAGAACGTGAGCCTCTGTGTCACATATGTTTTAGACTAGGTGGTCTCTCTTTTCTTCTCTTTCTACATAGGTATGAGTATAATGGTACATATTTATGAGTTTGTATACGTCTCACATTTTGGCATTGACCAACTGAAAATATAGACCATTACAAAATAACTTCAGTCTTTGATAACAGAGTTGCTTTTAATGTTCCATCTTACAAGGCAGCAAAACCCCAGATTGTCTAGCAAATATTAAGACAAAGATGTTACTCTAAAGTAATAATAGATGCAGTCTCTTTTTCCAATTATAACCATGAAGACACGATTTATTCTACTCACCCAAACACATGTTTTTGTAAAAATAACGTCCTTAATAACTTCGTCATTTACTACCAGCACTCTGGGTATTTATAATCTTCAGGACAAATGGCAGTCAGAAGGCCTGCATACAAACATCTAAATTTATCTGCATGATGTTTAGTGGGGAAGAGCTGTAGAATATATATGGAACTTTTGTTGTTTTTTCCCCTATTGCAAAATACAAACATGAAGGAATCCAGTTAACTATTGTTTACTCATCCATGCCCTAGCTATAATGGCAAAAGTGGCATCTGAATTTTTAGCTAAAATATTAAATTATTATATTAAGATCATAGTAATATTTACTTTTAACATTCAACAAAGGCCAAATTCAGTGAAAGTTGATTGCAATGTGAGTGAGGCTACCTTGGTATAAAAAGAAAAACCTCCAAGGATTAGTGTATCTGATTAAATAAAAAATTGAACTGAATAAACCCAGAATGGAAACAATGAAAGGGATATGAATACAAAAAAAGAGCATGCTGAATGAAAGCAAATTATGCAAGCATGGAGAAAAAAAAAGCCACTCTGGTAACTTTTTCTGTCTCATTAGAGACCTGGAGAGAATGAACACACTAAGAGGATTCTGTTGGTCCAAGGTACACTGAGCTGTGCCAGCAAGATCGCTGTCTTTCCTTACGCTGAGTGAGCTGAGTGTTCACAGAGGATGCTGGACGTGCAGCATTTCCATGCTCCACTGCCACTATCATACAATCTTGCTTTAATGGACCCCATGCTGGAGAGAAAAAAGCTCTTTGTTGCTAGTTGTCAGTCAAGAATATCTGTCAATTGAATCAGCTTGTATTAAATTGTGAGTGACCCAAGCAAGCTAGAATACCTTGGTAGTTTCACTTTGCACTAATGATCATTTCTGAATTACCTCTTCAAACAACAGGTTTGCATCTTCATGAAGCAATGCAATTACCTATACTAACCCCCACAGTTACACTAGACCTTTTTTAGCTGTTCAGAAATGTGACCTTTGAGACTAAAGTTTCATGACATAGGACCTGCAGTAATAAGACTAGTTTTAAGCCTTAATTACCTTTAATTAAGACTAATTTTCCCTGGCTACTCATTTCTGGCCCTATTCAGCACTGCATCACCCCTTGAATTGTGGTGTTTTAAATCAGGTTAATTAAATGACCCAGGCTGAAAAACAACCCTTTAGGCAGGATTTTTTTGTTTGGATCAAAGATCATTTTCTTGACATATTTAATAGGATAGCCTACAAGAAGTTAACTCGACTGACATGGGGGCACATTGCATCCTAGAGACAAGAATATGAAGACAGAGGAATGAAACAACTTACACCAAGACCTGCAGCACAGAGTTTCAGGCCAAGATTCTCCTTCTCTTTAAATCAGCACCTGCCTAAACTTACTAAATATAAATTCTATGTGCTCAGGGAAACCAAGAAAGAGATTAGCTGATTTCAGGCACAGCCTGGAAGCTACAGAATGCGTCTCCAGATCCTTGCTTCCACAGTAGGTGATTTCAGACGGAAAATGCCATCTGTGCAGGAGGTCGGTTCCCAGCAAGATATGGACTCAACCTGCCTCCAAAGTTTACAGTTGCCTTTTCTCAAGACCTTTATCAGTATTACTTCTAACCCAGCTCATCTCAAATCAAAACTGAAAATAGTAAAAACATTTTATGTGCCAGCTAGAGGAACTACTAATATTGCTCCTAACAGCAATTATTCCTTATTGAAGAAAGGATGAAATTAAATCAGCAACAGAGCAGAGCAATATGCCTGCTCCCTGGCCTCCCCACTGCAGTAACAATATGGATGTTTTGTGCTTTCCAAAGCAGCAATTCAATCCAATTTTCCCCTTTTTTCTGTAAACTGCTCTCCTCTATTTTGAGCAACTCATCTCCCTCCTGAAGTTGGAGAAACAACAACCTACTCTTCAAAATGAAGTAGTCACCTTATTCCCATTTGTTCAGATGCTGGTTTTAAACCAATTTTCTTTTGTCTCCTCTTTCTTTTATGCAGTTGACATTCGCATCCCTTTTCCAGGCACGTTCAGCTTCCCAGCACAGGCAGCAAAGGGATTCAGGCTGACAAGAGAAGCTGATGGTTTCAGCCCCCAGGCAGTGCATTAGCTCTACGGCATGGAAGACCCTCTGCCTCTTTCCCCCCAGCATTTATGTATCCAAGGGCCAATCTGAATCCCCATCAATGGATTGTTCTGCTCTGGTCCCCTGTTTGATCTCAAAGCTTATAAATATTTCATTGAATGGTAGAATTATGACATCAGCCATGACCCAGCCAGACATCACAAAGGCAGCAAATTAATTTGTGCTCAGCTGTTCTGTTGTTTAAGATTCTGCACAAGCCCTTTCACGTTTTGATAAAGTCATAGTTCACAGCTATATCATAACTCTAAATATGACCCTTTAATGACATTGCAGTCAGGAGATATGACATTTTTTGCCAGCTAGCAGTGGAATTTTTGCTATATCCATTAGATAGAAAGATTAGATAGATATCGGAGAGTATATATAGAAAATACTATCAGCAGTCAATCTGGAGCTAAAGGCAGCTTCAGGCACATGACACTCACAGGTTATTTTCAAGCTAATGGAATTTAGCATTCTCCTCAATCTAACATCTGTATTCAAAGAGTCAGCCACTGTATCTTTGTCACAACATCAGTATTGTTGAACATTAGCCCACGGGTTTTTTTCCTTCCCCCCGCCCTGTTCTAGGCAAACATGCTTCAGATCAATAACATCTCCTTTTCACTTCATCATGAGCTCATTCCTTACTTTAAAGGAGTCTTAGAAAATAAGGTATTTTAGAGAAATAAAACAAACAACAACAAAAAAATACATTATTCCAACTGAGAAGTTAGGGGTTTTTGCTATGAGATATATTTTAAAATAAAATATCTGTGAAAAAAACCCCATGCTATTGTATAAATCAGAACGTTCATCCACTAACAAAAAAACTCACAAGCTCCAAGCACCTTAATTCAGAATGATAGCACAGTATTTTTCTGTTAAAAAAAAAAAAATTGTCCCCTCAATTTGCTTTCATTAAAAAAAGTGTGTGAGCATCTAAGTGTATTTTTATATACATAGATATATATTTATACACACTATGCATCTGGAGGCTACCTTTTCCTTCTTTCAGTACTTTCTACCTTGGCTTTTTTTTTTTTTTTTTTTTGTGAGAGATTACATGAACCCATGGCTTTGCTTCTAGGATAGATGGATCTCATGGATACACCAGTGTATATGGGGAAACAGTATTGTTAGTGACAGTACAGGACTACACAAGGAAAGCCACTTGGAAGATTATATGGAGTGCAAGGCCATTAGAAAAGCAATGTTCTTCCCCCATGACGGGAGATGGGCACACGTCATGGAGCAGAGTTCCAGACCAGAATTCAGAAGTTGCCCAAAGGTTAGTCTGGGTGCAACCCCAGCAGAGCAGGGCCTTGTGAAAGTGCCTTCATGAAGCCAATTTTTTTACTCCTGACAACTGGAGAATTTCAGAGGTTCATGCCTCCAAATTATACTAATATATTCCTACTACATCCTTTCATTTGGGGAAACTCAGACTGTTTGAACAAATATTTAATTAAGCCTTATATGGCACAGCAGGGAAAATATTTTTAATGACATCCTGCGGTCAAAATTAAAATTTGCTGACAGTTACCTCACAGTGGCGTCCAAATTTTACACTTTTTTTCATGGATAAAAGAGTTATGTTTAGCAACAGTTGGCAAAACCCTGACCTTTCTTGGTTATATCTCACAACATTGGAACACCTCTGGGATGTAACATGTCAAGTGTTGGAGAGCATGCACCAACTCTGTGTGATGAGGTTCAGGATAAGAAGCAGAGAACAGGGAAATTTGGAAAGAGGATATACAGTTACCTCCACCAGCACCTAGATAAGAGACCACCAGCACCTGTACTTCCATGATACTATAGTCTAAGATTTACAAGATCATTACCTTAATCAATTTTTAAAGGTTTAAAAATACATTTTTTTAAGGGCCCAAGACTTCATCCATACCAAATATAGACAAGGCTAAAATTAGAAGCTAGAGATAATTGCTTAGAAGTTTCAAGTGTACGTCTTGTCTGTTTTGGTAATTTTCCAGTACGCAGAGATTTCCAATCAGTATTTGCTTAGAGAAGTTAAGCTTTTCCTGCTGGAGAAACTCGGTGTGGGAAACTGTAATCACAAACTGCAATGAATAGGGAAATTATTGATATGGCCGTTACCTTTCAAAACTAGAGATGTTCTATCTCTTGTCCTTAGTATCATCGTGTAATTTGCAGACTCATATAAACCAGTGAGTTTTCTGCATCTCCCTTAAAGGGATTTGAATATCCAGAGGAAAAATGATCCCTCAGATTCTGTAGGAAATGGAGATGTGTCCAATGGAGGGGAAATTAAGACCTTGATGTAATTAAATCAACTTAGTAACAACTATTTTGGAGATTCATGCTAAGAAGGGTTTTTCCAGGTTGCTCCTTCAGCAACTTTGCTGGAACTTGAAAGGAAATGTGATGCTGATGAGGTAGTAATTATTAAAGAAATACTGTCATGGCCCAGTCTGTTGTTACAAATTATAAAAATTGATTTTAACCCAGTTCAAATAGCTCCATTATTCTCAGCTGTCAGTGAGCTCACATTTTAGAAGTATCTCCACTAAAAGTAAATTAAGAATTCTTTCTTTTTAAATGGCTGAAAGTGTTTCAGGAACCCAGATAAGTAAACACATATTCATACGTGCATTTATATTTGATATTACATTCAAAGAAGTAAAAGCAGCAGCAATATTTCTCAGCAGATAGCTGCAGGCTAAAAAAGATAAAAAACAAAAATACTTTTCCTGAACAAAGAACTAGTTGAAGACTAGGGAAGTATATATTCTCTAAATCAATAAATTGCACAAAAATATAATTTGACATCATGCATAACGTTTCTGAGAATTTGTCTTCCACAGATACATTCATCAAATTATATCAGCCTTTAGATTTTTATTTCATTAAGAAGGAGGAGGAAAACTTCACCTTTGAACATGACAAATGTCACTATAAGCAAAAATGGACAATGACAGATCACTCACTAACCAAAGAGTCTTCTCCAGCTTCATTCCCATCATATGTACTGCAACAGCAGGAAGTTATAGAACTGCCCAGGAAAAGACATGAACCATGCACATGTGCGTGTCTAATGCACTAACAAGGTTTTTGGAGACAGACTTATCTACATACAGATATAATATAACCATGTAGCCAAGCTTAAGATTTTTGCCTTTGCAAATACTAAATGCAAGATAGTCATACTTTTAGCAAAAGCAAGCAAAGAACAATACACCCGTGCTTGGGACACCACAGACATCTTTCTTTCACTCACATGCATGACACCTGTTGTGTAATTTTCAGATGTTAATGTTAAGCCACAAATACCATTCTCAGAGTGGAGATACACGATAACACAAGAAACGTCTGGAGACATCTAGGCATGAACATCCATCCAAAAAACCAACATGACACATCATACTGCTTACATCAATTCTAGCTCCACTATTACTCACGGTACTTAGCTTATGCTTTGGCACAGAACTCCATTATATTTTTAGTCAATGTGTTAAAATAATATAAAGCAAATTTTTTTGAAAAAATGGAGTTTTCATTTAATCTTTTTTTCCCCCTATAAATATCCCAAAGAAGTGATTTCCATTATTATGGAAAGACAGAACAAAATAGGGCAAAATTTTAACAGTCAGCCTTGTCTCTGCTAATTTACTTTGTATTAAAAGCCAGACAGCATAACTGAACCAGAAAAATGCTGTAAATTTATATAGCCAGAACTTTCAGACTTATTACACATTATTGCTCTGTTCACAATTAACCAAATTAATTCCCATTTTAAAGAGCTTTTAAGAGCAGCAAGGAATACTTGATTTATCTGTTATTTGCTCTCCCATTTATTAACCTTATGGTTTCACTCTTCTGCAGTTTACTAGAAGTAAACAAATCCCAGGTGAAAGCCAATAAAATACTTCTTTTGTAATGTTAATGCTACTGTCTTTATAAATCTCCGATTCCAGGCACAGCCTTAGCTCCTTACTGGCTTTGATTTACGAGTGGGTTGACCTGGGCCTAACCCTGTCAGCCTTAGTTCAGAGAAAGTCCTTAGGATTACAGGCTTCTGATCTGGCAAATTCCTGAGAGGAAAAAATTTAACTGAGGAAGGCTCTCTCTGACAAGTGATAAAGCCCCATTCTTTTCAGGTTACACTAGAGACGGGGTTATGGGCAGAATTAATTGAGGGAGACACAGGGACACTAAGAAAAAAAAAAAAAACATGAAAGAAAAAAAGGAGAGAATACAGAGTTTATGGGAGAATTACTGAAAAGTGAAGAAGGAGGGGTTGAAGGGAAGCAATCAATTCCCATTTATAAAGTAGGGAGTCTAGCAAACTAATTAGCATTAGAGCCAGATCAATTTTCTTACACAAAGTATTTTATGAGATTGTTACATGACACTATACTAATTAAAACTGATTGGCCTAATTAGAGCAGCATTAATAACATAGCAGGCACTGGCAGCAGCACCGCTTAGTCCGTGATGTGCTTTAAAGATAAAGACACGTGAGAGTCACCACAGACAGCCCTTGTTCTAACAACATTTTGTTTTGCAGCAAGCCAGCAGTTTGCCTGTGATCACACCATTGGTCAATAGCTTGCTTCTTTTCTGCTATGGAAGAAAAGGAAGAAAAATGGCAAATTAGCCAGAACTGAAAACAATGGTGTGTTAGAAAAGCAATTAGTGAGAAACAAATATAAAGCATGGACCTGATTCTCCTGTGCCCTGAACCTTGGGAAATCATTTACTGAGAGCTTCACCCAGGCTTTGCTATTGCATAAAAGACATGCAAGCTAAGGAGGTAGAAAAATGCACTGCCTAGCTCAGCAGATTACAGCCCTGGGAGTCTACAAACACTGATCAGCCTACAAGCTTCCAGGCGTTCCCCAAGGACTTACTGAATAACCAGTATTTCCCAGAAGTTGTTCATGAGAAGTTGCCCAGATTTAAGATGTGACGAGAACCGTCCTTAATAAGAAACTTTTCTGAACATGAAGATTTTTAAGGAGAATACTAGATAGTATATGCAATCCTGGTTTATCCTTTGAGGAAATGAGGGAAATTTCATAAAAAGCATGTTTCTAGTTTGGGTATGAATAACAAGAAATGGCTGGATGAATAAATGAATGAATGAGCAACCTTCTACAAGTATTTGAATGAAGACAAGGCATCAAATAAATGTCTTATTTTTTCTACAGTTAAGTATGTAAAAGGAAACAAAACCACTATTAAACAAGTTCAAAGTGAAGAGCTATTCAGAATTAAGTGGAATATTCCCCAGTGGTATTTTGGAGCTCACTTCTGTTTGCCATTTAGTCTTTACTGCTGTGATTCTGACATGATAAGTGAGAAATAAACATGTACTGAGAAATCAGGATATTTAGGGTTTAGTTGCTGCAGATCAAAGTATTGAAAATTTTAGATTAACAAGAGAGATCAATATTGTAAACAGATAGATAGTTAGACAATACAAAAACCTTAGAAAGTAGAAGTTTTTCTCTGAAGCAAAAATTCCAGTCTATAATGATTATAGAGGTAGTAGAGTATGGCTGCCAACACTCTCTTCCTCGTCGCACAATAGCACAAAATAAAACCAAACACAACGATAATTTGCATCCAAAAGATACTGCCTTGAAACCACCCATCCTGGTCACTGCTGCCTTCCACAGAACTACTACAAAGTAGGTACTCCATGTATATTATCTCCAGAGGAGATACACTTCCAAAATAACTTCAGCTGTACCAGAATTTTTCACCCACATGGGTAAATTTTCATAAGCAAAGCAATGTATTTCAAGATAAAAACAGCTTTGTGAGTCAAATGCAAAATTATGTTTCTAATGCACCAGAATTCAAGTAGGAATTTATTCTAGTAACTTAATAGAATCAGAATTGTTTAGGTTGGCAAAGGCCCTTAAGATCTTTAAGTCCAGCTGTTAACCTAGCACTGCCAAGTCTACTTCTAAGCCATGTCCCTAGCACCACATCTACATGTCTTTTCAACACCTCCAGGGATGGTGTCTCAACCACTTCCCTGGTCAGCCAGTTCCAATGCTTGCCAACCCTTTCAGTCAATAATTTTTTCCTAATATTCAATCTAAACATCCCATGGTGCAACTTAATGCTGTTTCCTCTTGTCCTATCACTTGTTACTTCGGAGAAGTAACCAGTTTCTCCAGCAGCATGCTGTACATAATGGTGTGAATGGCTTTATTAAAGTCAACAGGTAGACAACATCCACAGCCTTTCCCCTGTCCACTAAGTGGGTCACCTTGTCATAAAAATAAGATCAACCAAGTCAAGCAGGACCTGCCTTTCGTAAACCCATGCTGACTGGGCCTGATCACCTGGTTGTCCTGCAAGTGCTGTGTGATGGCACTCAAGATTATAATCTTCCTGGCACCAAGGTCAGACTGACAGGCCTGTAGTTCCATGGATCCTCTTTGAGGCCCTTCTTGTAGATGGGCATCAAATTTGCTAACTTCAACTTGGTCAATTGGTCAACTGGGACCTCCGTGGTTAGCCAGGAGTGCTGATATAGAACCACAGAATTGTTTAGGTTGGAAAAGATCTTTAAAATCATCAAGTCAACCGTCATCCTGCTGTGCCACGATGGTCAACTTCTCCAAGTACAGAAGTACTTACAGAGACTTCCCTTCCAGAAGGAAAGGAGGAAAGAGGAAAATGGTAAAGCCCATAAAGAGCCTGCAATAAATTACAATGTTTGTGGTTATAATTTTAGTTATTTGCCTATCATACATGAATATGTACTCATTGCTTTTAAATAAATACGTATATTATCATTTCCTGAGTCTGAATACATATTTAAAGCACAGTAGTGCAGAAATAAAATGCATACAATTTGTTGATTTTAATTTTTTAATCTTCACAAATTAATTTTAAATTATTATACTCCATAATAATTATGTAAAAGATATATCTGAAGAAAAAGTACTTGTGTAATGGACAAGGTGAATCTGCCACTAAATTATACAATTCAACCTACAGTGAGTCTCTGAAGAGACCAGGGCAATTAATGGACCTTTGCTTCCATGAATCACATGGCTCAGCTTTGCAGTCTTCCATGATGCACAGCATCTGCCAAGTATCACCTTAAGAATTTCTATGTATTTCACACAAACATACCTCTGAACTGTGGAGAGATTTTACTGACATTCATTTGATAACATCTGAATAACTCACAACTTGGAAAGTTACAAACAGGCTATTATTAAGTGCAAAAATATTTTTAAAAGCCATAGAATTTTACCATTCTTGCCCTGGTACACATAACTGAACACTTCCATGTAACTTTCTGATGGGTTACACAGCTGAATGCACATTGTGTAGCTGAAGGTCATCCCCTAGGTTTGTGTGTCCCTAAGTCTCCTACAGCACCACCTCCCTTTTTGTGGCTCACTTTGTGAGCATAAATCTTTATCTTTTGAGGGGTTTGGAAACTGTACCTGAAATCCCAACTGTCAGACTTCAGGACCTCTGCTGAACCCCAGATCCACCCTGTTATTTAAGCATATTTTTTCCTCAAACAGGCAGATCTGCTGGCAGTCTGGGTTTACAGTTCTATTTGGAAGGACTTAATATTTGACACAAAATCACAGAATCTTCATGGTTGCAAAAAGACCTCTGAGATCACTGAGTCCAGTCTTGCACACACAGAAGACCCCCACAATCTCAGCCACTAAAGCATGCCCTGAAGTGCCACATCTACATGTTTCTTAAATACCTCCAAGGATGGTGACTCAACCACCTTCCCTTGGCAGGAGGGAGCACACAAACTAATGCAACAACTGCAAAGGTTCCAAAAATCTAATCGTTGCTGTATACAGTACAAGAAAGATATTGATATACTGGGAATAAAATAAAATCTGCTTTCAGTGCTCTGCCTCAATTTATTTGTCAGTCCTGACTGGCTTTTGCACTTAAAGCAAATTTAACTCAGTGGTCCAGTTTCCTTTGTTCTGTTCATGGTTTCTTCTGCAATCCATAGATTTTTCTGTGCTCACTTCCTTCATCATCAGATGGCCCTGCAGCTAAATTACACCTCTACCCAGAAAAGAATTCTCTTTTCTTATTCTTTAATGTGCCCATTATTACCATTCATTCTGCTCCCTTTTCACTTTTGCCATTTCTTAAGCTAACAAACTAGTACCAAGTAGTTTCTTCTTTCCATTTGCAGGTTAGTGCATTCTGCAAAGCCTCATGCTAGAGACTAGAAAAAATAGCTTTTTCATAGGCTGCATGCAGACCATTTTTCCTGATACTCTCCTCTGACGAAACCCAGAGTTTAATAAGACTGTCCTGGAAGTGCCATAACTCACCCCCTAGTTATGCCTAACACTATATGACTAACTCTACATACACAACGGTATTGATTAAGTTACTTCACAACACCAATCAAAATTTATAAATTGTACAATATATGTAAAAATAATCTGATTTTCAGCCAGCTCTTCCTATCCCGAATGTCAGGTCACCTTTATTTGTGTGCCTAAGTATGGATTTGGTAGCTAAGTTTATGGACCAGCTTCAAAACTACAGTTCAACTAGAACCAAAAATTATAGTGCTAACATTCACTCCAGTTTGTTGATCATGGCAGTGCCAGATGTGTGTTCTGGGAAAAAGCACAAAAAGTGTCGTTCAGCATTTAAGCTGATCTAAAGAGAAAGGGCTGTCTAACACTTGCTGTCAACCATTGCTGTTTAGACACATGAACTTTAGTTAGTTTAACAAAGAACAGAAATCATTTGAGTGTTAACAAATATCATAATACTTCTGAAAAATCTGAACTTTTGAGTTATACAACAGGGATGCCATTTTAATTATATGCAGCATTGTGAAGTCTTGCATCTGTTCAGAATTTTTTGAACACTTTGGAAAGGCAGTTGTTGTCATCTTCAATAGTACCCTACAGTGTATTAAAATACCACAGGAAGGACATTAATAAAACAGAGGTGCATCAAATGCATAAAAATAAGAAAGTGCTGAGGGGTCAAAAATGTTAGAAACTGTAATCATGTTTCTGAGCTTTTATTTAGTTCTGTTTAAATATACCACTAATGGATGTTAAATATATTGGTCCACATCCTCAGCTGGGGAAAAAAAAAATAAAATCAATAAAGCTTAAATAGATTTATATCCATTGCGGTTCTGCCCCCCTATCCTGATATTTACATTTCTGGCAGTTCATTTGTCTTCAGTCTACTTCCTGAAAACTTTCAGTTTTGCAAGCCATGAGAAAACCAAGAACCTTTTAGACTACCTTTGGTGCAAGTCTCACTGCTGAAAGCATAATCACCCTTTCATATAATCTCATTTTGACTGGACCCGTTCAAATGTTCTTACTGCTCAAAAGGAAAATTAACGGTCCAGATAAAAAAAGTGCATGTTCCACAATAGATTGTCTCCAGCTGTATAGCCAAATATAATCCACTTCTTAAGCCTCTTAAGCCACAGTCTCCCATTTGCTTTTACTTGGAGCCTCTACAAATTAAAACACAATGAGGCACAGCATCCAAGAGATTAAATCACCATGAACTGACTTTCAGCTAAGACAGTGCTTTGTTTGCTTTAACAGACCTTGCTATTCATTGCCACTTAATATCCATCACCAAACAGTCCCGAACCATCAATTACATTGCACTTTACTATGAACTCTGATGCTCCGCAGACCATGAAAGGGTACGCCTTCCCAAAAATCCGAACTGGAAGTAGCTTAGCTTCAGTGACAAGGTAATCATCTTGTAAGGTAACAGTTCAACTCATCATCTACACTTGTAATGCATCCACTTTCAAATGACACAAGAGGCTTCTAGGTCCCGTTCCTCTAAAACATGAACTGTATGACAAATCCTGTCCCTTCTCTGGAATGCTGTGGCAGTCGTAGGAAAGCTGCAGAGAACCAGCAATGGCTGAGAGAGACTGCCTCACCTGATTGGCTGCACCATTGTGCATGGACATGGGCATGTGGGCAACTTGAGTAAAAACCAGAACAGAACTCAGGAATATTTAACAACTCAAGAAAACCCTACCACAAAACATATTCTAGAAAATGGTATCTTCAAAACCAAACTTTTCAAAAGCAGACTAGAATAGATTGGTTTTGATGGACAGAAATTTTCCATTTTGACACTCTGTACAAATCTTTTGTGGAAGGAGAGGGAGTTTGACAATGGTATTTAAAGAAGGAAAAAAGCTTTTGTGTACTGTTAGAACAAACATTTCAATGGACATAATTTTTACTCTAGTCCCTCACCTAAAAGCGTGTTAGAAAGCAATGTGCTTTAATCCGGTTATATAATATTTGCAATAGTAATCTGTCCTGCAAATAGGAAAAAAGTCTATTTTGTGCCTGGCTATAAAAAAATTATTCCAGTTATGGGAAATAATCAATTTTTATAACCAGATTTAACTGGTTATTCTGGTGCACCAGAATACAGCAGCAACTTAGCCCCACATATCCTGCAGGTCAACTTTGCAAGGGAAAATTTTGAGAAGGGACACAAAGGAACCAAGAAGTTCCTCATTCAGGGTGACACGGTACCACAACAGCACAACTGGGAATATGGCCTTGACTTCACCCAAACCATTTAATGCACCATCTAATTAGCATACTATGCACAATTTCACTCAACACAAGAATAAAAAAGATTTTAAAAGAGACACATAAAACAGTGCAAAAAAAGAGCAAGAATGCATAAGCTGTGAATCAGCATTAACTTTCCAATTGTGTGACCATAATGCTCACTTGCCTGGAATCATCACAACTGCAGATGGAATAGTTTCACAGACTATCTTAACTGTGAACATCTGATGAATCTGGGGATCACAGGAGCACTTACATTGTTGGTAAGCCTACAAATCAAACAACTGTAAACCAGAATCTAAGTAATGACAGGTTACTCAGTAATGATGGTATCATTCTAGATACCATCAATGCCAGAAGTCTGTTAATACTGGGTCTACATTCAGATCACTTGTACCATTTTCAAACTCCACTGGGTTTGCAAAACACACCATTTTTTCTTGCCAGGTGGTTTAAGACATAACTAACCCCTCCACAACAATATCTTACAAGACTTAGCAGACCCATAAACAACAAAATCACCTTCAAAGATACTTTGAAATAACTACAAAGAGTTAAGGGAAGACAAATTACGATTTATGCTCTATCCCCCCTTGAACAAACAAAGACGAAGAATCATAAGGTGGATGATGTCTCAGGTATTTTTTCTTTCAATACCAAGGTGGTTTGGGGTGGCAGTTCTCAGCTTGCTTTCTGATCATCCCTCAAGGAGAAAAGCAAAGTATGTCCCAAGGAACTGAACAGGAGTGGCTCTGCATGCTTGGATCTACAGGCAACTGCACAATTGGGTCTGAAATAATGGAGAGGAAATTAAGAAGCAATCAACCAGAAAATCCCTTCCTTTCGCCATCTGTCTGAGCGGAGATGCTTTAGCTGGGCCATGTGCCTCACCTGAACCCTCATAGGACACAACATTGAAACAAATTCATGCTCTCAAGTATGCCATGGCCGAGCACCTTGTCCTTACAAAATTTCAATTGTGTTTTGGGTCCACAGTGCTACTTAAGGACAGTTAGCAGCTTGATTCCTTTATGTGGAGGTCAGAGGAGGAAAGCAATGCACCAGGATGACGGAGGACTCCAAAAGAAAGTCCAAATTTCTGCCCCCCTCCTCACAAGAATGGGCCAAATTCTCTCCAGGGTCCCAGGCATGGGTCCACTGGGACCCAACACTCCTGCAAAAAGGGACTGGGAACTGGTTTTGGCCAGGCCACAAGGCACAGGGTTAGCCCAACCCTTGGGGCTGATGCTCTAAGGCAGGAGGGACAGTTGAGCCAAGTGGGTCCCAACCCTCCCTTAGGCAGAGATGTTCAGGGATGAGGAGATGGATTGCATCTTGGCAGAGCTCCATTTAAAACCAGGAATGGGGGATTTCTCCACTGTGCAACAGCATGCTCAAGGGCCACCAGAAACAGCCTACAACTTCTCTGGGGCATTTGTTGTTCATCAAGGCATGCTTTGTATCAAGAAACCAGATCCCTGAAGAGCCCTACTCAGATTGCCAATACAGAAATCATTTGCTTCTCAGAAAACACTGTATGTAATGCAATCGTCCCATTTTCCCAATCTGAGTGGTGCCTTCCCTGAGTTTTGTATGGTGTACACAGCTTTTCTTCACTGCACAGAGTTTGCCAGCCAGCACCAAGCTCAGCCTCCCCAGCTTCCCCCGCCAGAGAGCTCCACGATCTTGTGTGGCCCCTGGCCCAAGATGTTCCCCTCTCAATTTTGCCAAGTAATAGCCATGAACATTTCAGATTGGGACACTGCTTCAGCTTTACAAAACAATAGAGCAATCCTTTTCTCTCCCGTCCCCAAAATTACATTCATACTTGTGGCGGACATTTTGCACTGTAAATCCAGACTATAGGGTTATTCTTTCAGACACACACACACAAACACACAGGCAGACATTTCTGAAATTTTTCTTTAAAAATATTTAGTTTTTTTAAAAAATAGGTCTAGTGCTGAAACTTCCCGAGAAGAATCCTTCTTTTTGAAAGTGATACTTTCCCCCAAAACTTCATGAACTAAAATGATTAAAAAGTCTAAGCTCTTTTATCCTCCCTTCCCATTCTTCTTTCATTTCCTTTTTGCTGCTTAATCTAAGAGCAATAATATTTTAAATATTTATGTATAATTTTTTTCTTGATTTTGGGTGGGGTTTTTTGGGCTATTCAGAAAAGAAACAGAGTAGAAATATTAAAAAGGGGGAAAAGTAGTAAGAAACAAAACAAAGAAGAAAAAAAAAGAAAAAAACCCAGACAAAACTTACCTTCTCCAGCTACTATTTTTGCAGCATAACAGAAGAATGAAAAAGGAATGGATGCACGGAAGAAACTATGAAGAGGTTTTTTTGAAAATATGCTATGCATAAATTGAAAAAGCTTGCAATCAATACCCAGTGTGAAAAAAAATTGTAACCAGGTATAGTCATATTGATGTACCTAGCAACTTGTTTTGGAAAGGACAGCTTCGTGACCTGCTATACATCAGCTTCATCACAAATAGTGAGCAAGAGAGCATTCAGAGGATGCTGCCTCCCCCGATGAGTCTGTGAGAAACCTCAGTATGACAGTAATAATTTTATGACTATTATGTGTCCCATCTGTGTGATATTTATGCATTTGCTTTATGATTTCAAGATGTTAATTCAGGCAGGAAAACAGACAACAGCTTCATATAGCATCATTTACCAACCTTTAAAGGACAACACAGGTTGGTCTTTTGCTAGGAAATTACACCTCAGGCTATTCTGAACAGCAGCGTCTGGCTTGTAAACACAGACAATGGAATTCAAGAGAGAAAATGTGTAACATTTGGTGGAGAAAAACACAATTTCTAATGAGTGAGAGAAAAATGTGGTACGGAGTTCCATGGAGTTCGTTGAATTCCCCATGGCTAACAGGAACTGGGGAACCCAGGAAGACAAAAGCTAAGCAAGTAATTAGCCTAAAAGCTGCAACAAGCTTTTTTCCTAATGTTCAGAATTATTTTTTTTTTAATTTTTTTTTTTTAACACCTCAGCTTTGTTTTCTTCACTGAATTACAATTATGTTGTGTTCCTGGTCAATGGTTAAAGTTGTCCAAAGAGTGAGCAATGGTTACTGAAACCATAAAGATCAGTTAAAACCTTCTACTACCTATACCCAAATCATGGTCACCATGGGGACCTGGTCTAAGGCCAGGACAATCATGGGCTTCTGCCCATGGACCTGGGCAGGACCAGCCATTTAAATTGGTGCCCCCTAGAACAGGTTGAAGACAGAAGCCCAACAAGACCTAACTGTGACTCTGACCCTAGCTGGAGTTCAAGACTGCAAAGCACAAGCCACAGTTTCCTGACATGAAAGCATCAGCTAGCTAGACAGCGCTGCCCCAGGGCCAGAAAACAACAGAGTACCGTTTCAGAGTTACACGCTCCCTCTAATTGCAAAGCTCCCACAACACTGGCAGAATGCTCCCTCAGTTCAGGGTACAGGATGACTTCGGCAAGACACATACTTCACACAGTACATGTAGAAAAGGGGTAAGTATCACCTATACTATAGGCCCACTAACACCCAAAGGTCTCTGTCCTTATGTCAGTTGCTGCTCTTATAGTGTTGTTCCCCCTTGTGACTCTAGTAAGAAAGCAATAGGGTGAACATCATTTAAGACACACAGACCTGGCCATCTTCCTCTGGGTAGCACACTATCTCTCCAGCAATACACGGTACTGTTGCTGTTGAACTGCAAGTGTAACCTTGCACCTATCTGCAACTTCCAGTTTTGTGCTTGGGAATGTCCTCCCCTACTCTACCTACTTCTGAATTGCACCTTGATGTTTTGAACATTAGGTGCTAAGTTATTTCTACCTATAGGAGTCCCCTAAACAAGAAGCTCCTATAGCTTCCACATGACAAAGTTTTGCCTGGAAAAGCTTTTTATCTGGAAAGCAGAAGTTGAAAATTTTAAGCAAAATATCTGTTCCAAGCTGCTTATAAATAATACTAAAATTAATTTCAGGCAAGAGATCAGAAGCAAAACAAGATATATATATATATAAAATATGTGATTGCGTGTGCAACAGAAGGAAAGAAACAACAAATGGACCACGTAGACTAAAATAAAGATGAGAGAGCCTCAAACGCGGGACTCGAAATTGCAATGCCACCCATGCTCCCAAAAGTATACCCTGCTTAAATATAGGATTGGTAGATGAAATAATTTAAAAATAAGAATTTGAGGCCTGTATAAAGTATCTTAACACATGAACAGTTATACATTTTATTCTGCACTGCTGCAACTTCTGCTATCAAATAACAAAACCTGTATAGATACACAAGACACCACCTTGGCACTGACTTTCTGAATCAATAGACAAAAATATTTTTTCAGTTCTTGACACAAGGGAGCTTACAAGGGATGTGAACACTTGAATACTTTGTGTTTCCCTAAGGTAAGAAGTCTTCTACTTTTCCTCTCCAAGAGGACCTCACAGAACATGACATTTTGTTGTGATTACGGACCATGACAGAAGAGGGAGCAACTCTCCACTTTGCACCAGAAAAGAAAGTCTCTGATCAACGTGAATTTCCATGGAGCACATTTGCAAAGTGGGAATATTCCTTTTGCTTATAAATAAATCAACCCATGAGATGGGATACTACCATATCTTAAACTCTTAATCTCTACTAAACTTATAAAGACCATAAAATTAACAGCTGCACATTACTTAGACACAATTTGAAGAGATGTTATGATGTGTCATCAAATTGTCCAAACTGGCCCTCCAGAGGAGGGCCATGAAGATGATCAGAGTGATGGAGCACCTCTCCTATGAAGACAGGCTGAGAGCACTGGGGTTGTTCAGCCTGAAGAAGGCTCCAGGGAGACTTTTTAGCAGCCTTCCAGTACCTAAAGGGGGCCTACAGAATAGATGGGGAGGGACTCTTCATCAGGGAGTGTAGCGATAGGATGAGGGGTAATGGTTTTAAAATGAAAGAGGTAGATTTAGATCAGATATTAGGAAGAAATTCTTTACTCTGAGGATGGCAAGACACTGGAAAAGGTTGCCCAGGGAAGCTGCAGATGCCCCATCCCTGGAAGTGTTCAAGACCAGGTTGGATGGGGCTTTGAGTAACCTGATCTAGTGGGCCATGTTCCCACCCAGGGCAGGGGGGTTGGAAGTAGATGATCTTTAAGGTCAATTCCAACTCAAACAATTGTATGCTTCTATGAAATACATTTTTAAACAATTCTGCCAACTCTTTGGTAGGGATCAGGATTCTCGCATGTCCTTGCATGTTGTAGTTATGTGAATAGAAACTTATTTATAAGACTGCCTTTCCCTACCTGTATACAAACCTGACACCAAAATAAGTTTCTGGGTGATTTAATAAGCCACTTTTTTGCATGAAGAACTGTACCAATTTGTGTTGATGTCAGTAGAAAATAGTCTTATTAAATTCAATAGTTTTGGCTCGGAAATGTGGTGGGGGTGGAACCTGGAATGATACAATAGTCGTCAGACTACAACTGCAAACACGTATCACACACAGTTAAGGAGCTCAGTTTTCAACAGCTTTCCTCTCATAACAAACAGGTACTCAACTCTGAAGTCCTTCCTTCCTTCCTCATTATCCTGCACTACAAAATCATTCCCTCCTATTGCATCAGGACAAGAATGACCAGCTGTGACTACATGCTGATCTCATGATCTCTCATTACTAGCACCGCTTGTTAGGGAAAAAGAACTTGAAAAGTTCAGAATAACTTGGAAGAATTTTCACTGTGAACATTTGTGAAAGGATCTTTAAAATAACAGAAAGTCCTAGGTCTCTTCCATTCATTTAACAAAGGAAATGTAGAGCAAGCATTTGCTAGGGTAGATTTTCTGTTCACATAACAAAAGTTGTAAATGGCACATTATCTACTTTCTCATCTTATTTGTAAAGTAGGAAAAAAAAATCTATTTTATTGAACTGGATGCTCAGTGCTTTCTCACTAATGCAATATTAAGAGCCCTTTTCTATTACTAGAGCAGAGCTTTAAATTAAACACCAAATACATTTTGTCAGATGAAGCATGGCAAATGTGGCCACCCTTCAAGAAGGGTTGACAGTTTAGCCGTGTGCACTGTGGGTCTATCATCAAGCATTACTGACTAATGTATCACTGCCTGATAGGGTGCAGTTCCCATCCACTCACCAATTTAAGCTTTCTCCCTCCCTCTTCCCATAAGAGGTTTTATTGATATTGGTTCCTCTAATAATGATTCTTTTCTAAATTCAGTCAACAGCTGTTTTAGTAAGCCAGAAACAGAAAATAAAAGCTTTGAAGCCTTGTTTGTTGATCTAAAAATCCTTTACAACATCTGAGGAAAATATTCCCTCTGACCTGCGAGAAAAAAAGCAGGGGTGTTGATTTATATAGGTGCAAGGGAATTCAAAATATGGGAAATATTTGCAAACTATCCCCTTTAAATACAGAAGATTGAAGGACATTAGAGACAGCTGGGGAGTTTAGGAACTATTTTATGCTTTGATTTCATCAATATCAACTCCCTCACAAAACTTAGTAAGTCGACATGCGTACTTCAATTGTTCACATGCATATACAATCTCTCCTAACCTGCTCCTACAAGGTGTTGCTTTACTACAAAGAGCACATACATAGAAAATTGCCACAGCTCAGTTATCTTTGTGTGACCAAGTTCGTGCAAGTTTTAGGTCTTTACTAAATTACATTAATTACAGGAAAGCAAAGATGTTTTATCCTTGGTTTTCTCTGGATTTGGTCCAACTCAGCCTTGAACTGGGATGCCCATAGGATTAAGGGCCATATTGCCCTCCATGCCTTACATAGCTCTGTTGGCAGAAAGCAGTCCTCATAGGTCTCTTAGCAATATCAGCAGCAATTTCACAGACACACATGAGAAAGAATTTGTCCCTTACTGTTTAAAAATCAAAGACATGTTTTAGCTAAAAACTTTACAAGATCACTTTAAAAATTAGTTGCATTAAAAAAAAAAAAGTCAAAATAATGAATAGAAAGAAAAGTATAAGGCATCCAGAAACTGATATGAAACTACTTTGCACTTGCACAGCTTACCCCACCTTTATATGGATGAACCACCAGTATATGTGCTGTAGAGATTACATAACATCACAATGTTCACATCACAATACATTTATTGATCAATAAATTGCATAGAATTCTAGACTACATCTTTTCAGTAAAGACCAAAGTCCAAGCTGACTTCTAAGGAGCATGAAAAAAAGGTTCTGAATTCTCCAGGCTTTGGTATACAAAATTTTCTTTGAAGACCTCAGTTTCCTATTTTGAAGCATTTAAAAAGAACTGAATTTTCTGAAAATAAAACCTCTATCTTCTAAAAATCAAGAGAATACACAGCATTACAAATAATTTCTATGCAGCTAGAGTTCCTTTAGTCGAAGTTTCACGGCTAATTTACTAATTTACATTAACTATATAATACATATCTATTTTTTTTTTTTAAAATATACTTTTATATAAGGGAGAAATCAAGAAGAGACACATTTCAGTATAATGTTTTATAATTTGCATGATGCAAGGGCAGGGGGAGCCCACAATCTTGCAGGCGATACTGTGTTAGGTAATTAGCTCAGTGAAGGACTTCACAAGAGTAAAAACAAACCTACTGCCATCCTCTGGTGACCAGGTGAGGTCTGTCTAATGATCCAGGGCAGTATCTTGCTGGGGAAATAGACATAATTCTCCATAGATAAGAAAGAGTTGTAAGAAACTTTCTAAATCAGCAACTGCAACAACAAAAACACATCACCCAGACAACTGCTAGAAGGCGAGTACATAGCCCCAAAACAGCTCTAAAGTTCTTCAAATTTGTCAGAGAGAAGTCTTAATTTCAGATGGTCACTACAATAGGGCTCTTCAATGACCTGGAAATCAAAGGGAGATTGTACAAAGAGTTGGAACAAGGACATATTGCTGATGAGGAGTGAAAAAGGACAGTACAAGGGCATAGACACACAAGCAGAAAGACTCAGGCTTTAAATGAGTCACAATTATCAGGGGACAAAGGCAGTAAGAAAAGGTTCTATAAATACCCTAGGTGTAAGAGAAAAACAGAAGAAAGTACAGATCCATTACTTACCATGCAAGGTGACCAAATAATGGATGACATAGAAGGTCAAAATATTTAATGCCTTTTTTCCTTTAGTTTTTGCTAAAGAAAGTTGAACTTTGAACAAATTCTGGGCACAATTAGTATTAACAATAAGGATCAAGTAATGTGATAAATAAAAAAAATAACATATAGGTTAAAGAACATTTAGGCAAGTTAAATGCATTTAAGTTAGCAAGAGATGAAACTGACAAAAGTGATCTTTGGACCCTGAGGAGATACAGAAGAGGGTAAGTACCCAGATAATTGAAATACAAATATCTATTCTTAAGTGAGACAAAAGGAGGAACTAGGGAAAGACAAAGAAAAGAAAGAAAATAATAATAATAATAATAATAATAAATATATAAAGTAATTTTTATATAATATATACTATACTATAAATAATATATAAAAGAAATAAAGCTTAGTTTCTAAACCTATACAGAAACAGAAGAAAGTTTTCTCTCCACTTAAGATGGAACAAATTAAGAAACATAGATAAATCCTGAGAAATAATCACAGCACGTCAATCTCCTTCCTCTTTTGAACAGGTAGTTTGAGTAGTTTAGAGGGCAGAAACAACTTCAACAAAGCTGCTGACACAAGCATTGTGTGGCACTCTCTTTAACCATCTTTCATAATTATCTAGGTGTACAGTATGTAACTGGTGCCCTGCAGCCTTTCTGGGAGCACAGGTTAGATCCAGAAGGTTTCTGAAAGGAAAGGAGGAGTGCTTGCCCTAAGCTGCAAGGCAGAAGGGCACATGTGGACACGTCTCACCAGGATTTTCCTTTTTCATGCTTATTTGCTTGTGTTTTAAGGTATCTAAAAATTACAGTTTGAAAATTACTGGTGCAAGTTGGTACACCACACACTGGTATATTTTTAAGGCACATACAGCACCTAAAATAGTCACCAGTGTCTCAGTCAAATCAAGGCATTTTTAATTGGGTTCTGCAGGTCATTATCCCTGAGGAATTTGAAGAAAATCAAAAAGATAAAATTAAACTATATTATTTTAGAACGACAAAATTAAAGCAAAAAAAAAAAAATCTAGAATTGCAGTTGACTAAGTGAAACATGCAATACCACTGGGCTACTGTCAGCATACAGCACATATTTTACTACATCTTCTGAACTGGCATGGCAGGATAAGACACGCTCTGGTCGACCTCCTCCGGAGCATTTGCTGTATCCAGCCCTGGGAACAGAGCTTCAAGGCAAACAAGGATAAATGTGCCTGTGTTTGGAGGAGAACTGAAAGATTGAGATGTTTGGAAAATGTGACCTCTGCAGAGAGGTTGAAAGAACTTATTTTATTTGTTCTACAAAAGAAGAGATGCAGGAGACGGGGGCATGAGGCACAACTGGTAAGATTTCTCCAACTATTTAAGAAATTGTAATAGGAAAGATGGTCTCAAACTGAATGATAAATAACAACTAAATTAAGAACTAAATTTTCAGAAAAAAAAAAAAAAAAAGGGAACACACTCTATATAACTCCAACCATATATTGGAATGGGTTATTCAGGGAGACCGTAACATTGGATATATCTGGTGATGAGCTTGAGAAACATTAATCAGAAGTTGTTTGTGCCCATCACTTAGGTTTCAGTAAAAGAGCAACATTTCTAATCTATTCTGGTACTTCCATGAGTAGCAAGCTTATTTCAAGTTTTCAGGGCCATTTAGTTTTATTCTAATCCAAGATGTTTAGCAAAAAAATAAGAACCAAAACATATTAAACACTAATAATCAGAACCTTGCTGTACTATTTTGAGTTAAAATAGCAACAAGCAATTTGACTGAAATAAGACCCAGCAAAGAAAAGCTGCAAATGAGTGCTAGGCATAGAATGAGGGATAGAATGAATTTTCTTCTCTGTCTTGACCTGAGATTGCTGGTTAAAATTAGAAAATAGAGTGATGCTACTGATTTCGGATACCCTGATCGGTTGATTCTTCCATCAACAAGGCAGTAGAAGAGATAACAAATACACGTGCAAATTTCAAAAGCTTTCAAACTACTGGTGGGCATTAGAGTTAACTAACACAGAGGTATATCAGTCTACATTATAAATTATTTTGTAGGAAAAATTAGATGGAAATATCTAAAATGTTATTAAAATGCCTTTTTGAAGATATTAGTGTAGCACAGAACATGCCTGTGCTTCAGAGAACCACTTAAAATTATACTTATTGGCTGGGTTCATCAAAATTACTAGATGTATTTTTGGAAAAAGAATGTTCAATTTTTGCTTAAAGAAATAAATTACAGAATTTGAGGAATGCATTTGTTGCCTTTCACTATGTTCTTTCTTTTTTCCTCTCTCTGAGGAATAAAAGAGAAAAACAAAACAAAACTTTCCTATTTATATAAAAAATAGTTAGTTTAGAACAGAGCAGGTATGTTGCACTTTGGGTTGGGAGTTTCTGGTAAAGTAAGTTTGCCCCCGACCTCATCATGTAGATTATTTTTTCAAGGAAAAACCTTCCAGCAACTGGAAAGGAAATAAATGTGAGTTCTTCTTGACAGCGCGCTGCATTAGCACTCAGCGCACATAATACAGTTATACATGCATGTTTTAACTACTGACACTCAAAGTGCTTCCATTATGACCCGTTCAGCTAATGCAGCAAACCACTGTAAATGGTTCCATTTATAGCTGATTTTAACATAGAAAATGGTTGCTATACTGCATTACCAGAATCCTTTATAGAAAATTGGGTTATTCTGTTTTCAGAAGAGATGGGGAACCCATGAAAGTTGCATCCTTAGCAACAAAATCCAGGCCTTGTTATCTGAAAGCAACTAAATCCAGCAAGCAGTAATGACTGTGCATGTGGGAAGGAAAATATTAATCTAGAGGAGTAAACATACAATAGGCTATCTAATTTGAACTACAATTTGTTATTTTTCTGTAGTATAATACAAAAGAGGTGAAATACATGATAGATAAGTGCTATGGGGTTAGATACATGAAAATAAAGATGAAAAAAAAAAAATACATTAGATTCCATTTTAATTTACGCACTAACAAAAATTTTCATTAGAATTGTGCAGGGCATTACAGAAAATTTGCCCAAGGAGGTTACAGGAACCCACAGTTCCCTATGGTACGTACATAATTTGTGTGCATACAGATACACATTTACAGAGATACATGTTACTAAAATTAGTAACATATTTGTAGTACAAAACTAACTGGAGTGACCGGTAGACAAGAAGGGCAGCTTGTATGAGCCTTACCACCTGAATGATAAAGAAGGTATAACACAGGAAAAAGCCTGCCTATACTGTCATTGTCTAGATAACTACTGAATAATTGCACTAAACCAAGGCAATTAGCTTTTCTTTTGGTCTTGTATGTATGATAATAAGAGTCATTCTCCCTGTAATAAGACATTTGATTAATACAAGTGTCTGGTTATTTCAGATTATTAATTCCTTTAACCATAAAGAGACACCCATGCACTAACAAAATTGATGTAAATTGAAGCTGATATAAATTATCTAACAAAATTGAAATTTACAAAAACCATTAAGCACCACAAATGCAAAAATAAATCATACTTGGCAAACCTTTAAGACTTCTTTGCCTCTTCTATAATTCAAATTACTCAGTGAAAATGATTCAAAATTTTTGCCCTCGAACAATTAACTCAAATGAAGTAAATGAAGAGAGTTCTAGTTGGGCTTAGGTTATCAGTGGCCAACAGTGACCTTCCTGATGCACCACATGCTATGTTTAACCATTTGATACTCCACAGGTTTTACTAAGAAATATTATATCACACACACATGACATTCTTCTCTTACTAACATCAATGGAATATTTTTTTTTCCCATGTTCAGAAAATAATGTATTGTTTTAAGTACTGACAAGAATAATGAGAGTTCAATTTTTCTATAAATTCAGGTTGCAAGAAACCCATATCCTAGATACAAGAACGACACGTTGTTCAGATCATGCAACAAGTGCAAGGGAACAAAACCAATAAGCAATATTGTTACATTCTCATTTTGCTTTCATCAGGGGGAAATTAAGCACTTTTTTTTTTCTTTCTATTAACAATCTTCAGTCATTCAAAGCATCCACGTGCCACTATATGCTCACTACCTACCTTGAGATATACCCACATTTATCGCACAGCATTTACTATTAACTTGTTATTTGAGGAGAGACATCTCAGGACTCACAGAGGCTAGGGCAAAAAAGTTATTTTAGAAAAGGATAGCTTAAAAGTAGGGATGAAAACAGTGAAGAGTGGTGGGGTTTTGCCAATGAAGAAGAGAGGGGAGCACAAACTTCTGTTAAACCCTTCCACGTGAAGGAGAGGATACCAGCTCACAGTAACATCAATATGTCTATCCTTGTATTTCCTGGAAGAGATCTCAGTAGGGATGAAGACTGTTGAAAGAAGCTTGGAAGAAACCATTTCAAAAGACAATAAGTGTCCACAAATTAGTAAGCTCTATTATTGCATTAGAAGAAAGACAGGCACAGAAGATTTTAGATAATACAAAAAACCATGGTCACACTAAAATAAATAAGCAAACCCCCTCAAACTTCCAAAGTCCTTCGACCACACAGTTATAGTACCTTGAAGCAGGAAGACTGGGAATCATGACTCCCTGTTGGGAATAGTGGAAGCAGGCACTCTAAAAACACTTGGTCAAGCCAGACCTGGTGCCACCAGCAATCAGGAGTTAGCAGTAAGATTGGGTTGGGTCAGTCTTGTCAAAAAGCCCACCATAACAGCTCTGACCATACTGTCAGACCATATGGTCTCTGACCATAAGCAGAGAGATCTCCTATTTTAAGGCAAGAAAAGTCTCAAAGAAAGATAAGGAAAATAACTTGAAGATGTAAAGTCAACTGGAGCATTTGTTAAAGAGTATTAAACACTTATAAGTTGCTTCCACTTAGAGGTAAATTGCACTTGTAATGTTGTAAAACTTAATCCTCTTTAGCGACTTAAACTCTGCTGAACATCCCCCTGCTTAGACATGGCCAACATTTGGGAAGACTGAGATAATCTCATAACACCACATCGGAAATTGCTTTTTTACTTATTTAACTACAAAATTAATTCTCATACTACCAGAGTGGTGTCTTTGACCTAAAACCTGAAAAAAACCCCACTCTTCCAGTAACTATGGATTTCACTTTTCTTACAAGTACCAGATGCTACAATCAGGATTGAAAAAAAAAAAAAAAAAAAAAAAAAAAAACCACCACAAACCCACCAAACTTTGCACATCATTAATCCTGAGTTTTGGTTCACTGCAGAAGTTCTGAGCAGAATTAATGTGGCTGAAGTTACAATTAACCATGAACAACTTTAGTGGGACCACAGTTCTCAATCACTGATTTCTTCTTGTGCTTTACGAAGACTGGGGTTCCAGGATCACCCATACAGTAATGCCAGTCTCAGCTTCAGGTGGCTCACAATATGCTTGGTCACAGGACATCTACAAAATCCTTGAAAATGAGTTACCTTTCTAACAAAGTAGAAAAAAAGTTGGTGGGTTTTTTGTTTGTTTTAAATCTCATTATTTGGGGTAACTTGGCTCATTTTTAAGAACATCTGACAACAATAACAGCAAAATAAATATGAAGGTGTGGGAAGAACCGTAATCCAATAATGAAAGAAAGGTGCATTTAATCCTAAAGAACTGACATAACTGCTGCTGTCCGCTTTTTGAAGTATTTATATTTTAATTGCTGAAGAACAATCATCAGGTATAACAGACTAGAAAATAAATTTATGTTCATTAAATTATTTTTTATCTACACATAGGTTTATTATCTGCATTTTCCTTATTTCCAAAGAATGCATGTTTCAGATAAGAGATTTTTTTTTTTTTTTTTTTTTTTTAAAAAACCCAGCCCACAAATTATTTTTTATCTACACATAGGTTTATTATCTGCATTTTCCTTATTTCCAAAGAATGCATGTTTCAGATAAGAGATTTTTTTTTTTTTTTTTTTTTTTTAAAAAACCCAGTCCAGCTGGGGACAATTTTTAGCCTCTTGTAACTTTTTCAGGTTTTCTGCTTAGAGCCTGGAAGGTCACCAAGCACATCATGCAGTACGAGGCACACAGCAAAGCTCCAGGGGAGCTCTGCTGTGCTGTGTTTTCTTACTAGGGGCTACTACTGCCTGTCCTCTTCACAAGAGGAATTCTGCTGATGAGCACATTTGACTAAGAGGTCACTACTACTGCTGCATTTGTTTGGTCAAGTTGGTGGCTCTTTGATCACAGGATACTGAAATACTGTTAAATTGTAGCAGAAGCTATAATAGTGCCTCATTCACAGAATCTCTTTTGAGCGAAAAGGCCCATTTAGTCCTGCTGCTTAGAATTTTGCTTGCAGCAACATTTCAGATTGAGGTGTCCTGGTGCAAGGAAAATAAAATGAAACAGCTTGAAAATTATTCTTATTTGCTGTCAGAAGCAAGTTTAAAAATCACGTTTGTAAGTACTTGAATAGAAGGAAATGGGAGAAAATACAAGAATGTATAGTTAAAAACTGGCATATTTATGCACAAAACAGAGGCATAGACTGCCTGGACTGCACCCAGAAATGCATCTCAGTCTTCAGCAAGTGTTGAATAGAGCTCATGGAGGGAAACACAGGTGTTATGTGTGCCAACTGAATTTTAGCAGTTGCTGGTTACCGACGGGATGGGAGAAAGCTATTATTTTGTTTTAACTGGGGCAGAGGGGAAGGAAATTATCTTGGTCATTGAGTCAGCCTACCTGAGGATGATGCAGCAGACTGTATGAGGCTTCCTTCCTGCTCACACACCTAAACATGTTTCTCTTTAGTACCTACATTTTCACCAAAGTTGATAAGAAAACTGATGGGAGAAAAGAAAATTAAAACACTCTTCTGCCAGCATGATGTAATACAGGTCCCATTGATCAAGTTTCCAGAGGGTAACTGTTCATTTTCACACAGCACAAAATCATTACTTGAAGATGCAAACTTGCTTGTGTTGCTTGTTTTAGAGCACATGAGGCTTTTCTAGTAAGGCAGCGTTTATTGACTAATATTGCCAAGTGAAAGTATAATCAATCAAATGTAATCAAATGGAAATTTCAGACTATATCTGTTTTTTGGTGAAACGCTTTCCATATGCGACAGGTAAGATAGGCTTGTCAGAAAGGATTAGTTCTGGTGCCCTAGCTCCCTATACCTGTCCCATGAAATTCAAAGTACTAAACCAACGATACCTAGATATGTACCCACCACGTTATCAAAATGCAGAACTCCCCGTGACAAAATGGACACATTGTGATACAATTTAGTCTCTGATCTCAGATTCAGTGAACCCACGCTATGTGTGGGAAAGAGCCACGACACTTTTTTTCTGATCACAGCCAGGAAGAAAAGCTACAGGCAACGCGAGTTCTTCTTACAGGCCAGACAACAGGACTATGGATTTGAGGATTGACCTCCCCTGGGTTAGCAGGGAATTTTCTATCACTAGTGCTGAGAGCCTGAATCAGCCAGTGAACAACTCCTACCTCTTGCAACTCCACTGACATCAGGGAAGCGCTATGAGGGGTGAATCTGGCCAGGATCCTCTTTCAAACTGGCAAAATGTTTCTAAACATGAACATGAGCTGGCATAATTTATTTCAGCTGGTTTGCTTATTATGGTTTTCCACACATTCTAAGAAAATAAATATTAATTGACAAAGATTAATTCAACAAATATTTTAACACAAATATTAAAAATATTGATAGAATGTGCGTGTTTAATGACACAGGCAAATGTTTTACATCAAAATCAGGTTTAAGAGATTTTCTAACCTGATGAAATAATAGCTCACAACTTTCTTCTATCTATTTAATCAGCATCTAACAGGACATACTGAATTTTAGCATTTCTGAACAGCTCAAAAAAAGCACAAGTGCATTGATGAGGGACTCTTCAGCGGTTTAGCAGCTCCCCTGAAAGTATTCTATACAAACAGCTTAAAAATGCACCTCTCATCAATTTCTGGATTTATTACTTGCAGAAAAAAAAAAAAACCATTTTTTTTTTTTTTCCAGTTCCAGCTTGCTGGAAGCCATTCTCTAGAATGAATCAGCACAGTAACTGGTGTGAGTAATCTGGGCAGAAATAGACCATGCATTTACAGTTATTTCCAGCATATAACTTGCTCCATTCCACAAACTAAAGAACTGTTGCACGGATATTTCACTGGTTGCCAGCCCAATAATCTGTTTATATAGACAAAGGCTAGTGCTTGAGAATCTATGAAGATCTTTATACTTGCCTTTGAAAAGATTAACAGTGAAAACACAACTCTTAAAATGCAAAGATGCCCAGAATCAAACCACAGGGTTTCCAACAGAATTTACCACTTCTTTGATGAGTCTTAGTATTTTTTTCCTACACAGACAAGATGGTAAGATAGAGCACATTAGAAGACTGTTATGGTAGTACCCTAAGAAAGTAGAAATATGTATGTTACTTCAAGTTATTCCAGAAAAGCCACGAAACAGTCAAGTTAGCTAAAAGTCTCTGCAAAAAGAAGGTGAAGGCAGCAATATGATATAAAATACTGAATATTTTTGCTGAAAGCACAACAGAAAGTTGAACTTCACTAGAACTAGAGCAGCAGAGATAAGGGTGGCCAAAGAGAAGATGACTAGCTCTTAAAGTAACAGTTTTAGTCATAGTAGTATGTGTAGAACTCAAGACCTGTAGAAAACACGGACTGGAAAAGAAAATATCAAAACTAATTCCGTGTATTTTCTCTTACTTCATTTTTTGACATTTGCATCAAACACAAGCAAAATGGTTTTGTAGTTCTCTTCCTTTCTAAGATACATAAGCAGGGACGTTCAGAAACGTTAAAGTCAATATCTTAATGACTGAGATTAGAATCTTCTTCAATGTCCCAGTGCAGGATATTTCCATGCCAGGGCAATTTATGGAATTTTTTACTTGCACACAAAATTCTACTAAAATGATCCCAGTTACTAAATTTTAAAATTTATGCCTCAAAAATGCTCAGAAAGTGTGTATTTACACACACACGCATATATGACCTAACTTTAAAAGCTACTGCAAAATGGCATTTTCTGTTTGGTCATAAAGAAGTGTTGACATTTTATGGTTTTCCACAGTATTTTTAGCTGATCTTTCAAGTTGTGGGTTTCAGAGAGAAATGGGTTGGTTTTTTTTTTTTAGGGGTGGGGTGTATGGTTGGCTGGTTGGTTGGTTGGGTTTTTGCTACACTGGGAGCATTCATCTTGAATGGGAATTCCCTTTACTGTTCCTGTGCAAAGGAAGCAGATGTTGACGGATAAATTGGCTTTATATCACGGTGTCACAATTAGATGTCAAATGCTTCAAATCTGTAACAGACCAAATGAAATCACCCACCACTTTAACTGATTTTCCATCAATACTGCATCATACAATAGCTGCTCACCCCACCCCATGTCATTCAGTGGAGGGTATCACGTAAGCCCAGCTCCTGTGGGTGGGATGGTAATGGAGCATATCCTCCTCAAAGCCCTTCCCAAGCACATGAAGGACTAGAAGGTGATTGGAACAGCTAGCACAGATTTACCAGACCAGGTGCAGTCTCACAAGTGCCAAACAGAGGGGAAAAACACTAACACAGCCCAGCATGCAGTTGGCTGTCACTGTTGCAAGAGCACACTGCTGCTGACTAGTGTTCAACTTGCTTCGCCCAGGGACCCCAGGTCCTTTTCTCCACAGCTGTTTTCTCTAATGGGCCCAGAGGATGCTGCTGTGCAGGGTGACCCCAGCCCAGAAGCCAGACCTGGCACTTGCCTTGTGTCGATAATCTGGAGTTGTCAGCCAGCTTGTTTCTCCAGCCTGTTCAGGTCTCTCTTAGCCACAGCCCTGCTGTTCAGCACATCAGATGCATCCCCCAAATTTAGCAGCTACCATGAATTTGCTGTGAGTGCACCTCTACCTCATCACCCAGGTTGTTAGTGAAGACATCATGTAGCATTAGCAGCTATCCCTGGGAGATGCCACTGGCTATCGGCCATCAGTTTGCGTCACTGATCACAACCGCAAGTGTAACAGTCCGGGCAGTTTCCATCCACTTTCTCATCCACTCATCAAATCCACATCTCGCCCATTTGGCTACAAGACTAATATGGGAAACCATGCCAAAGGCCTTGCAAAAGGCAAGGTAAACAACATGCATTGTTCTCCCCTTGTCAACTCCACCGCTCATCTCATTACAGAAGGAAATTAAGTTAGTCAGGCATGATATGGCCTTGATAAATCCAAGCTGGCTTGTCCCAAATAACCATTTCCAAAAACATGAAGTAAAAGGTATCTGCTGCTTCTTCACTCTTAAAAAATAACACAGATTAGATTTTTAGCTTTTTGTTTCCTAGCAAGACAGGAGCTTTCTCAATGTAAGATCTACACAATGCCTAGCCTATAGGTAAGCACGGCCACTGCCTCCGTAACTCACAAAAAAATCACAACCCAGTCTCATCTGTTCACCAATGGAAGATTACGTGTTTTTCTCCATGAAAAAGTACAATGTTGATGGGGCTGCAAATACATAAGGTAGACCAGAGAAAACTACCATTTTAAACAAAGTTTATGTTTTAGCTATATAACATCACGTGGTTACAACTTCTGCTTTTAAATTGCTCTAGTAACAAGTAGTACAGCTTCAGAAAATCTCTGTGCAGATTTATATTAAGCTCAAAATTCAGCAGGAGTCTGTTCAACACGGTCGAGAGAAGAATTGAGTTATAGAGCTTATGGCCTGAAGCTATCAGCTGAAACTGAGCTTTAATTAAAATGGATTTGATAACGCATAGTAGATTTTGGTATGGCTTCAAAAACCATTTCAGAAAGCTGATGTGGTTTGCCAACTTTAAAGTGAAGTAGCTATGCTATATGCATATTAGAGTTTCTAAATGATGCTTAAGAATATGGAGTTGAATCCAAGTTAACCAACAAAATGAGCATCTTCTAAACAAAAGCCTGCTAACAGCAAATCTGTAGTATATGGATATTTGCTTGTACCACTTGTGGAGCTGTTGAATAACACCACCAAGCTGCAGGAAGTCAGAGGTTGGTGGTTTTTCTTCATCGGCAGCTGGCATTGTCATCCTTCCATTACGACTCCAGTCATGACTTGCAGGTAGAGTTTGCAATGCTCCAGATCACAAGTTGCAAGCAAAAACAATTAATACAGAACATTTGTATTTTACTTGAAGAGGAAAGCCTTAACCCTAGTTTAAAGGTTTGTTTATTTTTACTATTTGGAAGCTTTTGATAATTTGGCCTTACACTTAAGGGTCATGAAACCAGAGACAGCCTTTTTTGCTAAAAAGAAAGTCATGAAATAATAGGAAATGTTATAGAAAGAAACAGACAAAGTACCCTGCTCAATTCACAGCTGAGAAAGTATCTTTCTCAATTTCTCAACTCTAAACTCAGGTTATAGGATATATTGTTTGCAGAGTGTTGATTATTTTTTGTTTTCATTTCCCCTTAAGACAAGAGAAAAATCAAAAGACTGCACATGTACAGAGATTTCCTTACTATTTTCTTTTCTTAGGCTTTCAGCAAGTATCATTTTTCTAACTTTAACCAGTATATGCTTGGGAGGAACATCTCAATTAATAGAAACTCGAAGATATCCAAATTGCCTTTCATATTAAAAAAGAAAAAAAAAATATAGCACCAATGTGTCATCTGATGCAGGAGCCTGACTAACATATTCAGCCCCAAAAACAGAGTCAACTAGATGTTTCAGGAAAGCAAACAGGAAGAAATAAAAAGTTTAGAAATTAACCACATAGTGTAGGTTAGTAGTTGCGGTGCTATTACAAGATACCTGAAACTAAAGTTCAAAGAGACACCAACCACAAATTCTCACACAAATTTTTCACCCTTAACCTATAACTGCACTCTCAGCTAGATTTTCAAGTCATTCTAAAAACAGAACTATGCGTCTTGCTCATTCATCTAGTTACTCCCAAATTACGCACACAAATTGAGGATGTATACTCAATGTAAAAGGTCAAAGATATTGGCTATCAAAAAGTACCATGTAATTTTTCCCCTATCAAAATAATGTTCAATGTACAAGGTCTTGACTCATTGATAAGTCTGTTACTATGTAAAGCGCACCTTTTCCATATCCATTTTTGTCAGTATCCCTTGTTCTGAATGGACACAGATTTTTAAATATATATACCTAATAATTGGACAAGGCTCCTTACTTCACTGGGGTGACTAAACTGGACCAGGTCAAACAGAAAAAATGGTGGTTTTTTTTTCAGAAAAGCTGCAATTGGCTTTACTTCAAGTTAAGAAATTTTTCAAGTCCGGTTATTCAGAAATTCCTGGAGGGTAAAGTTTTCAGGCCAACATTTTCTACCTGTAGGTTTTTTTTCATGCTGAGTTTCCCTTCTAATCTATTAAGATCTGCTTTTTATGCTTTGTTCAATATAGCCAGTAATAGATTTCTTCATTCCTCTAATCACTGGTAACTGTTCTTCCTTCCTCACTACCCACACAGTCCTGCAAGTTGTTCCCCAGATGCCTGGATAACCAAAAGTCTGCCGAAACAAGTATGAAGAAGAGAATGGACAATCTCTCTCATCCTGCATTGACCACAACAGTCCTGCAGCAAAGCAGTCCATCATAAAATGATAACCAGGCACCCTCTGGCAAATACAATGCCAACCCTCAGGGTACAATGGGACCCTGAATCTGGTGGCACAGCATGCTCTCTGCTACAATGTTGGGAAAGCAAATTGGGTCTGGGCTGTAGAATGACCCGAGCCCTTTTTTAGGTTGTTTCACAGGGACATGAGGAACAGAAGCTTTTAGGAGAGGCACGTCTGAAATTGAGACCCTGTTACTACCTCAATGCACAAGTGATCACCTTGTGGAGCTCTGCTTTATGTGTCTGGAAATTTGGAAATAGCAACTTCAAGTCCATGCCCCTTTTCAGCAAACAGGCACTTTTCAGACAGCAAGGAGTCTTTCCACATGAGACACATTCCTAGCTAATTAAGACTTCACACTTACTGAAAAAGACTGAAGTTGAAAACATTGTGTGAGATGTAAGGCTGATGGTGGGGGACAAAGCATTTTTCTCCTGTGTTTACAACTATCAAAATGACCACATATTCAATCAGCCATGCTTTGAAATGCAGGGTATATCTGAGATCATCTTACTCTTATAACCACCAGCCAGTGAATGACCATAATCTCTGTATTCAACTTTCACAATATGAATAGTAAGGGAGAAATCACTTGGAAATCACAGAAGATTCTTCACTTGTACATAATAGTCCAACTGCAAGCCTGCAATAAATTGCAGCTAAACAAAGGAAAGATGACTAACTTCAACCAGAGGTCTTGGTTATTCTGCACAAGGGTAAGACTGTCAGAATGACACCTGATTTCTGAAATGACTGATCCAACTGTCCCAAAGTGCAGCATTGCTTTGAGCAATGATCCAGTGAATCACGTATACATCACAATATCTTAATCTGGATTCACATTCATTAATAATTATCTACTTCTAGATCTAAAAAAACCAACAAAACAAACAAAAAAACCACCTACCGAAACAAAAACCAACCACCAATCAAAAAAAAAAACCCACCCCAGCTCTACAAAAGATTATTAATTTCACAACAACTAATGATGATATCCTCTAACATTTTCAGTTATCCATTCTGAGTACGTACTTCCCTGACCTTACTGCTGACAAACTATGCCTAATTAAATCCAAACTTTACCATCCTGAAGAGCGCCGCAGTAAAACATGCTGTCAGCATAGTTGGGAGCCTTTTGATCACACTCCAGTCTCCATTACCTGGCAGTTCTGGTCACCTCTACCCAATTGAGCCTTTGTGCCACTTAATCTCTCATTCATGCAATGCAGATATACCTCATACAATCAATTTAACTGAAAACTAAATTCAGCTGGAGACTGGATCTGGAGACTTGGCAGGTAACTGAATTTTGCTGAAGCTAAAGTTCTGGAAGGACTGGAAGAGAGAAGTCATAACCTTCATTCTGTGTTAATGAAGGTTTTTGTCAGTAAAGAGAAAAAGATTGCTCTACCTTAGAGAGATTAAGTGTTTTACAACTTTCATTAAACTTTGTGGATGAAATTCTGGCTCTATGGAAAACTTCAAATAATGCTTAATCAATGTTAAGTTGTACAGTACTCCCTCAAGGTATTGTAGAGTTAAATACATGCTATGGAAGCACATGAGCAGACCATCAGAGCAGCCTATTTTTCATCAGACTCCACAGAGGTTAGTGTACACATAACAGTCATTCTAGAAAAAACATCACAAAAAGTACTCCTGAGTCTACATTTTTATTTTCCTCGTCAAACTAATCAAGTAACTTCTGCATCCAAAATAAGTTACCATCCATTGTTAATCGCAGATATGCCAGTCAGAAAACTCAAAATCCTTTGGGTTTTTAGATGTACCTGCTTTTATTGGTCGCAATTATGAAAGTTGTTGTTTTCTTCTATTAAAACAATGGAGCTGCAGCATTTTTGTGAGCAGGAATGAATGCATTCATACAGACTTAGGAGACAGCATTTTGTGAACTGGCAGCAACAGTAGGTCCTTCATATTAGGTACTAATACTAGCCAAACATTTACCCAGATAATGAAATAAGGAGTTCAGTCTGATCCGATAGCATTATTCACATACTAGTTGAAGGCTACAGTTCTTAGAACTCATAATTTATTGCTCATAGGATTTGAAGAATTTGTTGAGTACAATAAAATTTTTAAAAAACCACCATCCCCGACAAAGAATATGATTAAATTAGGAAAGTATTTATATGACAATGATTTTGATCATTTTGAAGATCAGAGAGATGCTTTCTAATGCCAGAAAAAATTACCCTCTCTGCAGGATTAGTTAAAATATCTAGTAGAAATTAGTATCTCCTGGATATTGTAGTCAGACAAAGACATTGCTGTTATCAATTTACAAGCTGACACGCAAATAATGGATTTGTTGTAAAAAACAGCAGGAAGAAAAACAGTGTGTGTGTGAGAGGGGAGATTACACAGCCAATTTTTGCGGGTAAGTAAAACCTTTATGGAATAAAACATTACAAGAAAGAATTCACACAGGGAGGGGAAAATTGTTTTAAGACCAGTATAGGGCAAGAGTAATATATCAGCTGCTCTCTGGCAGCATTTATATCACAAAAAAAACCTGAGGGTTGCATGGGATTCCCAATGCAGGGCATGCAGAGGGCTGGCAAGATCAAGAATGCTGTCAATAAAGGAAGCCACTAAAATTGGCCCTGTTTATCTCTGTACGTTCTTTTTTCTACAAAGTTATGTGTGAACAGATAAGATTTGACTCCCACAATTTCCTCCCTCATGAAGGGCTACTGTGCTTTTTTCATTATGAAACATTCTCCCACCTCCCACTTTCAAATTCAAATGACCAAATGTTATCCTAACAGTTATCCTAAATCTTTGCAGGCTCTGTGTCCACAGAATACACTATTCAATCACTTTCTGCCTAGATTTACATGGATCCATACATATGTACAAGTTAGATTCAGGATGTGAACTCTTTGGAACAGCAATCACTTCTTAAGGTTGTATTCCTACCAGGGATTCTGGGACAGTTTTTAATCAGGTGCTAGGTGTAATCAAAAGAAGCAAAGACTATACTGACATACATTTAAATCCTAGACTTGTAAGGAAAATTTGAACAAATACATGACCGAGACCAATGATTTAACCAGTAAAGATACATGGTGTATCAAAGCAAGCTATTGTGTGAATCTTTTCCCCAGATTTACTACAAAGCATGAGCAAAAAAGTCCAAACACTGACCTGTAAGAATTGTGTTAGCATTTGACTACAATCACCTCTTTAATGCAGCCATAAAGTACATTTACCTATGAAGACTGAATTTAACTTAAAGGGTAATAAGGAATATAAAAATGTTAATTTGCTATTTCTATTAAAAAATACCCAAAACCTGTTGCTAAACTGATAGCATTATCTTCTAAGCGGTGTCTAGTCTGATTCTGACCTCACAGTATAAATGAGAAATTCCCCCACTGAAAGCAATAGTGCTACAAAATCAATGTAAGGAAGGTCAGATTAAGACCCTCCACATTTACCGTTAAGAGTGTTATTTGGTCAAGGCATTTGTGGTATTCTGGATCGATCATCAGTTAGTTGTGACATTCTGTGCTTCACTGAAAGCGTGTGCAGAATGAACACTGGAAACTTGACAGCTTAATATCTGTCAGCATCTAGAGAAAAAGCAGGCCATATTTTTCAGTTCCAAAAGCAACAAAAAATGGACCATTCCAACTGCTAGGAATCATTTCAGTAGACTCCCATCAAGTAAGAACCTCGTAGGGCCGCACCACCAGAACCTTTGGGGTGGAGGGGGTGGTAGTTTTTTGTTTGGGAAAGGTTTTGGGTTGGTTTATGAGTTTTTGTGTTTGTAGTGGTGGTCGTGGGTTTTTTTACAACACCACTTACTTAGCAAAATACAGCAGAGAGAAGAAACAAATAAAGTGGGAGACATAAGTAGATGACAGGGTTTCTGACTTGCTTCCTCCTTCTCTCTCTTCCAGACTCATTTGTCTTGTGTGTTTAATTTTAGACTACATGTTTCTGCATTATATTGGCTCCTAGCCTAACAGTCAAATTTGACTTTCAATCATCAACCTTGGAAACTAGTTATCTTTGTCCTGTGACTTGTGTCATGTCTTCCATTGCAGTAGTGGGAAATGACAGATCAATTTCCGGATCCCACTTTGTCTTCCTGCACTAAACTCAGTCCTCAGAAACTCCCACCACTGGAAGAGAAAGTCAATTTCCTTTTCCAGGTCATCCTTCCTGACAGCGCTACTTTTAAAACCTATAAAATATCTCCTAGTCACTCCTCACTTTGAAATGTAATTTCTTTATTGTCAATAACGCAGTTGCAAGTCAACAATGTTAAGCCATCAACGGAACCCGGAGTAGAAAGCAGACCTCTCCCAAAGAAAATCTCTGTTACTGTCAAGATACAGAAATAGGTACCATTCTGTTGATCCCAACCTGGACACTTATCTTTACCCAAAGTACAAATTTGCTTGATTAAGGAAACAAAAATCTGCTACAACACAATCAATGTGCGAAACCAGAGCTCCCTCAGCAGGCAAATACATGTGAATTAGTTTCAATCTGCCATATCAGGCTTTACGTCTCTCATTTCAGTAGGGCAGGAACTGTAAGAACTATGTTGGCCTAAGCTTTTGCCCACATTCTCTAACACCCCCTGTTTTTCACCTCTATTCTTCTGTGAATGCAGCTGCATGTGCCTTTGCTCCTTAGCCAGGTTGTTCCAGCACAGCCTGAGAAATTACAGTCCTCACAAAAATCTTCCTAAAGCCTTGTTTCTTCTGAAGTTTATGGCTGATCTTCAGCAATGGTAATATGTTCAAACCACAAAATGTAAAATCTGCTCCTGCTCCCTTAAACATATTCCTGGCATCTCTTCTGCTTTCTACATATCCCACCTACTCAGTGCAAGGCAGGGAGTGTCTGCTGTTTTTTGTCTCAGAATGTGCTCAGCACAATTTTTTTAGCACTTAACAGAAGCCAATCCTTTTGATAAGTGAGAATTAAGTGTACAGTCATGGATCAGTACAGTATCCTTATACTCTGCCTAACTTTCATTTCAGCAGATTTCTCTATAATAATAAACTCTGTATGTTTAGAGCTTGCTTATCAGACTGAGGTTTCACCAGATATTTAATAATTTAATCAAAAAGGTCAATTACCTTTCCCAAGATCACTCTTCATGAAGACAAAACAAGATTCATTTGGCCCGTCTTCCCGCTACCCAAGGAAGCAGGAAGTAGAGCATTTGATTTATTTTATTGCACTTCAAAGCTGACTGCTATGGGTCACTTGTACGAAATTATTATAAATGCCACCTATTTTGCCTTGTCAGGGAAAACAGTAAACTGCTGGGGTAGCTGTACTGAGCTGTGCAATGGCACCTCTGTGATGAACAGGCTTACAACCTTATCAACAGATTTAGAGTTCCTAAGAAATTCAAGATCCAAGGCTTCTGCCTAAAAAACATATGAGGTCACTGATTGATGTTGGCTTCACCTGTTCCAGAAGGCAGTTTCCTATCTTGCTCTCCTTTTTAAGGAGAGATGTATAAATGAAGACCAGACATCAAAAGGAGCAAACCAGCAACCAAAATTTGAGATGGTTATATGAAATAGTGGAAGTCTTGAATCAGCAGGGTTGATGATATGTTGTCTCCATGAGTACAGTTTAAAATTTTGAAATGTACACAGGAACTAGAAAGAAAATACAAGTTTGGTTTTTTTTTAACTCATCATAAGTAACATCAGGGGTTTTGTTTAATTATTTCAGAGATTAAATCAGAAGTGCTAGAAGACCAGAGCATTCATTTACATATATATGTCCTGACAAAATTAATTTTTTTTAGCAGAAAAAAAGTAAAGAAAAACCCCACAAAATGCCTAAAGCTACAGATACTCATAAAAAAATAAATTACCTCTGTTTCATCAACTGCAACGGCCAGTGAAGATTTGCTCAATTTAAGCTAAGGCTTAAATTGACCAGATGTGTCTGCAGACATGTTAGCCTAAACAATTTCAAAGGGAGGCAGGAACAGGAAGCACTAGACAAAATGTCCTTTATGTACTTGCAGAGAAGGTAGAGTATATACCGCTGCCTGGTCTGCCCTGGAGATAAATGTGGTCCCTGGAAGCTATATTTGACTCAGTGAGTTAAAAAACTCTGCAAAAAATTCAATGCCTATAGTTGCCTACAGATGTTTGTAGTTTCATCAGCAGAGGTGCATAATCAATTTTTTTGGCTAGGAAATATGCAAACACTTTGAAGACAGGCAGTACAGGGTTTCAGTTACAAACCCCAAAGCAAGAGGTTTTGATATGCTTCTAGAGTTCATTGTGAAGGTGAGAAGTATGTACATCATCGCTACAAAAGACATTAAAATGACAGACGGCAAAAAAGATATCTACATCAAAGGAAACTCATGGCCAAATTTTGTAGTAGGTAACTTACAAATATCTTGCATAATGTATTTGTAAAATACAATAAAACAATGATAGGAGTGAGGATAGACCAAAAAATCCTGGATTCCTTATCCTTTTCTATAACTATTCAGCTGTTCTCTTCAATGTTCAGGAAGACAACTCCTGCCAGTTCAGTCACAGTATTCCACTTTCCCTTGCTTGGAAAACACTTTTTAGATAAGCACTGTCTTATATCATATTACATTCTTCTTAAGAAATTAATAAATCGTAATTATACCTGTAATGTCTTTGTCATGATTGTTTAGCACCTGAAAACACACCTGAAAATGTTTTAAGATTTGGGGCTGGACGGGAGAAGAGTAGGGAGGCCAAATGTTTGCTTGTGTTTTAGTTTAGTTTGGGTTTGTGTTTTGTTTTTTTTTAATTTAGTTTGTCACAGAAAGTCCTGTGACTGATTGGGGATTAATAATTGTGACATCAAGTTGACTGTAATACACTCCTTTTCCAGGAATGTCATGTTTATTGCCTCGAGTGAGCTGCATCAAACTGAAAGTCCAAAAAAATTATGTGCCAAACATTCCTGTGGGCGCAATTCGTCACCCGCCCTTTTCCAAGCCACTGACATGCAATTAAAATAGCATCATATAAATAGATGGGGAAAGTTTGAGAATATTTTAATTCCTTGGAGAAAAGTGACTTGGACAATACAGTAAATTACTTTTTATTACCCTTCTGTTTTGTGCTATCATCCAGAGTAGGAGACAATACAGAAGAAAAACACGCATTTGTGAAGTTTGGTGATAGAAATTCACTATCTCGCTTTGTTTTCTGACATCTGAAAATAAAAACCCAAATATTTTTCAGAAACTCCAATTTATGTTGTTCTACCAAATGTAATGAATAGAATTGTTTCATTTGATGCCAAAACCTAGATTTAGAACATGTTAGGCTTGATTTTTAGTTTTTCTTTACTTTGTTTGAGGTATTCTAACTATAACTGTGATCTGTCTCAGATTGGCAAAAACTTGGACGAGAATCTGAAACAGTAAGAAATACTCTGCTGCAATTTTTCAGGTTATTCTAAATCCACCCCAAGATTCTTATAACACAATGAGAAAGTTGCCTGTGAATAATCTTGCTAAAAAAATCGCTCATTTTCTTCTCACCTACAAGTATGGCTCACGATAGATAACAACCTAAAGTGCCAGAAGTCATACAGTTCAAAAGTTGCTTCAGCCACCACTTTGTTTCTAGTGACCTCCATATTCAATACATTAGGCGATAAGACCTTTGTAACGTACGTGGATGATGCTGGACATAGTAACTTTTTAACAACTGTTCCTCAAACTCTGTGCAGTAGCTTGTCTCATATAATGGGAATTTAACAGTCACCAAACAGGTTATGTTTTCTTATATCTGCTTAAATCAGCCAAGGCTATCAGACATCTACCTGGATCACACAGTTGCCCCCGTTCAGAGCTGTTTTTTGCAAGATCATCTTGAAAAAAGTATTTTTATTCCAGATACAGTGTTCGCTGCAACATTTTATTCTAATGGTGGTTATTTTGCTATTCACTACATCAGAAATTTTAATACCATTTTTTGGATAAAATTTACAAAGTGAATATTATGCATGCCTCTTGTTAAGTTAAAGCAGATTCTGCTATTCTCTGCAGATGAGTTAAGACTAGTCACTTCCCAGGAAAGTGAAATACTATAGAAAATTAAGTCAGTTTTTATAAGAAGTGAACTTCAGTTCAAATAGTTGAGCTAAACCAATACATTATGTATGTGATAAAGTTTTACACCACTGCAGCAAACTCAAAGAAAATACACTATTTAGCTTCCTAGCCAGAGGGCGTAGGTCACACCAAAGTGATTGCTGGGGACTGTAAAGAGGGCAAACAATTAAAGGAGAGTGGAATAGAATGCAGGCACATAGCAAAAAAACAAAACAAAACAAAAACAAACACCAACCTGTGCCAAGCAGTGTCTACTCTCAAGCTCTCAAGACAAGCAGATTGATGTAAATACCCGTCTGAGCAGACTCCCCTGCACAGGATTGTAATGAGAGGTTGTCTTGTACTGACAGGGTACAACAGCTGATGTTCAGCTCTTGAGAAGAGCCCACACTGCACTGCCATGACCAGAAAACCCATGAGGCAGGCCCCATCTCATCCCAGGCCATTATTTTATGGGGTGACTTGTTGCTCCACAGACACTTGGAAAAATAAGAAAACGAAACATTTTTCCCAAGAGCACTAGGCATCCAAACAGGCACAAGCAAGCAAAACCACACTGAGCTTTCTCTCCCTTTAATCTGGCTGTAAACTTTCAGAGGAGAGAGATTCCTGTAACTTACTAAAATTTCCGCCGTCTTCAGCAGAGAAGCCTATTTTTAAGTTTACCAGAGCTAAAAGCAGACACCTCACCCTCCGGAGATTGATGCTTACAGCCAGACTCGGGGTGGAGAGGGAAAAAAGCTCCCACACTGTAGAGCCTTCCAGTTACAAAGATAGAAATAGGGCTGGGGAAGGGCAGTGGTTGAAAGGGACTAAATGTTTCCAATAAGACTGCATAGAAATACTGTGGTTTAGCTGAAAATATGCTGCTTTAAAAGTCCAATTATACTATCAACAAGCTGCTACTTAAATATTACATTCTGACTGCCTTAATGGTAGGAATGTCTCTGTTTAGCAAACTCTGTTCCTAGGGGAAGTGCACAGTCTTTTTTATTTGCTTCTATATTTAACTCTCTGGATAATGCCTATCTGAAAACCTTTAAAAGCAAAAGACCGGGCTAAACGCATCATGAATAGGTCATGACAAGCTCACAGACAACTAAGAAAATTTTAACTTCTATGCATAATTCATTCTGTTTTTCTGGAAGGGACAACACTGAATAGGTGCTCAGGAGGTGTGAAATGAGAGCAAATTTATACACCTACTTTTTCAGTTTGTGTGGGCAAATCCCCACAAAGTAGTGCGGCTCACATCACTAAAAAATAAATTTAAAAAAATTTAAAAAACCAAAATCCTTTTTAGACTTTTTCCATTTCACCACTGAAAGAAAACAAGATTACAAGGACTATCTTGTATTTACTGTTATGCTGAGGAAAACTGATAAATACTAGCAAAATATGTCTTTGATTTATAGGCATTTGGAGACAACTGAAAATGGTCATTTTGGGAACTGACCCATCATGCCAGCTACAAGGCATAAATTAAAACGTGTGTATTATAGAATAAGATAGCTGAAACAATAAAAACACACAAACAGATAAAACCAATATATGCATGCTTAAAGACCACACTATTTTTAACACAGTCTTGATGGATTACAAGAGCAGTATTAGTATGTCAAAGACCGATTTATCCCAATAGCCTGGCTTTGACAGCAGTCAAAATCGGCTGATTAAAAGACGTACGGAAAGGGCAAGGTATATACCACTATTTCCTTAAAATACCCTTCCACCAATTTGTGGTTGGGAATTTTTCATAGACCTCAGAGAATTTCTCCGTTATGAATCTTTCCAGTTTCTCCTTAAATTCATGTGAACTTTTAAGACCAACAACAGAGAAAAACAGGAAAGACTCAATAGATGTTAATTGCTTAATTAACAGGGATCAGACCTTATATAAAAAGAACATCCTCTACACTAAGCCTTATTTTGCCCATGCTCTCAAAGGGGACAAGGGGAAAAGAACATAGACATCTTCTCAAAAATATTTTAAAATAATAATAAAGCTGTAGTTAATAAATCTGACAGCTCTGGTTCCCCTGTCAACTGTTCTGGTTTCAGAATTCCTAGGACACCTTCTACATTGATCACATCTCCACAAGCAGTGCATTAATGAATCAGCTTATAATCAGTCGTCAGAACTTAAAGTCTATAAAGCATTACATATCAAAGTCAACTGACAACTTATTTAATTACATCAAAAAATTAAATGAAAGTCCATGTTGTAAATATGAGAAATGTGCTTCACATTCATACTTATCACCAACGGTAGAACAACCATTGCTGTTAATAATCATTTCACTATTTTCATTAAGTCATCATAATAAATCTTAACACAGGTTTCTGCTTACTTCGTGACAGTATTTCAGCAGCTATGTTTTTATGATCAAGAGTAGAAGAAGCTGCCATGAAAGTCAAGTCCCTGCTTCTCTGAGGCATTAATGGGAGAAATCAGCTCCTTTGGCCCCTGTGATAAATCTGTGTCTGCTGGCACAAATCTGTGAAAGTTCATTTCAAAGTCTCATGAGTCAGTATTTATGTCAAAAGTACCGGAGCAGTCACCTGATCAAGAAACAGACAAGATTTCTATTGTGATTTCTTCAACCCATCACAACTAATCAACAAGCCTCAAAGCAGCAGCTATCAATCGTAAAATGCTGTCAATAATCACTTTAAGAGAGCCCCAAATGCATAATTAAACTATACACCCAGAATAATTCTGTCTGACAAAAATTATTCTGGATTCAGATATTGACTTGTCATGATTTGATGTAACTTATTGGTGTAGTGCTGTTACTGTATCAGTGGGTGGTAGAGAGAAAGAATGTTTCATTGCACTAAACCTGAAAGGAGTTGAATTTTGTTGGCAAAATTCACCAAGAAAAAAAAGTTCAAAACATTCGTTATTTGAAGTCAGAACTTTTTTTTTTTTTAATAGGCAGATTATTTTTTGCAATTTTTATGAAGTTTGAATGTAGAATTTTTAATCAAAGTATTGCCACAAGTATCCATAAACTTGGGGAAGCCAAATATGAAAATGAGTTCAGTGTAGGTTCCTTAGCTCGGCTAACCCTCTGTCTCCCTCCCTCCCCCAAATGCCCACAGAGACTTTAGAGTATCATATTCATCCTGACTAATAAAATGCCAAAGTCTCTAAAGTAAAAAATCTCATGGTTTTGTTCTTGTCCTTATTAAAGTATATTACCCTTTGGTTTATGAGATCAAGGTCCCTATCTCAAATTCTGTGATGCACATCACTTGTTTTCAACACCTCATTTCTCAACAAACATGGAGGTTTGTTGACAATGAAGAATATTTTGAATCACGGTTATTGGCATCCAGAACAAGGTAAGGTAACTAGAAAGAGAGAGGACGGGTGTAACCTGTGCTTGAATAATCAACCATTTCCAGGGATGACTGAAATTTCCAACTGGTATATCCATGATAATGTATGCTAGAGATCAAACATATGAGTCACTAATAATTAATTCATATAAAAAAGTCACAGATATAAGTGGTATTGTACTCACGAAGAGTTCTTATAGAGAAAACAAACACAAGCACCAGAACTAGAGAAAAATATTGTATCTCTGAACACCCTATAGTTACTCCCACAGAGCCACACAGTAAACTCTGTTTATCAGGATTGAATTTCAAACTCTGTTTAAACCAACGCATAAAATCTGATTTTATCTCACCTAACGAAAAACAACATCAGCAATCATAGTAGTATCAGCCCTCTTTAAAAATGGAGGCACTTGTCTCTCTGCAACTTCTTGCAGGAGTGAATGCTGCAGGCTAAAACATTCTGTGAAGAGATGATGACTTTGTTGTTTGGGTCCTAATTTCAGCTAATGTTAATGTCTCTGTTCAACACGGCATGTGCTTATAAGTAATCACCTTACCTTAAACATAAAATAATGTAATTCTTTCTGCTTCACTTGATTAGCAAAGCTGTATGAGGCAGAACGCTGCCAGCAAATTGAGGTAGGTAATCCTTCCCCTCTGCTCAGAACTAGCGCTCAGAACAAATGGAGTGCTGGGCTCCCCAACACAAGAAAGCTGTGAACTTACTGAAGCGAGTCCAGCACGGGCCTCAAAAATGACTAAGGGTCTGGAGCATCTCTCATATGATGAAAGGCTGAGAGAACTAGGCTGAGAATAGCATAGATAAGAGAAGACTTAAGGGAGATCTTATAAATAAATAATTGATGGGAAGGAATGAAGAGAAGGGACTCAGACTCTCTTTCAGAGAGAGTGGTCTCTTCACTGTGAGGGTGGTGGAGCACTGGAACAGGTTGCCCAGGGAGGTGGTTGAGGCCCCATCCCTGGAGATATTCAAGGTGATGCTCGACGAGACCCTGGGCAACCTGGTCTAGTTGGGGGTGTCCCTGCTGACTGCGGGGGGGTTGGACTAGATGACCTTTGGAGGTCCCTTCCGGCCTGGGCAATTCTATGATTCAGAGGTGCCCAGTGACAGAATGAGAGTCAACAGCACAAACTGAAACACATGAAATTCCATCAGATCATAGAAAACACTTATTTATTGTGAGGGTGGTTAAGCACTGGAACAGGTTGCCCCAAAAGGTTGTGGAGATACTCAAAACTTGACTGGACATAGTCCTGGACAACCTGCTCAATCTGACCCTTCTTGAGCAAAGGTGATAGATTTGATGATCTCCAGCTGTCCTTTCCAACCTAAGGTATATTGTGAATTGAGCCTTAAGGGGTGGGGAAATTAAGTACAAGAGTTATGAAAAAGCAACCAAATCAGGATTGGCAGAACTTTGAAGAGTTACCAAAAAACCTAGTAATTTCTATTAAAAACTTGGAAGTTGTTGAAATGGCAATGTTAGTGTAATTATCTGCAACTAACGTTTTAATTCTGAGTAATTAGACATAATTAGAAAAACTACTTTTTAGAAGTGTGTATTGTACCCACATTTTTTTCCCATTTATTATAATTTCTCAGACAAAATTAAAAATATTTTACTGGGCATTTAAGTATTTTTCTGGCCAAAGTCTACCATGGGATCAAAAGTCAACTATTTTGAAATTATTTCTTCAAATTAGCTTTTTCCCTGTTGGAGAATCTGGGGACATGAAGTGCATAATAACGCAAGTATAATTTAGGAAAGGTCAGAGAGGAGCTTTATTAGTTTTGATCATAGTGAGAGAACATTTGGACAGCATTTTCCCCTCTGCTCCCCTGTTCACCGCCAAGCGATTACAGAGACCCAGCCAATCTAGTTTCCAGGGGAAAAAAAAAAAAAAAAAAAAAAAAAAAAAGAGGTAAGGAAAACAAATCATTTCAATGTTAAAACCGAGTATCCATCTCTGAGAAGGATAAAATCCTTAAGAAGTTTACTAACTGCCACACCTCTAAGAAGTAATCAAACAGTAAGTAAGGTCACAGTTTGGAGACATGGATCTTGGTGGAGACTGCCAATGGTAGTAGCACACCCAGTATTACTTTAGCACAGAAGCGGGGAAGTTGGAAACAATCACAGACTGTTGGCTTTTAGTCAAAAGGAGCGTTCCTTTATTAGGATAAACTTCTTAGCCAGAACTTTAAAATCTCAAATATTAATAAATTTACCACCACAACCCCAAACAGATACAGTATATGCAGTATATTAGACAAACAAGCTATGATTGATTCTTCTTTATGTGTCCCTAGTAAGTCAGTCCTCAGTTGCTTCATTTGCTTTAAGTGACAGCTGTGTAGATGGATGCTTGTAAATAGTAATATGGCTAGGAAAAAAATAGGGCTGAAGGAAGCATGTAGTGTTTATGGTACAAACAAAAAAAAACAGAATGTTCTTTAAAAGACAGGAGCAATTCAACCATCATCCAAAGGGCAGCTTGCAGGTAGATGGTAGAAATGAATTATTTGCTGCTCAAGGAATAAATTAATTAAAAGGAAACAAGACAAGATGCTCAGAGATAAAGGAAACAAGGAAAAAATACCGCTTTCTATTTTATCATTCCCCCAGAAATGTATCTCTACACTCTTCTTTTCAACAAAATGTGGGTTTGATTTGCTTTTGTGAAGTTTCTACAGGTAACTCTTTCCTTTCTCGCATCTAACAAAGGATCAAGCCAAGAAACCTAAAGTAGGTCATTTTGGAAGGAAAAAAAGTTCTATCATCTAGAATATTAATTTATTCAGTACTCTGTATCTTGCTGTGGTCTATACCAAGTATCAAGCAAAGCCACTTCAACATATATTTTATTATCCAAAGTGTCCATTTAAGATTAGCCCATCTTTGGATTACTGACAAAAAAAAGGGAATTTTACCCAGACCTCCACTTGCAGTATTATGAAGAATAAATTGCGTTTGGACATAATGAAGCAAAGAGGCTTTTGTTAGTTCTGTTTGGGCAGAAACCAGAGTTTGCTTATTTTGCTTTTTCTTCACATACCAACATGCTATATTACAAGACAGTGAGTCTGCAGGTTTTCCAGTCTTGTTGAACAATGATAGCAGTAAAATGGCAAACGAAGACAGTATTTGAACATTCACCATCCTTTCAGTTGTGTCTTGCCTAAACATCTGAAACACCGGATACTGGTGGGTTTACCTCTAAAGATGACAAACCAATGACAATATTGTCACACTTTATCCAAATACACCTAAGAAACCATTATAAACTTTGATTACAAACATGCAACGGTCTCCTACTTCTAAATAGCAGAGTAAAGAAATTTTCAGCGCATCTGTGCAGGTAACTGAAGCTGAGCAACCAACATAACAAAAGTGCTTTTTGCTCAATACATAAGAGGTTTATATAATTACATACCTTTTGGCATTCATCCCTTTCTCTTAAAAAAATCTTTGGAAATCCTTGTGCATTTTCAACTAAACTTGGCAAAGACATTGCAAAGATTTCAAAGATACGTTAAAAAGATTTGTAAAAACAGGCTGCAAGTAAAGGAAAAACTAAACTGAGTTTACTGCTATAACTTCCTTCTCAGTGAGCACTTAATCTCATTACTAGACATTACAGAATACATGCAGGGAGGAACCACAGCAAACCAAGCTCTGGAAGTTCTAGTGTTCAAAAAGCTTAGTCTTTGTGTGATTATATGAAAAATAGGAAAAAGTGGTAAAAGTCACCTGCTGGGAGCTAAAAGGCAACACTGTGTTCTTGTGCATCACTTTGAAACTATGGAGTGGAGTTATTGAAGAACTTTATCATCTTGATAATGAAGACAAATGTAGTTATTCATTATCTAAAAAAGACACATTAAGGAAACTCCCCTAGACAATCTGTTAGGTGTTTGGCACAGAACAACTTCCATATGAATAAGAAAGAAAACCCCATAAGATAATTATTACAACAGCATGCGAGATTACATAAAAAACCATTACAGAAAAAGAAGCCTCCAAGAGATTTTGCGGAAAACATAAAATGAAGAATGAAAAAATCTGTAAAGCAAGTTAGCTGCTAATCATATGCATATCACATTGTCCCCAGGCCTGGACAGGAGAACTACACAGCTGGGGCTTACCCTGTACTAGAAAGTGCACCCTGTTAGACCACAGCAAAATCAGAAATCTCTGCTATGTCCACGTAAAAGTACTCTACAAGCAGCCACAATGGTTATCAGTGGGTAGCTGCTACAGATACCCTTCCTTACTGGATGCTTCTTTCCTGAGTTTAAAAAAAAAAAAAAAAAAAGTTTTAATCAAGCCTTTAGGCCTCACCTATAGCTGAACTGTGTTACTTTTGGCCCAACACACGGACAAAATTTTCTTCCTCATGACAAATACAAATTATTTTGTATGTCATTAGCAAGAAAAACAAAACAAATATTATGACAAAAGACTAGCAAAATACACTCTTTAAAGGAGTACTTTAATGACTTCTGTTTAAAGATGCATCACAGAAAAATATCATCTGTATACAGCTAAGTAAGGTTATCTGACATTATTTCCATAAGAAATGGGTCACCAAAATACTGAAGGAGAAACTTACATTGGTAAAAGACCATCAAAAGAAGCATACAAGGTGACAGAATGCCTGTTGCTAATGTTATTTTATGTTCCTAAGGAAAATAAATCATCAGTCCTTAGCAATGAGATCAAACTATCCAATGCATTTCAAGCTATTAGAGGGGGGAAAAAAAGTTCACGAGAAACATTTTCTCACTGAAACAGCAAGAAAACTCCCTCTATAATGTACGTATTCAACTATCCAAAGGCTGTTTAGAGTCCCCACATCCATTGTCAAGGCAGGCAGAGGAAGTGCATAGAGAGGCAGAAATGCAAATCTTCCAATATCCATGCAGTTATTGAATTCAGATATGAAGCCTGGTTTTCATTGTGCTATATAATTTTCCATTGATTTTGAACACAGAGCAGAGGGTGTTAGGGTAGTTGTCCCTAACTACATCTTCAGGTTAATCATCTAAATATATATTTCACCATCTAAATAACTAACTTTTTCAGAATTTGAACACGTTTAAAAAATTATAAGAATTAAATTTTAAATTCCTCTACCACTCTTCTGGTTACTTCACTTCCTGACATGTAAAGAAAAAATATTTTTATTTAATGTTAATGCTACATGCAATTTTGTAAAATTCATATAGATCTTAACCCACAGAACTAAAGTTTTTCATTGACTAAGTGATAATAATAAACTTTTTAAATTGACACACTTTGAAAATTATTTAACCTTTTTAATATAAGCACACTATTAGAAACTACGGTTCTATTGCCTCACACAATATGTCTTTGTAAAACTTTTTAACATAACCTTTTTAATCACTAAAGAAGTCTATATTCTGTTACAGGAAGGAGTACTTCTGTTCAGAGGTACTTAAGTTTTAAAGAATAATCTTAAATGTATCTGTAATTATACCATAGTAGGAGAAATTTTTTTTTCCCAATATAATATAAAAAAGTAAAATAAATATTTAAACATTAAGGGCCATAGAATACAATCTGAAATTAATGTAGTAAGAAATATCAAACCCAACCTCCAGGTGAAACCAGTCTTCTGAACGCTTCAATAGCAGTTGAACTAGTGAAGCAGGCAACTGGAACACCACAAGATGGAACAGGAAATGAAATTGCATGTGATGCTGAAGTGCCCAAACTATTAAATAAATACTTCCTAACTATTAACTTAGAGCTGGTTCATCCAAATCAGTTTGAAAACTACTCATTTTTTCAGATTTAAGAACCCTTCAAATTAAAACCTGATGGCAAATGCATCCTTGAAGACTGATTCCCACTTAACATTCTGTAGCTATCCAAACAGAGTGATAAGATTACATTTAGCAGGAGATGGGTGGACTGAAAGAGGAGGTTTACAATTGTGACTTCATATTAATCTGGTGATTTGTTATGTCCCCAAAAGCAACTGGGTAAAGACATATATATAATGTACACATTATTACTACAACAGCTTAGAAATTTGATTCTAAATTATTTTAAAAGTATTCAAAATTAGGAAACTTTATTATGATTGTCTATCTCCAACAAAACATCTACTGACCATTTTTTCCATTCTTGTAGTTTTCCTTTGTTTTCTCTGACCAAGAAAATTTAGAAATTGTAGCAGTGAATATTATTGTTCTGCTGCTTAAAGGTCATAGGCTCCTTACCAACCTGACCACTCTGGGTCTCAGAAATGGCCTGGGCTTTCATCACCTGGGATGTGTTTAGCTGTGATAACAATTAACCAATATAACCAATCAGATAACTCTTGCTCAACTTTAGTTCAGTTTTGATTTGGTTTACAGTAATAACAGGTAGTTATTCTTTGTGGACTCCAGAAGAAAATGAAACGTGAAAATATACCTGCTATTCATCAACATTTTTGATGCTTGCAAGTAGTTTCTACAGTTACTGATTTAAGAAGAAAAAAAAATTTTCTTAGGTCCTTCAGTGTTGAAAGGCTTCCCAATGTTTTTTTTCCATTAACATTTAGAGAGAAACAGTCTGCTTTATGCTTCCCTTTGACTCTTCTTACAATGATGAAATGGAAGATGTTTTTTCACGTTGATGCAGTTTCATCAGCTATTACCAAATAAAACACTTACTTTTTGCCAGTCTATTTTTATTTAGAAAGGCAAATTGGTGACTGGAGTCAAACTAAATCCTTTAATAACACAGAACATGCAAAACAGAAGTTTGGCCACAAGTTCACTTCTGAGGCACACGGCCAAACATAATATCATCACAGTTTGCCTTTGGTTACCCACTATCCTCCTCATCTCACCAAAAATACAAGATGGCTAGGAAACCTTGAGCATTCTGAAGCATTTGCTCCATTAGTCAGTTTTCCACACCAGTATTTGCACTTTAACACCTGGACATCCTTGCTACGGCCATTTTTATTTATATTTTTATGTCTATTATTTTAAGCTACCTTTCTGAGCACCACTGAGTTACTTTCCTTCTATTCTCATGCTATGATATGCCCTGTTTAATACCTTAGCTTTAGAAGCTAAGATATAGGCAAAATCACATATTTCAAAGAAAATACAAGCAGAAGTACATGGTTGCATACCCAAACATTTTACTAATGTTTTTTTTACCTAATTTTTTTACAAGGGTAGGATACATCGAAAAATGAATTTAAACAAAACAAAACAAAAAAACCAACCAGAACAATTACAAACAATCTAAGGTCAAACAGTTTATCCTGCAAGCAAGACGTTAGCTTTAACGGTGTCACCAATGCAGTTTTGACACCACTACTCTGGAAGCTGCCTGCTGCCAGGGGTAACTCTGCAGTGTTTGTGTTGTGTGCTGGGCAGTCCCCTGTGCTGCTGAAAAGCTGCTCAAGTGGCTTTTGGGACATGTGAGCACAAAAGCAGATTGGCACATGTGCAGCAAGTCCCAGACTTTCCAATTTCACTTCTCACACAGGGAAATCTGTGCTCATGCAGTTGTCTTGCTGCTTTTAACACCAGGTAAGAAGATGACTCAAGCAAGAGTGTAACTCCCTTGCGTGGCAGAGGAGTACTGCTTTTGAGGCAGCAATCCTAGTCTGTTTCCTCAGGAAAGCAATACCTCCTTAGTAGTCTTTGTGGAGTTGCATACACAACCCCCCCAACACACACCCCCCAAAAAAAAGAAATTAAAAAAATCAAAGCAGGCTACCTAACGCCAACACCTCCCATCTCACAACTTTCATGATTTTACATTTTTGCATGACTTCAAAATGAAAAAGCCAGCTGTACATGAAGGTTTTGTTCTCTGTCATGGAGCAAAACAAGAAATGGAGCCCATCGTGCGATTCAAAAATAAGCCAGAAATTAAGCTTTTCCCAAAGTGTTGTCACAGAGACGTGACCTGGTAACCACACCTTAGATTTTCCCCAGTGCTAAAATAGCTTCTTTAACTGTCATAGGAGCATGGTACATACCAAAAAATGAGTACCAGAGGGAAAAAAAAATATTTAAAAAACATAAAGTCAGTTTTATCAGTAAGTGTGAGGTAAGGTACCTCACATAGCAGAAGTTTTAGTCCATTTGCTGATAGACTAATAAATAGAGGAAGGTTAAAACACTGAAGAGCATACAGTATGGTAAAAGATCTCAACACTTAGAAGTGGGGGAGAAAAAGCACAGAGATAATAAAGATCTTCACTGTGGGAAATTTATGCTGGCAGGCAACAATTTAATGCTTTGAACAGGCTGACAGACAGCACAAGTCACATCACTTAAATAGCCCCAGTGTGCATTTCATCTAGTGTGGGGTTATCTAGAAGTGGCCTAGATTCTTCATCTAGGAAGTCTTCTATTAAAAGCATCTCTAACAGTTAACTAGAATGCCACCTGAACAGATCTGAGGTATGATAAGACAAAGAATATTATTACCAGAAAGAATGCTGTTAATATTTTCATTAGAAATAGGTAAGTCTGCTCACCACCTGAAAAAAAACATGGTTCGAGTCATTATATCAATAAATTAATAGGCAAGGAAATATTGGTAGGTTCATACTAAGGTGGAAAAAAATTCCACTAAGGTGGAAAAAAATCCCCTTGTACCTGCAGGATGCGACAGAGCACAGCAGTGTCCCACCAGGGTAGGCGTGGTGGGCTGGCAATAGAGATGGCACCAGCCCATAGAGTTGGCAGCCTGGAAACAGAGTTCCCAGCAGTTTGTCTATGGTCCATTCGGAGCAGCAGCAACAGATACGAGCTACAGAATCTCTCTTATGTGGAGAAGATCACTCATTCATGTCATCCTTACTTTCTGCATACTAATCCACCCTCACACTGTTTCTTTAAATCCAAGGAAGAGTTACAGGAAAAAAAATACCAAACAAACAAACAGACAAACCAACAACATAAAAATCCAACACAAGCTTAAAGTCTACTTTAATGAATTCTCAGCTCTGAAACTAGCCTGCAAGGTTTGCAAAATCTCAAACTCCATGAGATTTAAACCATTGCTGAAATCAATTAGCTTAATTTATGATGCACTGTTTAGCCAGCATCCTAATTAAACAGAAACTTCACATAATCCCAGTAAAGAGCAAAGCACAGCAGGTGATATTAGGTCACCAGCCCATATTTAAATATGTGCCTTCCCAGCTTTTTCAGTTACGCTGACTTTTCAGAAATCAGCTGAGAGTGGGGTAAAACGGATATAGATTGGAAAAAAACTAAGTATTTTTTAGCATGTTCACTGCCCAGAAAACTTTAGACAGGCACTGAAATTGTATCTAAAGAATTATAATAAGTTTAGAGGAAGAAAAAAAATTCACTACCCCCAAGCTTTTGTTTTCACCTCTATGACTTTGAAGGGCCTAAAACAAAGCAAATACATTAAACAATTGCAGGTTCTTAAAATAAAAATCCTCTTTAATAATTCCTACAGATACATCTTATCAAAAGGATGATTTTACAGCTATAGAGGCAATTGTGCAATTGCAAAACAATGTTATTTAGTTTGATGGAAGAATCTTAAAGATTCTGAAGTGAAATTTTACACAAAGTTAAACCCTCTCACCTTCTCAGTTGAGCTCTGGATTGATCTTAACTTTGAAAAACTGCCTTCATGTTGCAGAGAAAGAATTGGACTTAGACTACTGAACTAAGAATTGGTGTAACAGATTCAATTCTAAAATTATAGGTAGATAATTCTGCTCATGATACTACATGAAACGGAAGCAGATGTTATTTTGCCCTACCTACTTTCTTCATCAAGTTTATATTTTTTTGGTAAACTAAGCAAATCAGGAGTTACTAAATACTAATCACATGACATCATTAATGTCATGTATTGGTCCCTAGTAGACTTAGAAAAGTCTACTAGGGTAGATAATACTGACATCTCTATTTTACCTCCTACATATTTTTGGCAGATATTCAGGCAATTTTTCAGCCTCTGCCTACAAAGGCTTGGTAATCTCTAGCCTGGCATCTTCTTTTTCATCTGAACTGCCAATAACCCTCCTTTGAAGACAGAATACCATTCCTCAAAACCCTCTCCCACCCCACTGTTTTTAAAACTACATGTCTCCTAGTTATTTGAATAGTTGGTATGAGAAAGACCCCTTGAAGTTTTAGTAGCATTAATTGCATCAGATATCTTTTCTCTGGTAAGCATTTCTATTTTTAATTTGTATTTGCCCTTAAGAGCAACGCACTGTAACTCTGAAGACCTGGAGTCTGCTGCCAGCTTTATCAGCCTCCTGGATGATCCTTGCCAAATCTTTGTTTCTAGGCTTTCTTTTCTTCATCAATTCCCCCTCAGTAAAATTGCAATACTGTTTCTAAGAGCATATTCAATACTACCATGAAAGGGAAAGGGTGTTTCACATAATTTGGTGTTGAACTTCTAGTCGGATGACATAAGCAACCGAATATCTTTTGTTCACATCATCACTTCTTTCCAGGTGTGAAGCAGAAAGGATGGGTGTTCAATGTCTCCCTACCCCAGCTCCTATTACCTACGCATAATCCTTTCTAGCAGCACATCTAAAAGCCTATCTCTTCCACTTCCTAGTATCGTACTTGAAAGGCTAATTCCCTACCAAAAAGTTTTCTACTAGATTTTACCAGTCTCAAATAGTCAAACCAATATTTTGATACATATTCTAACTAAGAAAGGGCCTGGGACAGGGAAGTATATTAGCTGATTTTAACCACCAAAGACTCAGGAGAAAACACTAATTATTTCTCAGAGGCGGAGGGTCATCCACATGCAGTGATGCAGGGTATTAGGCATGGCTGCTCTGTGCTCAGCCTCAACCTGATCTGCGAGGTTGCTCTGCCAGAACTGGCTCAATGGTACCACCTCAAAAAGGCTGACAGGGAAAGTTTACACACAAGTGATTGCAGATATTGTTTTTCACTCATCATTATTTACAACCTGTAGGAGAACATTTGACATTGGCCTTTAAATTTATCTTAAAACATTGTCACATCTATCTGAACATTGTTAAAAGATTTCGGGGCTTTATAATGTGTCAAGTAGAAACATTACTGATAAAATAGCCCACAAGCATTACAATTCATGTTTGTTTTACCAATACAGCACCAGTTTAAATGGAAACCTCTTCTTTTGTCTCCTTGCATCATTTTTATGGAGTCAGAGAACTGAAAAGATTCCAAAGCTAGTATTTATGACTGCGAAAGAAAACATGGTTTGCTGTAGGAGAACCCACTGTTTCAACTTTGACATTAAACTTCAAAAGGAATGGCTTAAGTTGAAGTATGTCTATTTTATATTCTGCTTCTTGAATGAATGCCTTATCTTTATTTTTTTTTGCTAGAGCTGTGAAAAGTAAATTCTTCCCCAGACCAGAATCAGGATAAAATACCATGCTCTACTGCATTTGAAATAAAAGATATCACCTACAGGAACACTCAACAGTAGCATTTTTGATGGATAAAAAGCCCTAATTTTCTTAGTTAAAAAAAAAAAAAAGCAACAGTCATCAGTGGTAAAAATAGAAGGATTAAAAACCAGAAAGTTTTTTTGAAACTCCTAGAAAACTCTTGAGGAACAGCAACAGTGAAATTCTCACAGAATAAACTATAAGGTACAGCACAATTATTATATAAATATATATAATATATATAAATATATAAACAATATATAAATATTTATTATATAAAACTAACAGCTATTGCTGTCTCCCACAGTTTTAGCAGGACTGCTTGAATCTTAGAATTTCTACCAAAACTGAGTTTTCCACTTGTATGTGAGGTATACAAGGGAAAAATCGATACTTTTCACAAGTTATCTTTGCCTTTTGGAGGGTACGGAGTGGGCAGTGGTCAGTGTTCTTGAAATCATGGCTTTGACAAATTCCTTACCCCATCTAGAAGAGTTTAAGTATCACTTCAACAGGATGTATTTGCCCACAGAAGTTGGGCAAAGAATGTAAAATCTGTAATAGCTGTATAAAGCAGAGATAGAACAGTGTCAGAAGAAAATTAAGAAATGGCTGGTGTGAAAAAAAAAACAAACACAAATATACAAACCAACCAAAAAATAAACCAAAACCACCCCATTAGCAATTCAGATCAGCTAAAGGGCTGTACAGAAAGCAAAACAACTTACAAACTAACCACATTTCTAGATAACATACAAGATAACACAGTAAATTGTCTAAATTCTATCTTCCATGGCTGAAATAATATTTTTCACCTTTGCCACATTTTACTATTTTGCCTCTCTTCCCTTCTTTTATTTATTTGCATAAGGGCAGAAGAAATAGAGAAGGCTTAGGGGCATGCCTGACCTTCACACATTCAAAAGCAGGAATCTGTGCAGGAAATTTTCTCCTTTTGAAATGAGTGCAATGATTCATTTTCTTCTGATTTCTTTTGGCTGGCTCTGCCGTGGTGTGAAATCATGTACATAGAATATGATATAAATACATGTATATATGTCCATATATAGACCAATGTACACACTGAATATATACAATCTGCAGTTCAAACATGGCTAAAACTGAGCCTACTAAAACTTCATATGTGCTAATGCAAAGGCTCTCTTGAAAGCCTTCAGAGATTTACTATAGTCTGAACGATATTTGCGTGACCATATGTTCACACTGAAACCCTCAGCAGGACCGAGACACTGAGAAACCTGAGGAGAGGAACAAAGAATGCAATGAGTAGGCAGTACTAGCAATGCTGTTACTGCGACAGAAAGCCAGACCATCAAGGGCTTCCATTATGTCAGTAAGGCAGCGACCTGAAGCTGTGGTCAAAATTGAGAAATTCCAAGTTAACCTTTTACAAATCAACCTGCCACAAATCATTGCAATTATAATTCAAGGCAATGTTCATTTTTTTTAAAAAAGAAGAACATTGAGCAAAAAAAGGGGGGAAAAGAAACTCCATCCTCCATTATCAGAAAAGTAAATGCAATACATCTTCCAAGTTTAACTTTTTACCTCACTTGGTCTCAAGAGATACTTGGCACTTGTAACATCCATTGACTTCCAAGAACTCGGAAAGAATCAAAGACTCTCCCGTCAGGAAGGAATGTTTGCATTTATAAATATTAAGCAATGAGTATATCAGATTCTATCAATTTAAAATATCTTTCTTCATACTTAACCCCAGAATCTTTAATACCACGTAATGAAGTCATAACCTACTGTCAGATCAAAGAAAGCATCACAGAAAGAGGAAGGTTCTCAGAAATACACTAAATATGCCTGGGCTTATTTATGCTACACAGTTGCAACGTGATGCTTTCGGATGCCTCAAATTTGTTGCAAAGGCATTTATAATTAGGAAATAGTTCAGCATCTTAATAAGAAGCATTCTGAACTACACCTTAGAAATTAAAATCCAAAAGCATAACCCGTACATACTATCTGTAGTAACCACCTGTACTAGTAACCTGTAGTTCCATGACAAGTCGTCTGCTGCTGAAGATGCAACCAGACACCTAACCTTACACTGAAGCAGGGGGCTCCTCTGCACACATCTATAAGTGCTTCCTTTAAAAAACAGACACTGAAACACAGAAGTACCAAGATGATTTCTTGCAAAGACAGCCTATTTGCAGGCAGTAGCCAAAGTTTAATATTTTAAAGAGTGTGTCAAGAGCACTTAGACATTGAGATTTGTGTTGGCTTATAGCACAATATAAATGAAAGTGACAGGGGGCAGGGCAAAGTAGAAAAGGAAAAAAGGCCAAACTTATATAGACCTAGTGTTAAATTACATATGCCTCCTGGAATACAAAACTTTCATGGACCTCAACAAGAAGGAATTTTTTTTTTTCCTGTTAGCTTTGATACGCAAATTTATTACAGCAGTTTGAAAAAAAGCGTACCCTTGCAATCCTCAAAGTTTGCCTTCACCTAGTCTTTTATTGCAAATACAAAATTAGCCTGTATTATCAATGGACACCAAAAGAATATGCAGCTCAAATGTTTCCATGGTTTGTGTATGACACAGGAAAACAAACTGAGTTTACACCTGAACCCCAACATTAGATCCAACTAGGATGTGCGCTGCAGGGAGTGGGGAGAAGGGAGTGAGACACCAAAACTAAACAAAAGAATTTGCAGGGTGTGGGGGGCTCAACATCCTACCTTCCCAGCAGCTGCAGGCAGAAGGAATCCAGGGAGATACCTACATTTCAAAATTCTCCAGATCATGTACTCAGTGGACTGAGCTGACCAAACCAATAAAACTATATGCCAGTATAAAATAAGCTTACGTGTGGTTCCTCCTCCTCCACAATTCCTCATGAACTGAGCAAATATAATTATTTCAATTGTTTATTAGCAATTATCTTGGGGCAGGGGGAAGGAAGCTCACAGATTTGAGACTAGCTCCTGCACCTAAAGGATTTCTGTTTAGGTCATAGACAGTGTAAGGAACTTAGAGGAGAACAAGCCTTGCTTCATTTTGGATTATTTATGTGGCTAAAAGGTAGGTTTTCTATCCAAAAATATCAGTCTAGAATCTTGGAATTCAGAATTCAGTAACTCGAAAGAAAACCTCAAACACCCGGGCATACTTTGCACTGAAGATACACATGCACAATTTTTGCTAGCTCCAAGGGAACTCTGACTACACACAGGCATAGGATACTGTCCCGAGAAATCCCACTCTAATGGAAAGATTCTGAGCCCTCTCCCAGAAGGAAATTTTGAGCAGCATACATCTTTCATCTTACAGCACCACTGTATTTTAAGGGGAATTTATGCAGTTCTCCTAAGTTTAGTGAGGAACACATTTATACCTTGCGCTGAATCTGAATTACTACCTCTACACACACACACACAACCTAATCCTTTAAACTATCATCTCTCGTATCTATTTTATTAGTACTTCAAAGTATTCTTTGCAAGCAGCATTCCTTAACAGCAGCCCAAGAACATTTCAAATAAAGTTACTCTTACTGGCTCTACAGCAAAAACAAGTGCATTTGTGTACAAACTGCATTTTCATCTATTCCAAGGGGAATTAAAAAGCACTTCATAATGCAAGAAGAACATTAATCTTAACATACCGTTTAAGTATTAATTTGTTTTCAAATTGTATATGCCATGTCTCTGGGCATGACACACTTCACTGTAAGAAAAAATAATAATAATCCACAGACAAAGAGCTACAGAAAGTTGCACATGACTGGTGCTTTAGAACATAATTACCCAGAAAACAGAAAAAAATCACTGCAACTCGTGGTCAGTGGATCAGTCTCAGGAGGAGGAGTGATGGATGGGGATAGTTGCACTATTTCCCTTTATTATATTAGCAAACTCACCAGCTGAGCTTACCCTCATACTTAATGGATAGAGTAAATACAGCAGTGTCAGCAATCAAAGAGGGCAAACTGAGTACTTTAATGAGAAAAAAGACCAGCTCTTAGATTCCTGGAACAGCTAATACTGTTCCACATGGAACTATTATTGCATGATGATAATTTTCTGTCCCAGCAGTCCATGTCAAACTCACAAAATATCTCAAAGAATATAGACAGAAAATCCACTTATTCCATATGCCCTAGTATCATGCCCTGGGGCACGACAGAGGCTGCACAGGTAGGAGCTTGATGCATTACCCATCTCACTCCTGGGCTGGTTCATGATGTCAACAAAATGCACTTACTGAAGCAATGGAGGATGCAGTAGTTGAAAGGCACATGTGAAATAATTGCATACAGAGTCCATTTCAGATCAAAGTGACTTTATCTTGATTGTTATATAATCATATCGTTATGCCATGTATTGAGTCACTAGGAAAAATCCTAAAGCTTTTAATCCCTCAATGGCAACTAGTACTCTAGGCTTTTCAACCCATTTTATGTCTCCTAGTTAGATTTTTTTTTTTTTTTTAATGGAACAAGATGCTTCTGGTTTGATGCATAGCATTTCATTTCACGTTACTTGCTGCAACTCTTCTTCATTTCTCCAAATAAGAGTTTCCCCTGTCCACTGCTGCAAATGAATATAGAGAAGCTGGGACAGGAGCGGAAGGAAATGCGGAGAGATAGACCTTCCCTACTATTATTCCTTTATTATGCACAAACATGACAAATGGCCATTCATAAAATACCACTGAATGGTTAAAAGTTTACAAATTATGTATCAGAGATAGCTGGTGAACTGTTCTTATCAAGTTACACACACAAACTTGGATTGGATGATGCACTGTTCACTACAGAGATGGAAAGCTAGCTAGCCTCTGGATTTGCCCATCAACAAGAAATACCTGGAGATGGAGCAGCAGCAGCACATAAATGTCATTGAAACATTTTTGACCAAGACTGGACAGAGAGCAACTAACTGTGCTCTGAGATGCTCTGAGTTTAATTACCTCCTGTACATAACTGAATTTCATTATCCTATCTGAAAAAAAAAAAAAAAAAAAAAACCCTCGTCTTTTTTTATACATAAATGTCATTGAAACATTTTTGACCAAGACTGGACAGAGAGCAACTAACTGTGCTCTGAGATGCTCTGAGTTTAATTACCTCCTGTACATAACTGAATTTCATTATCCTATCTAAAAAAAAAAAAAAAAAAGAGACACTCGTCTGTTTTTAAATAAAAATTTTCCCTCATTTCTGGGAGACTGGATTGCACTTTAAAGATTGCAACACACTACTGAAGATCAGGTCAGATGGAGCCACTGGCATTTAAAATTCAATTAAAGGCTAGAACTATTATATAAGCAGTGATGAAAACTGGGCTAATTTCAGGAAACAAGGATGAAACCCTTTCCATAGTGGAGGTTAAAATAGAACAAGCAATTAAGAGCTGGAAAGGATATTCTGCAAAGGTTTCAGGAATCTAACGTATTAGTCTGATGCATATTAAACAGAAGATCCTGAGCCACCAACTGGAGCCAAGGTTCAACTGGGAGACCTCCAAGCAACAGCTCCAATGATTTGTGCTTTCCACAGGTAATTACTGACAGCCATATCCCAAAGGGTTAATGAAATACCATAATTTAAAAGCCTATTACTTATTCTATGTGTCCTTGATCTGCAGAATTTATTTCAAAACAGACATGCCTGAGTTGTTCATGAGCAACACAAACATTTAGTTCTCTTCCCTGTGACAGAAGATGAACATTGCATACACAATCTGAACCTGAACTGTTCAGATGAAGAGAATTTGGGTGCACAAGGAACACAATGTATAGCCTTGCAAAGTTTCCACTGCTAAAAGCTCATATTGAAATATGAATTTCTGAAGCTTAACACAGAAAAAAACAATACTGAAAATTTAGAACTAACTTCCACAACACCATATAATCTTTGATAAAGTGCCTGACAGCTTATAAAGAGCATTACTGGCTTTTATTGTAGCAGCAGATATTAGGGAATGTGATGGATATCAATTCTCTCCGTTCTTAAGGTTCACTGGGCATTTGAATTTCACCTGCATCCTTTTCTCCAATACAATGGCAAAAGACAGTCAGCAACTTTGTCTTAGGTCTTACAGACCACATAGAATAGTGATCCTAGGTAAGCCTATACCATAGATGCAAATTTGCCCCAGAACAACACAGAGCTCAGAAACCCTATATGCTGAAGGGAAATATCAGACTAGGAAGAGATGGCAATGATCAAAAAAAGATATGTAAAGATAGTATTATTTTTTTTAATATTTTCACTAACGTGTGACTGGGGCATCAAAAAAAAAATATTTTGTGAGATAAAGCTGGAAGTTATGATCAACAGAGGATGGGGAGAACACTGCACAGATGAGATGATCACAAGGACTGGAACAGAATTTATTTTCATATACCAAAACGTAAAATCAGGATGTGAAACGACAAACTTCAGCAAAATAGAAGGCACTCATCTAATGGAATAAACTTAGGTTGAGGACCCCCAAAACAGCAATTCATAGACTTTCCAGTAGTGTTCAATCTGTTGCAGAGATGATAGAGGCAAGTAAGATCTTGTCAACTATTTCAGAGACAGGAAAAGTAACCTACTGCATGATACACTGGTTCTCCTTTCTCCCTGGTAATATATATGTGGGCTTTTTTTCCCTATTCTTTAGGTTCTTACAAACACCCCATTGACTAACAGCAACATAGAGTCTATTAGCCAAAGAAGGAAAGATTGTTCATACACTCATCACTGCACTGCTGAAGCTTACTCACTCTCTAGAGACTCTTATTTAAATACTAAGGAAGTTTAAGGAATCTTCTCTTTGACATTTGAAGGCGCATCATCACCTTGTCACATGGCCTGACAACATTGCACGAGCCATTACTTCAAAGTCATTTTCAATTTTCTCCCACTCTAGTTCAATCCCATTAATTTGTATTCATGAATTTATTTTGAAGCCGAATGTGTATTACTTTCCACTTGTAGATATACAATTTCATTTGCTCTCTTTGAGACCACTTTAATAGCAGATCTAAATCCATTTTGAATTTTACCTGCTGTTCAGCAGTGACCTCAATTTTTGATTTTGTGGCATCAGCAAATTCAATTAGTTTATTTCCCACATCTAGGCCATTGATGTTGGCTGGAAACAGAAGAGGTCAGAGCACTGACCTCCATAGAGCTCGCACTGCCAGCCAAACTTACTTTCCTTGTTTCTTGTTGTGTAATTGGGTTTTAGTCATTTTTATCAACTATCTCTAATGTCTGAACTTCACATGCTTTGAATAGCAACCTGCCGACTGAAGCTGTCTCTTTTTCAACCTGTCAAGAAAATAATTTCATGAGAGTCAGAATTATCACTGTTCATATTTGCCAGACTCTGAAAGAAGAAAGAAAAAAAAAAAAGAGAACCTGAACAAAGAAAACTAAGTAGAGGGTTTGCTTACAGTTGATTTATCACATGGTGTCGGTACCAGAAAAGCAGAAAGATCTATTTAAGTAAGAGCTGACTACTAAAGTAAGTTACAGTAAAGAACACCACTTCAGTTTTAAAGGACTTTTTGTATCCTCTCTGCTATAGCTTATGAAGTCTCACACTGACCCTCACCTGTTAGGAAGTCACAAATTAACTCAGGTTGGAAGGGTTGTCTAGTAGTCTGTTAAGGGTTGAGGAACATACAACAATTTATTTTCATTTAGACAATTATTCTCTCACCCAATGACCCCTTCCTACCTGGTAAGGGGAAAGGGGAGAAAACAAGGAAATCTGAGGGCTGAAATAAAAACAGATTTAATAGAATAAGACTATTAACTAACATTAATAATACTAAAGAACCAATACTGATCCCAATACCAATATAAAATATACAAGAATTATACTCAGCCAGTTCATTAATAGGAAGCTGTGCACTCCCAGCAGTGGCCAGCTAATGTCAGACACCGCTAGGGCTTTGGGAGGAAGGGAAGGGCTCAGGGCAAGAAATCTGGCACCGAGGCAAGAAGTTCTCAGGATCACAGCCATCAAGGAAGAAAGAGAACTCCTCAGTAAATTTATTCCATTTATATTGAATGTGGTGTTCATGGTATGAACCAAACCTGTTGGCCAGCTTGGGTCAAATGCCCAGGTCTCACTCCCTCTCATCCCTGCACCTGGCTAGGCCCAAAAACATGGAGACCTTGAACCTCCATACCATAGCTGGCTATAAAATAAATATTTTCACAAATTCAGACACTAGAGTCTTCTAAAAGTACAGTTTTCCCAAACATTAGAAGGTAAATTAGTCCTGCACTGCTCAAACCAGGACAAAGTCACCTAGCCCAATGTCCCAGCCCAAAGCGTGTCTATTTATAACAGGTTGTTCATGGCTTTGTTCAGGCAGGCTTTGAATATCTCCAAAGACTTACACCTCAAACTAATCTTGGTACCTGCTCTGGTGTCTCACCTCCTCCATGGTGAAAAGTATTTTTTCTTATATTGAGCTGGAATTTCTCATACTACAATCTGTGTCTTCTGCCATGTGTCCTTCCACCACACACCTCCTAGAAAAGTCTGGTGCCATCTTTACTACACTCTTGCCAGCTTATTGGCCACCTTAAGTCAGGTTTACACATTACATTTACAGGCCAGTGGAGAATACACAATTCAAAAATCAGACAGAATGAAAATACAGAGCTGTCTGTAAGACAGTTTACCACAGCTATGCTTAAAAGCTATGTGAATGACTCTGCTTCATACAAGACCCACTCCCACCCCCTCCAGAGCAAGCATGGCACCTGCAAGACTGCAGTTTCTTATGGAGCCAGGGCCCTACACCAACAGACAAAAAACAAATGTTCCCGTTATGACTGGCACATTAGAGGCTTTTTTTGTTACCTTTTGGCATCACACCGCTTTACATTTTCCTTCCCCTCCTACCTACCCCCAACAACTGAGTTTCTGTAGGTGCCAAGCTTACAGCAATCTTGTGATTTCTACTTCTATTGAGTACATTAACTTCTATTTAAAATCATGGCTAAAGGAATACTAAGTTGTAGATTTATTTGGGCTTGTTATCTAACAGAATGTCCCAGTTTGCAGTAAAGCAGAACCAACTTCCTGTTCAGTAATTTTACATTTTAGCCAGGCCTCTTCTAACTCTCTGAAATTAATGACATATTGTGGAGAAAACTGCTCAGAGTCATAAGATCAATGTTTGTGCTACATGCCAAGGAAAGGCAGAGAGGCCCTTGCTTATACTTGTTGTTATAATAACCAAGGTCAGCCAATTTCATTATTTTCCCCGTTAGAGGGTTGGAAATGGAAAAAGCACAGAGGGGTCACACCTGTGGGGACGAGCAGACAAAACAGGTAAGCCAAACTTCACCAACTGGGGTATTCCATCCCATCTGCCCCACGCTCAATATAAAAGCTGAGGGATCAAAAGGTCAACTCTCTTTCTTCAACGGCCGACGTCTGAAAAGGACTCTGTTCATCTGCCTTTGATCCCAATCCGTGTGTTCCTGACTCCAGAGCTGGAACCTAGTTTCCATCCATTGCTGAGTCTGCTCTAGGACTTCCCCAGTGCCTGCCAATGATGTTATCCTGGGAGCTTGATACAGTTTTGTATGTATTTTACCTATTTCATTATTTTCTTCTTTTTGATTTTAATATTAAATTTCTTCATTAAAGTAGTTTAGTCCATTCTAAACTTCTAAATCTCCTTATCTCTTCCTCTCCTCTCTTTTAGGATGGGGTGGGAAGGGCCATCTGTCAGTCTGGTTTTGGTAAACTTGGCCGAAGCCACGACATAGATCTTTTGCTAAAGCATTGAATCCTAAATAATTTTTAAGTTAGTCAATTCAGAGAAAAGTCCTTTTCATTCTGAAATTCTAAAGTAAAAGAGAAGTGTTACACAAACTGTAGAAAAGATGGTGGGAGGTTCCAACATGCCATTAATGAAAGTCTACCTGAAATTGTCTGCTAAATTGTCCAACTAAAATTTTTCCGTTATGAAGAAATTAATAAGCATCAACTTCCGTAAAAGTCATGAGTCTGTGAAACAAACCTAGAGAAACCTGACAACAAGATGGTCATTCACCAACCACCAGTTAAAAACTTATATCCTCCAACACAATATTCCTAATATTGGAAATTCTATTTCTGGTAAATCAATTTGTAATTAAAAAAAAAAAAAAAAGTGAGACATAGACACCAATAAGCAATCCTTCATATTGATGTAGTCATGAAAAAGACCTTTTTGAAGTTCTTATGCAAAAGTCATGTCCCAGTCATCCTATTTTCAACTGACAAGTGAAACAAAACCAAACAGACTGGCAAATAAACAAGCAAAAAATCAATAAAACCCAGCTAACACTTAACTGGAATTAATCACTTTCTAGCTATCTCTAGCTCACCATAACAGTTGAAGAAGAGGACAAAAAAAAAAAATTTGGAACTCACTATGTTTGACTACAAAAAGATTAATTTTTTTTAAGCACCCTGCTATGCCCTACAGAATGCATGACTTTCTAAAACTGTGATTGCCTTGAGTCAGTTATTTATTATTTCACCAAACCACAATTTCCCCACCTAAAAAAAGTAAATATGGCTATTAATACTTTGTACCAGTCTTCAAGTTTTCTGACTCTTGCGTTTACGGTTTACCTGGGTTCTATGTCAAGACAGATCACCTGAATTTTCATGGAAATTTTCTGAAACACATTGCTAAGTAGGTAGGGCTGCAATTTTAAAAGAACTTAGAAATACTAATTCCTTCCACGTGTAATGCAAGAGGCTTTCTGAATTGTGAACTGTAGGCAGGCATTTTGCTGAGTTCTGTTAAACAATGGGGCAAAACAGGGCATCTGCATGCTAAGACCCTGGTCACTGCTCAAATTACTTCATTTATTCCTAGCTCTAGAGCCAAGGCTAGGCTGTTTCACTCCCCAGTGAAAACAGCTACTTCACAAGATCTTCATAGCAGTACATACTGTTGGTACTGTTGTTAAAACCATGGTCTTGAGATTATTCTGTTTTCACAAGGCTTTCCATATGCTTTTCATTGCAGTTAGCTAATTTGGCAGCAAGCTAGATGTTGGCACTCTGCAATAGTATGTGAGAAAAGTGAAGGATTGAGAAAAATAATAAAAATACTTTTAAGCAGAATGTACGGAGGAGGGAAGAGTAATTATGCAAAGATATCAGGAGGCAGGGATATGGGAAACTGTCAAACAACCAGTGGAAAACTCTCACCCTATTAACCATGACTGTAGCATCCCCTTACTAAGAGCTCCACAGCCAAAACCAAGTAGCAGTTTAGCTCAGGAATTGAAAATGGCCCTGTAGGCTTAGGCAGTGCTCCTCCTTAGACAATGCAGGAAGACTTTAAGTGTAGATGGCAGCATGATGCAGTCAGGTACACCAGCTTGAATGTGCATCCCTAGCAAACCGCCTGGACAACAGAAGTGTGTGCTGTGTAATCAAAGGAGACATCTTGTGGATTTTATCTTCATATTTTTCCTAGTCAGCTACATTTCTGAATCTTCTGATATGTTTTCAGCTTTATTCATTTACAGATGAAAGAAACGCAGCATAGGGTTATGTGATAACAATCCATGAGCCAGTACAGAGTCAATTGAACTTAGTCTTTCTCTTTCCACAAATGAGATGTTTCTGAATATTATGTGTAGATCAAAGGACACATTCTTTCTTTCACTAATAAGTCCTAAATAAGGCAATGAAAAAATATGGTCGTTTAAGTTACCTTAACACAGATTCCTTTCACTGTTTTAGTCTCCAAACACTTTTTGAAAGGGATCTCCTATAAATAGTTTTCTATGCAAATCTAAAACCTTTTCAATTTGCAATTGCAAAGTTCACTGCATCCCAGAAGGCTTTTTATGTAACAAGAAATTGTTTGGCTATACAAGCCACAGCAGCAGGCACTGGCATTTGAAAGCTATTACGTAAGGAATTTTCTTTCATTGTCATGCAGAACCATTGGCCAGAAATTTAATTAACTGAAGCATTAAAAAATTTTATTTTATTGTCTCTCAAAAAAAATAAATGAATATTACAGAAATGTTTTAAAGAAACACTCCAAGATATAGAAAGAACTATAAATATTGCCAGGGAATGGATGGATTGTGGAAGAAATCAAGGGCAAGAAATCCTGTCTAAAGCAAATTTACCTGAAATGCAAAAATAAAATTACTGTAGTTTTCACCTAGACAGGTAAAGGATGCCAACATTTATCACAAAAACAGTTATAAAATTGGATTTCTATCACCTATCAAAAGCTGAGATTAATTCCTTATGTAGTTTATAACAGTTTCAAACTGAAACAAAGGAAAGTTCAGCTCAATCTAAGCAGGGCAGCAGAATCCAGCATGTATGTGCCATTTTATTAAAATGGTAGTAAACTTCCAAGGCAATCTACGTTAACAGTTGATAACAAGGGCTGGGCTTTGTGCTGCAAAAATGCTGCACCATCTCCTACATATGTATAATCATCCAGGTTGCATCTTCTCATGCGATTAAACATCAGAGGTACTGAACAAATCATCTCATAGTAGTAAAACCTTTCCCTCTTACTATTACTTAGACTGAATTATGACTGACTAATGCAGAGCAGAAAATATTTCCCATAATGTATTACTCCTGCCATTACCTATGATGTGCGATAACTGACATAGAAATTCGTGTACCATCACACCAGGACAGACTGCATGTTTCTCCAGGGACATGGCATGAAATATTCTTAACTCCAAAGCTGTGGTCTGTGCTGCAGTTTTACCCCTCTTATGAAAAGTGGTAATTCTTTCGGCATTCAGAGCAGTTCTTCTGAATTCCACTCTCAGAAGGGAAATTAATCCCTTTTGATGTATTTAAATCTAAGAATTTCCACTTCCCCATGCTTGCTCAAATTAAAAAACAAACAAAAAAACCCAATAAAAAACCCCAAACCTAAACAGACCTCACAACAAAAGACCTTTTCAAACTTCAAAAAGGCTCAATACACCCATCTGTTCCAGTTATAATCTGCAAAAGAATAAGAAAGAACTGCACATACGGGGTTTGATCTTGCACATCTTCAGGTCATCGGGAATTTTTTCAATGACTTGAATGGGAGGAAGATCAAGCCCAGGGAGCACGGCAGGGCAGCCAGTTGGCCACAAGGTATTGATTGTGAGTCCTGTGTCCTTTTTGAAATAGTATGTTTGACCCTCAGGCTAAATAGACAGGCACAGATGATCTACACTGAACAGAATACTACCAACTCAAGTATTCAGTGAAAGACTCAACAAAATTTGACATTTCCTTTTTATGCGCAGACTCATGTAGCTATGTAGGAATCTCAGTTTCAGTATGGAGGTGTTTTTAAGCCTTGAGTTACAGACAGTTTGAAAAGTCAAAGCCCTAAAGGTTCAAAAAATCAGAAGGTATGCCAATAATAAATCTAAGGCTCACTATTTCTTTGTGGACCAGAGTTGGGATTTGCAAGCCTTTAAGACAACCACCATTAAAAATTCAGTAAGTCTTTTAATCTTTGATTTCATCTACTAAAAATAAGAAAGCATAAAAATAGAACCATATATTACTCTAAGTGGGTGATAGTTATGCAAGCCCCTTAACTCAGACATGAAAAAGTTAGAAAACTTATTTTGATTAATAGGAAGTTACAGTATTCATTACTTTGGAATCTGAGTATTTTGCAACGTTATAACTACTGTGAATGCCTAAACACACCGCTCCAAATGTTAGGTTAATTCTGACACACTGAAGAACTGCTTTGAATATGAGTATAGACAAGCATATTCATATGAAAACATAGCTCATGGAAGATCAACACTCTGCAACACTGCAAAGACTTTGTGATACAAAGTAAAGTCTAAAACAAAATTACAGCTGTTACCTGAATGTGGCCATAATTTTCACTTACATCAACAGTTTCAGAATGTAGCAAAAGTCTGGTTACTTTGAAAGCTATAAAAACCTCATCACACTACTTAACAGAAACAATGCCACACAAAAATTAGAGTCAAAGAGTTAAAAATATCTTGGGAAATCTCACCTTAGGGCAATAAGAGCAAATTCAACTTTTTAAAATTTGCTGGGGGGAGGAAGGGAGGCATTTTCATGAACAAGTTTGTTCATCCCATAATCCTTTAAAAATAATAAAATAGGTGGGTTTTTTTTCCTTCTCACGCCAAGGAAAAAACAATAACCTAAGAAAAATATATTTTTGACAGCAAATTGAAACATTTCTGTGACAGGATTTATACATTTTAATTTACTCTGTGTCATAGTCCTTTAGTAAGGATGCAGCTGGTCACTACTGAAAAAGGTCTTCTCTTTACTTGCAAATTGGGTCAGGTAAAGGGATGGGTTAAACTTCCCCAGAGCAGAGTTGATACAGGCAGAAAAGAAAGTCAAAGAGATCCATTCAATTGGACTCTACAGCATCAACCTATATTGGGAGAGACTTGTGAAGAGGAGGAAGAAAATTCTGTCCCCTTGCATCCTCATATTGTAACATTTGCAGTGGTTGAGAGCTACTACCAGCTAATTGGGTTGAGAGAAAAACTGGCAGAAAGATCCCATCCCATGAGGACAAAATGGAGAGCAAAGAGGATTTGTTTGCAGATACCTACTGTTCCTAATTTGTGAAAGTGTTTTTGTCATTAAAAGATCAATAGTCTATTTTATTTTCCAAAATTTTACATCCTCTTACTGTGTTGGGGATGCTTAGTGAAGAAAACTGTATAAACAGAACCATTAAAAAGCACCGAGCAATTTAGAGTCCCATCACTCTGTAAAAATGGAGTAATGAAGGTGACAGTGATTGTTGTAGGAAAACTGCTCAGTTCACATGACTTAAGTCAGATCAGGATCAAAGGATCTTATTGATTGATTAACAACATGTAATTAACTGGGAAGAAGAGAACTATATATTCAGAATCAATATCAACAACACAACAGATAAACCACAACACTAGACACTTACAAAATGTTAATGGACACCTACAAATGTCTAAACACCCTTCTGTAACCGGTCCCAAAAAAGCTGTAATCACCTGCAGCCACACACACCAGTCATGTGTGCCAAGTGGAGGACACACCTCTCCTTCCCAGCATGCATGGGTTCCCCTCCTGGTGCGTCTTCCCACAGGCAATGTGGGTGTTGCACCAGCACAGTACTCATCCTGCTACCCATCCCTTTGCTGGGGGCAGGCTGGGCACAGCATCCCACAGGGCTGCCATGCTATCTGCCTACACCAGATTACCAAGCGAAGGACACGTGGACTTCCCCACAAGTGACCAAAATCAAACCCCTGGCTAGAAAACTAAGGCTAGAAAACTAAGTGTCTGCCTTATGTTGTCTTCAGAAGGTCTGTGACTAAAAAGACCATTGGATAATTCAGTTAGTAAGGGACCTCAAGAGGTACCTAGTCCAACCTCCCGCTCCGAGCATGTTTGGCTGTAGGATCAGACCAGGTTGCTCAGGGCTTGACCCAGTCAGGTCTAGACCCTCCAAGCCTAGAGACTGCACAAATATTCTGGATAACGGCTCTACCTCACTGTCCTCAAGGGTGGAAAGGTTTTTCCTTATAACCGGTCTGAACTACTTGTTTCAAATTCTGCCCTCCTCTCGTCCTCCTGCCACAAACTGCTGTGGAGAGCTTGGATCCATCTTCTCGATAACCTCCCCATCTGTATGGGCAGGCTACTCTCAGGTCCACCTGAGGCTATTTCTTCTCCAGGCTGAAAAAGTCCTAATGTCAATCCTGATTTGCCACCACAGATACAGTCCACCTCTACCTGAGCACTTTAGGCACTAGGATACATTTTCTTTCCTAGAGTTTCTTTCACAATGCTCCTGAAACCTAGTTCTTCTAAGACATGGACAGTAACACAGCAGGGCAGGAAACACACTGCAGAATGCAGTTCACCATGGGATAGCGAAGCAGCCACAACTACCCACATTGTCTAGAGATAAACATGTTATGCAAGACAAACTCAAAAAGCCTTTCCCAGAAATAGACTATAGACTTTCCAGTGCCTTAGAGAGTTAAAATGGCAGTAACAAGATCACAAAATAGAGGATTTCCACTGTCAGCAAACAAAGAACCCCTAATAATAGTACAGCCAAATCCCACTGAACAATCAAAAATAAATTTGGTTGACTCTTGAGAGAACATTAGGCCATAAGTTATCACCAGCTCTGACCTCTAGTTGCCCTCTCAACAGATGACACTTCCACAGAATTCTACATTTAAAAACCAAAATATATTTAGATTCTCTTGAAGACTGACAGTCTCCCAAAGCCCTCTGAGAAGGTATGGGGAAACCTACAGAGACCCCTGGCGTGAGCTACAGAGAGAGAGCAAGTAGCAGGATCAGTCTTTAGGGTGTTACAGAAAGGCAATCTTACTCTAGTCATTTTTGGAAAGTCCAATCAGACCTTTGGTATAACATGGTTGAGCAATTCCTCTATGGACAACAAGCACTAACTGAGTGAAGAAATAAGAGAAGCAAGTAATAGTGACCTCTAAAAGCACAAGTTGTTACTTTCTCTTTCAATGAGAGCCCTTTGCTGTTCAAAAGTGAAAGACTCCTTAGTCTCATCAAGCCTGGGTATCATCAGCAAGCAAACCACTCAGTCATGCACATGAGCTCCTTTTTATCCCGCCCTCCGGCACACCACGCTCTTACAGAGGCAGTCATCTTCCATGTTCCCTGCCTTGACAAGACTGTAAATTCCACCTACTTAAAAAGGAGAGATTATGCCATTAACTCTCAGCAACAGAAGACTCAGAAATCCCTCTGGTTCTGACCTGCCATAACACAGGCCACATACCAAACACCTGTGGTTCAAAGGCAAGCTCTATAAAGCACGCTTAGCATCCCAGCAAAATCCCAGGGTGGGTGGCAATACATTCTAAATAGTCTCCTCTCCTCTGAATGACCTGGACAGAAAATGCACTGCCAAGTGAATTTTTAAGGCTTTACAGGGATGCAGTTAACTCGTCTCACCTGGGAAGACTTTATAGACCAAAGATCTTAACCTCTGTCTGTAAACATAAGACAAAGCAAGGATCCAAGAGTCAGAAATCAGTCCAAGCTGTTTTAAAGTTCATACATGCAAGGCAAAGTATGCCTTAAAGCTAACAGGTGATAAAATTTGATGTCTTTTGTAGATTTCAAATAATTTCAGTGATTATGTAAAACAAACCCCATCTCGAGTGAAAAAGCAAGTGTTTGAAACAGGCCTGTTATCTGACTGACTGTTCCCTTTGCTAATCGATATACAGAAAGGACGTTTGCTTCCGGCACTCTTCCAATCTAAGGAGCATGCACAGCACTACGGGGATCAAACCAGAACAGTGTCAGCATACCACATCTTTTCCCAGCACAGTTTCCAGCCCAAGTACTCAGCACTGCAAGAAAATGACGGCTAAAAGGCAACAAACGTACAAGGCTAAGTATTAAAATTAGCAACTACTGAGGAAGGAAGGGGGGGTCTGGGGGACGCTGAACAAAATGTGTCCATCGCACTCTAAATGGAGAAGGAAAAATATTCTCACCCAAAACTCAGCAATCCATTAAAATTCTAAAAATGAAATGCCAGTGGGCATCAGCAGAACCTGTAAAACTCAGAAAAGTTCACAAACTGAAGTAGAAAGAACAAGATTCACTTACCAAATAAAGATCAGTGCTCATTCTTAGCACTCTTGGAAACATTAGTAATGTTTTCATACAACCAAGAAGACAGATACATGCGCATTTCCCACCTGAAAATACCACACCTATGACTAATTTTAAACAGTTTGAATTTATTTTGTTTTATTTACAGAAACTTGGTATCTTTGTGCCATTGCCATCATTTACAGAGACACAATTTCATGCTACTAAGGCTGCAGAACAGTTCCCACATGCACATCTTTGAAAGTATCCACGGGAAAAATAAAAATAATTTTTTTTTTAAAAAGCTAGATTTTCAAGGTCATAAGACAAGCTTCAAAAGTAGAGACAGCTAATGATATAGTCCCGAGAAAATGAGCATCATACTAAAATCTCTTTGCCCACTCTTGTCTCAGCAGCTAATTCGCATTCCTACAGATGGCCTGCCCGGTCTGAGAGATTTTCTGCAGTACCCTTTGCCAAAAACTGTGCCTGGAATGTCAGCAAGTTGGGGGAGGGGGGGGGGAGGTGCGGGGAGGAAACACACACACACCACAAGTTGTGTTCAGATTTTTGCAGACATAAGTGTCACAGTGCAAAGCCTACCCAGAAGCACCATCCAAATAAATGAGATTTTGACTGCATCTGCTTGGCTCTGATAATACAGCTGGAAAACAAGGAGGCAATAGATTAACATATCTACCTGTTGCAAAATACATACATTTTGTAACACATTTGGGATGGGAGAGCAGCGGGCAATAACAGAAACAATCCTTGTTATGGAAACTCTTAACTCAGTCCTATGAAATCATATAAAAGACTGCACCTTACAAATGTGCAGGGGCCAGGTTGGCAGCTGGGAGGGACCCTGCATATCAGCTGGGCAAACAGAGAGTGTCTCATTTCCCAGGCCCCTTGTCTCCATCTAAACTGGACCGGAGGAAAGGAGCCTACATTGGTAGGAGTGTGTGATGTGTATTTTCATAAAATAGAAATTGCAATCCTCCCACTATACCTGCCTTTCTTAGTAAATAAATTTTAGGTTACATGTCACTGAGTGCTGAGACATTGGTCTTGTGGCCAGGTCAAGCTCCCCCATGACATGAAATAATAGCTTCCTATGTTATTTAGTAGTATTATGCACCCCAGTAGTCCAGAAAAGCAAAAGGGTTTTGGTTGTGGGTTGTTTTTGTTTTGTTTTATTGTTGTTTTTTCTTTTTTTTTAATCTTATCTCTGATGTCATTAAATCAGAGTTCCCATGGCTTCTATAGGAGAAGACACAACAAAGGGGATGTGTGAGGTTAGGCACACTACAGAAATGCACACCGAGCTCTACCAGGCAGCTGAAATCACCTGCAGGGCACTGAAATAAGCTTTATTCTCACATGGAAACAGACATGGCCACAACGCTGAAATGGATTTGGAGAGCAGAAATTAGCTCGCAAGATATAACTAAAATGCTGCCCCTCCAGCTACTTCAAAGCAGCCACAGATTTACTGCAGCATAGAGTGCTCTTGCTCCGCTCCACCCCACTCCTCCTTTTTGTAACTTTTTTAACAGGATAATTACTTCTGCAAAATTAAACTGATCTCTCTCTCCCCCTTTCCTTACAAGATTGATTCCATGAAATCATTTAATGATATTCAAACTATTATGTCAAGCATAATTGACTAATCTAAGGTTTAAAGACATCAGCTATTATTAATGAAGTGTTTTAAAACACATTTTGCTGACGTGGCCACAACTAGAATTTATAAGAGAGCTTTACATGCTCACAGAGCAGTGTAGCAATCTTTTGCTGGATTGCTACAGAAGTGTTACATATAATCTATCCCTTGGGGTGGGAGTAGGGGGAAAGATGGAGCAAAAGCACGGAAATTGCACATGAAAAATACTTCTAAAATATAATGTCAAAGGCAGCAGGTGCTTAAAAAATTAGGTTCTTGCAGATATTTAAGCAGTAGACACAGACGTTACACTGCTTTTTCTCCTCCTGAACAAGGATTTCTGTGTAAGCTAAATCTGACAAACTAGCCCTAGAAGGTGCACATATATAGAAAAGTGAAGGCTATAGGTTTTTTGTTCTGGGATCTCTGTAGCATGAGCATGTTTCTGCAAACCACGACAAAATTCTAGCACTATTTACATTATGAATTGCCACTGACTTTTGCATGGAGGGAATGTCTGCCAGCAGGAAAAGGATATTGTGGATATCAAACTTCACTTCTTTCAAATGCCAGCAGTCTACTGGGTGTTTGGATGTATAAACTTCTCTTATCAGTATAGCTGGATCTCACCTGTGGCAGGAAGCTTACAGCTTTTCTAGAGGCCTACAGAAATAGCCAATACTAAAGTGACACTGGACTGGAGACAGCATAGCTCCAGCGTACTGTCTTTCATTTCTAAATAGTGTCTTTATGTTCCCTAGGTTGAATTTACCCCCCCAAAAAAGATGACAGCAGGTTGAATTTTACTCATATATCTATTCTGACACACACGCATACACAGGACCTGATTCTTTGGCTGCTTACTCAAGTTTTAAAAACATGACACTTCATCAGAACCCCTTGCTGTTTGCAGCTGTAGAAAACAGACCAAATCAAATCTAAAAGTTTTGGCTTCTTGCCATTACAAGTACTAAGATCAGCATTCAAGAACAGCTAAGTAGGTAAGACACGATATGCCTCTCTCGTGGCAATTTTAATATTCAGACATCAAAATAGCAGCAAAAAATCACTGACAGGCAATCAGCAAAACCCAAAGCAGTGATGAAACCATTTTCCACATTGGTGGTATGCTGTTTAGCAATTAACACTGTTACAAAGTTTTATAGATGCTGGGAAAGTTAAAGACATTGTTGATGCCCTTCCGGTGGTGTCTGTTACATTTCTCTGGCCTAGAGGATGAAGACAACTATCCCCTGATCCTGAATCCCCAAAGAACCTTGAAAATGAAAGTGCAAGCCTGGCAAAGAACACTCCAATTTTAGGACCCTGGAACAGGCTGCCCAGGGAGGTTGTGGAGTCCCCTTCTTTGGAGATTTTCAAAACCCGCCTGGATGCAGTCCTGAGTAACATGCTCTGACATGCTCTAGGCAATCCTGCTTCAGCAGGGGAGTTGGACTAGATGATCTCTATGGTCCCTTCCAACTCTAGAAATTCAGTGAAATTCAGTGAAATTCAGTGACTGCAAGAGAGTGCGGTAAACGTACACAAGCCCTGCGTTTGCAGAATGAGGACCATGGATGCATTGGAGCTATGCTTAGGTGGACTGATTCATAGGAAAACTAAAATCTAGATATACCTGCCAGAGAAATAGAACATCAATGAAGAGCAGGACCTCTCTCCAGAGGTGCAGAATCCCACCATGGCCTATAATAGGATGTGTCACCAGGGCAAGAGTGTGACAGAACACAGCAGCTCACAGTTATAAAAGTCATTCTGCTCTAATATCCAAATCTGGATTTTTTAATTTTTATTTTTTTTAAAAAGATATGAAATTGAACTGCAAACAGCTAAAACATTATCACTTCTAACTCAAGAATATCTAGCAAAATGGGGGCCAGATGTGCTTTTCAGAGTCTGTATTTTAATTCTGTGTTGTGTTTCTTACAACCAGATTATCCCCAAACCTTCTCCACAGAAGCAAGGGCCAGGATGCAGATCCAGCCCTCTCTTTAAACCTCTGAATAGAAGGCATTTAGAAAAAGATAGTTCCTTCTTCAGCAATGTGATTCTGCTGTAGTTGTTTTCATAACCATGGCTACACACATCATAGTACAACAGCTTGTGTCTGGAAGACACTGCCATCAATGAGAACTGGGGGCACAGAGAGCTATTTACTGTATGCTTTGATTTTTATGAATTATTTGGTTGAGCCCAGTCATGTCTGCCACCTGTGAGGGTAGATTAAAGCAAATAATTTTTATATCATCTGTCCTAATGTGAGACATCATCAGTGAGGCTTAAGCAAAGCTGTCCTAGTGTGAAGTCAGTGAGAGCACAACTCTCTTTGATAGTCACCACTAAGAGAGGTGTGCTGCTCTATCTATCATGCACGTTGTCTCCACGCAAGAAGTTTCCTAAGAAGTTCTCACAGGAACAAAAATTAGAAGCAGCAGAAATCAATGCCCCCACTGGTCTCAATGTTGGTTTAGAGAGAAGTTCCCCATCAACAATCGTTTCAGCGACTGTGACAATAAAATCTCCATTCAGAAGGATTACAACTGTGTGATAAAAACAAGACATCAAACAATTCCTTGGTAACCAATGAGCAGGAAAAACTATTCCAAAACAAGCCAGGGAGCAAAATCAGCCAGAAGACCACAATAAAAAACAAGCACACATTTCTACTGCAAACGGAGAGACAGCCTGTAATCTTGCTGATATTAGTGTCTTCTTTTGTCCTCTAATTTATCATTTGCTGTGTGGGAGCACTTAAAAACCTCAGGCCTGAATGAGGTTGCCATTAAACAAAGATAATAAAAGTGTGCTGCTCCCTCCTGTTGAGCACAACAACTGTTGTTAAGCAGTGTTTTCTACAAAGTTATGGAGACACTTCTTCCAACAGTCCTTTTAGACACATTCAGGTTGAGAGGTAACAAAAATTCTGTTAAAAGCGCTCATAAAAGTTAAATGTCTTGATATACTGCATTAAACACAGCTACCAAATGACCTGGTTTATGTATTTCCTCTCTCTCGTACATGTATTTTATTTATTTTTTTCAATTTAATCTGCTCTTCCATGTTATTAAAGAGCTAAACCAAAAACATCTTCCATATCAGTAATCCAAATCCGAATTTAAAAATAAACGCAAAGATCTGTCCTTCCAAGGAAGGAGACAGTGCTCAGCCTTTAAGCCGCATGCTTAGACACATTTGAGCCAAGTGATTATTTCATGGAAAATAATAGACAATTTTCAATAACACAACAGTTTCTTGCTTAATTTATTTTGAAAATCGAATCCACTTTTGCATACAACATTTTTTTTAACCTTTGAAGAGCTAAGAGTCATTAGTAAGCTTTATGGGCACAAGATCCATTAGATTTTCTAAGTAGTAAATGCTGTCTATTGATTTATCATTAAAATTAAATTAAGTGATACCATTTTAATATTGAGACTGGTAGCACTGTTCCACTATAGCTTGGCTAGTTAAGCAGAGGAAGTCTGAGTTTCAAAGAGAAGCACACACTTAACTTTTTAAGCATTGCATTCCCCATTTTGAATAAGTTTTATCTACAAGCTCCATGCACAACTGAATCCTAATCCAAAGCATCCATTACTCAGGTAGCATTCCTCTCCTTATCTCCACTACAGAAGGCGGAATGAGGATTACATAAGACTTACATATTTCTCCTCTGCACTCGATTAATGTCATTTTAACTAAGTCTTGTTAGCAAATAAAAGGAAATAAATATTTGAAGAGCAAGGTCTTCATAGTTGAAAGTCTATCAAACTGTTTTGCCATCTACTGTTGTGCTGTATCCTTGCTACCCTTCTGTAACCCTTCATAACTTGCGCATAGCAGAGAAGGGATTGTTGCTAGACTGCATTAAGTTCAAATAAGTGAGTACCATTCTTCAAGTGTCAAAGGCACAGAGCAAGGTGCATGAGGTGAAAAAGCAGTACTGGTGGAAAGGCCATAAGCAATACAGAACATTTGCAGGGGCTAGAGACCCCTAAAGATATTCCTTACTCTTTCAAGCAAAGACTTCCCACTGAAGTTCATTCTGTTTCACCACCAACAAAATTGCTTCTTGCAGTTGTGAACCGTTTGAACAGTATCAGAAGGAGCAATGTAAATAATAAAGCTTTATCTCCTATTTAACGTCCATCGGCTAATTCCTGATTTCATTCTTCTTATCAAGGCTGACAGTCAAAATCTGCTCCTATTTTCTGTTAGTAGAAAATGTTTCGTAAGATATTTCATATTGGAGATGTCTTGTTCAACCTCTCACTTGAGACCAGGGTCAGTCACAGGGTCAGACCGGGGGTCTTAGGGTTTGATTCATTTTGGTCTTGAAACCCTCCTATGCTAGAGACTGAACAACTGCTCTGGGCAACAACTTCAACACCTCACCAACTTCAGTTTCTCCTTATATCCAGTCTGAACCTCTTGTTTCAAGACATGTCTGTTGCCTCTCACCTTCCCACCATGCACTGCTGTGAAGTCTGACTCCATCTTCTCTATAGTCTCCACATAGGTAGGGGAAGGCTGCCACAGTATGCACCCCAAAGTCATTCCCCTGCCCCCATGCTTAACAAGCCCAACTCCTTTAGCCTCCCCTACAGGAGAATTGCTCCATTCATTTTGATGGCTGGCTGCTGAACTCATTCCAGTAGCTGAGGCACACTGCTGCATAAAGCTATGAATAAAGTATTTCAAGTTGAGACACACTTGAGTTTATCTAAACTGGGAGCACTTCAGAGATTTAACAGACAAAAAAACCCCTGCTCTTTTTAAAGAAAAATAGTGTGGAGTGGAAATCACTAGAGACAGTAATTACAGATCAAAATGAGACATTCTTTCTTAGCTCTCTCTAATAGAGCAAGTCTGAATGCAGACTGTTTCCATTCCCGAGTACAATTTCTGTTCAGGAAGAATGAATGCAAAAGGGAAGATTATCATCACTTGTTCTAAAAGGCAAACTTACTAAAGTTAAATATGCAGTACAAAACATAAATATATATATATGCACACAAAACAACAAGAAAGATTTGCTGAAAGGCAACTGAAAAATTCAGAGACCATCGATTAATTTAAGCTTGACTAGAGAGAACAAACATGGTTGTTTTGTAATAAAATTAGGATGTCAATTTTGTAATCCAAATTTGAAGTAGTTATTAAAACTGGTTTCTTCATGGAATGACTGTGTGTATGCATGCAGCAAAGCCATTACAAGAACTACAATGCGTTCTATTGCAGACACTACAACTCCTGCCCCTAAACTTGTCAAAGATAAGCCCACACCTCTGCAGCTATTAGAGCTCTATCCTCAAAGCAAAGCCACAAAAGATGAGAAAACATTCAGATTTCCTAACTGCAAAATAGGAATCTTTGAAGAGGCATAAATTGAAGGATACCTTTAAACTCTAGAGCCTGCCCTGTCCCTCCTAAACCTCTTTATAGCTTTATCATGTCTCCTTGAAGTTCCCATTTATTTTCCATTTCTCACCTTCATCTTTCCACCCTAGCTTTTCAGACTTACTTCCAAGCCAGGTGCCATTTGGAAGTGGTGCATACTCATGCATAAGTTGAACACAAGGCAGCATGCATGCTATGCGACAACCCCACCTGTGCAGTGAGGACAATCCCTTCCAAAATTCAGGCAACTAGGTCATGATTTTATGCAAACAAATCATTTTACCAGATCACACAGCTTTCTGTTGCTAAAGAATGGACTTCCACAGAACTCCAATATCCTACTGCTATGCACGACATTCTTCACAGACACAACTGAAACAGTTGTATGAATTCTCTAATAATACTGGGGAGGAAAGCCTTATATCTCTCATTCCAAAATGTTTTAACCACATTAACCCAACCTTTCCAAATACCACCATCTGTGGCAGACAGCATGACCAATAAGAGAAAACTGCTTTGTGAAAGGGAAAACTGCACTTTCCACAGCTGAAGTCCTAATTTCTGTACTTCTATGGCACGCTTATTATGTACATCTCATGAAATCTGGAAAGCCAGGCTACTTAGGGAAACATTTTCCCTGTTTGCTGGTACACATAAACGATTTATTGCTATACTTTGCACAGAACAAACAGTAAAGAAAGGGTACATTGCTCAGTACAGTACTTGTGGTCACTCCTAGAAGAAATACTAACGTGCATCTGCAGTAACCTTAGATACTTTTAGTAAGCCTGGTTACCCTCTTCAAGAAGTTAACTGCTTGCTAGATAAGAAGTGGAAGTTCCTCCTCCAAGCACTTTGACAAATTTCACTTGCCTTCACAGGATGTATAAGATTTTCTCTGGTTCCGAACAGCAATCCACCATTTAGTAAGCACAGCTCCAATGAGCCATAACCTCTTCCTTTAGTGATGATTTATTATGTGATTTTCCCACTACTGTTCAGTTTTTTTAGACCATAACTGTTGAGCCAAGATCACCTAAATTGGAATCTATTTCCGACCACCTTTGTGATGTTTAACCTGCCACAAAGGAAGTCAATTACCAGGCAAATTTAAAAAGCGTATGGAGAAGGGAGCAGAGTGAAGGTACACACAGTCCAGCTATACTGAAACTTTTTTGTGAAGAGAAATTGGAGATGCTGCAATTCACCCTCAGACACTACATATGAGCCAAGAATAACTGGAGAGTCATGGCTGGCGAAGTGGGGTGAGCTGTGCAGAAGCACTACCAAAAATGTTAACAAAAGCATCATCATTCCCCATCCCACAAAGATTTAAGATGTGTCCACAACTGATTTTCAGACTATAAGTTAGAAGTGCAGATATTTATGATTCTTCTTCCAACAAACAGCAGGAGCTGGTTGCTACCAGGAGATGGTTCTAAACATGTTCCTACAATGTAGAAGGACTTTGGCAAGGATTCAGAGACTACCATTCTTTTATTTGGTCTCTGCATGATTGTGAAACAACAACAGAAAAATTACTGCTAGATCACTTTTTATCACTCTCTTCTTTCTTTAGCATATCAGATAATATATTTGCTGACATTGCATGGCTGATCTTCTACACTTAAAAGTAAAAACATTTTTTAAATCAGATATTACACCTCTAGATTGATAACAAGGAAACATTCTAGCTGTCCAGCATGTAATGTGACTGCAACATTTGCAAGAGTGAATAAAGTAAGTAAAGAATTATTTGACAATTTGTAGGAGTTGTTCTTTCATACTCAGACAATAGTTTGAACCTCCAAAGAGGTGAACCTACCACTTTCTTCTTTACTGTAGAAAGTGAAGACATGGGTACCAACACATCCTAGTCTCAATGAAATAGAATAAAATTATTTGGGAAGTTTCTACATATGAAATTTCTCATTTTAGACTGATTTTACATAGCTACTACACGAGGAGTACCTCACTGTATATGCCATCTCCCACTTGTAACCACAAACAAAAGGGGGAAAAAAGGGGGAAGGGGGAGGGAATGACCAAATAGCCCTTTATTTTATATTTATTATCCTTGTGCAAAGAGAAATGATTGATGTGTGCATCCTAAAATACTGCTCTGAACACCTTAAAGAGAAACAGAGGAGTATACCTGCAGATACCAGTTCCCTGCTGTGCCTCGGAAAGCTATTAATAGTATCTTGCTCAGCATCACCTACCCTAAGAAGATTACTGAGGTCTATAACTTATCTCTTCATAGGAATTACTGGTAGTATGCACCTTTTTCCCTTGAGGCCCATAAGAAGCAGAATTTTTACTAAATTTCCCCTTTGCTGTTCATTTCCATTTGGGGCAAGAAGCCTCATAGGCTTTTATTAGTTGCAAACTTCTGTTCGACTCATTTCAAATTTGGAACCCCCCTGTTTTTCATTCAAATCTAGATTTTATACCTACAAAGTTCTCAGGTTTATAATTTAGGTTCTACTCTCTGTAATACTAACTAAAATATAACCGTTGTATAGTCACATAAATGGTAACATTGTTGATGTTAACTCTAACACTAAAAATTTGTTTAGAACATTAACTAAGTGAAAATGGGACACTATTAGCATGAAATATCAATATATTTGCTTTTGTATCTAACCAAAACTTTTATAGTTCAGTAACATATTTACCTAGATACAGAAAATGCATAATACCCTCCATATACAAACTACCAGACTACTCAGAAAAGGAAACAACTATGAGAGTTAGTTTAATTGTACTTCAAATCAGAAACTTTTAAGATGCTCAGAATTGCCTATAAAATTCATTAATTAATATTTAATAATCTGATTCTAACAAAAAATGATACAATAAACATAATTATGTTAGTAAGAGACAGATAAATAAGTTTCTTTAATATACAAATTCTCCCATTTGAATTTCTGTAAGTATATACGGAGAATAACAAAACAACCATCGTTTTGACACTCAAGTACAGAGAAAAGAGAGCACATGTAGATGACTTGCCATCTAGCATACCAACAGCAGCATTCTAGTTTCCAGTTTTGCTATAGAAGTGGATGAATTAACGGTACAATCTATTTTCTCATATATTGAGCATTTAAAAATTAAGTACCTACACACAGAAGACTACACTTATGGATTGAAGAGTGCATCCCATATTTAGATCTTTATCAGTTTTCAAAACTGCATTCTACAGATTTTCTTAAGTCAAAGGGGGCTCAATTTCAGACTGGTGGTGTTAAGAGGAAGTTTTTTCAGTAACCCTAAAGCACTGGTAGTATCTGCAAAGGCCCCTGATAATGAAGCAATACACATGCGAGTTTCCTAATTATACACAGTCCTCAGCAGAGCCAAAGCCTTAAAACTCTCAACAGCAGAATCCAGAACACCCCTCAGAGCCTCCATTTGGCTTTGTTCTCTACCAGCTTCTGAGACAGCACAATGTGCAAAAAACATCCTCTACCACTTTATGTTCTCACCTCCATGTCCCTTTCTGAAAAAAGACTTAACTATTCAGTACACCAAGTAGCCATTTCTTGCTGTGATCAATGATCTTTAAACAAAGCAAGAGTGAAAGGAAAAAGTAAGTGCATTCAATTCCTCTAAAATCTAGTACACAAATCAAATATTTGGGTTTTTTTCAGGCTTCAGCTTAAATGAAAGGGGTTTGATGTTTGTTTTTTTAAAGGGATATCAGAAAGCAAAAAGAACAACTTAGTCAAAATAGTGATAAAAATGAAGCCACTTCAGAGCAATACAAGCTAATCAACTGCACAAGCCAAAACACCTTTCTCCAGAGAAAACCACAGATGAGCAAATAGAAACTACTATTCATGCCACCTGGTAAGAACAGATCAGCACAATTTAGCATGAAACAGAAACACACAACTCATCCTATACATGTTTTTAGCTAAACGAGATATCAAATCTGGAGTACCTCTACCACCATTTGCTTTTCTTGAGTTCCTCTAAATTCTTCACGTAACCTGCCCATAATCCTGCTTCACACCAACAATTACCCTTAAGATCCAGCCACCATACCCTTTTTCTGCACCAGCAGCTCTTCATGCAGCCAAATATAGATTTCCTCAGGCCTGGTATCATGCAGTCATTGAGCAGCTTCCCTGTGCTAGATGTAAGCAACAAAACCCCAGGTGGTGCACAGATTCCCTTGGCAGTCCCAGGCAGAACAGAACATCTCACCCTCTGTCAGCCATATCTTTGCTCTTACCTTGGACCCAGCACTGCTCTGTCTCTCTCCAGTTCTGAAGGCAAGTCGCTGCCTGCATCTCACTGCTTCTGTAGGGGACTCTCACAGCTCTCTTCCTGATGACAGCTCAGCAACTTCCATGAGTCTTTCTATTCTACTCTATTTATAGAGGGCGGGGCAGCACCTGCCACTACTCAGCTGTAGTTTAGGTACACTTGGGCCATTACCCTATAGTAGGATACTTTGCGTTGCAGAAATCTGAAACCATGCAGAGAAGAGAATTAGTACATTTGTAATGTTTCACCTGAACTAAAAAAAAAAAAAAAAAAAATTAAAAAAAATTTAAAACCAAAACAAAACCCCACAACAACCCAGCAACCCCAAATGAAACAGCTAATGTCATCTAGAGCAAGACAAACATGCAGTATTTTGGAACGTCTTGAATGTTATTTTTGTATTGGCATAAAAAATAACAACTGAAGACACTGGAGATCCCTAGATAACACAAATGAAATCAAAACCTTTCTTTCTAAGTCCTATACACTTCAGATTAACAAAACGGTTAATTCAAGTCAGCATGAGCCAGGGATAGATTTGTCTCTGTCCTTTAAAATGCAGTGCTACAATTAGTCTGAAGAAAAGAAAAGGAATCTGTTTTTCTTGGCTTTCAACTCATTCGAGGCAATTAGACTCCCTTGTGACACTCCATAACTCCAGCTTCTAACATTGTTAAAGGCTGAAAGGTTCAGGAAGATGCATAAGGGAACATAAACAAAACAAAAAAGCAGAAGTTAAACAGTGAAAGACAGAACATTTTAAAGACGTATAATTGCTGAAGAGTCTGTATACTTTGTAAATACCCTACTACTTTATGTCCTTTTGACAACAGAAAAGCAGAGTGGTAAGCTAAGGTTATGTTAGTCTTAGTATTGACAAATTACTTTACAACAAAGAAAGCACCTGTCCTTATATTTTCAACTATATAAGCCATGAGGGGACACAGACTTCGTAATGTTTGGCTGAACTTTCTTAGGTAACTTTCCCTTTAGTAAAAATCATAACTTGCTGACAAAATCACTAGAGGGAAATAAGAGGAAGAGTGGAGAGGTTCCTGCTTTGCTAGGCAGAGATAAAACAAGGGGTGGGAGTTCTTCCTTCTGCCTTTTCCACTGCACACCAATCTTTGCTCTCACCTAGGGATGCTTGTGCCTGTCCTGCGAGAGGCTGCGTGGAAAGTCAGGTCAGCTTCAGAGTGTGAGAAATATGATGCTAAACACACATAAATGTCCAATCCAGGATCTCTTAACAATGCTGAAAAGAAGGAAATTCCATTCTCTGTAGATTTCTTAAGTGTTTGAAGAAGCTTGCTGAATATGTGTTATATTAGGAGTGATCATGTGGAAAAATGACCACATTTTATGATGAAAAAGTTTCTTGTTTGGTGCATGCAGGATATAAGCGTTCCAGGACTACACCATGAAATCCTTGTATTCAAACTTCTCTACTGTTATGACTTGCCATGAAAGTGCCTAAAAACACTGTATTTGTGCAAAACCCCCTATTAGTTCAAGCAGCTGTTAATAGATGATTAGTCCAAGGGGAATTAAAGAAGGCTAATGCGAAGGTGGAGACGTGTAGAGCACCACCCAGCAGCTAGAACGAAGTCAGCAGCACAGGAACAAAGAGGCTAAGGCAGAGTTGCCCAACATGTCCTAATTAACAATGTTCAGTAACAAATGTCTTACCGAAAGGCTGCATTTTTAGGAATTTCATTGAAGTTAAAAGCAATGCATCTTAGGAAAACTTACAGAAAAGCAGAGTCAACCATATCATTTAATATCCATTTTCTACTAACTTAAAGTGGAGGAAGGGAGAAAAAAAAATCTTTGCCTTCACAGAATAGCATGTCTGAACAAAACAGAAAGTAACAGCCAGCCAGTTGTCTGCCTGACTACTGCCATCCTAGGGACTGATTTCCTACAGATGACACCCTATCTGGCTGATAGCTGCAGAGAACTGTGGGTTCAACCACTGCCAGACACCTACAAAACACACAATGTTCTTGAAGTTGTTTTCAGTGCACTGTTGTCTTACTTCTCATGCTTGTTAACAAAGTGGTTAGGTGGCAGAGTATCTAACTTGAGGGTACTGTGCACCTGTGAGATGGCATATTGTGCTTGAAAAGAGACAATATCTCGCAGGACATAGAAAACCTGGAGAATGTGGATCTTTATAACCTTTAGTGTGAAGACTCCAAGTAAGTTTCAGGCCAGAAGCCAGGTATTGCTGTCCTTCTGTGGGATGCAGATGCTGGATTTATGGCTGCCTTACATCACCACAACAGCCACTAACTATTGTAAGGCACCAGTGAATTTGGTCTTGAAGAGTTCTTTAATGGGCTTACTTCCTAAAACATGTGGGGTAACGGAAATCTTGCAAGTCCCCCAAGCCCCTACTGGGAGGACTTGCTATCCCTAGTTACATTAGGAATATACTATCCCCAATTATTTAGTGTATCTAGAAAGAAGTAAATGTCAAAAAAAAAAAAAAAAAAAAAAAAAAAAGCCAATGCCTAACACTGACTCCAGAGTTCCTCATGTCTTCAGATCCAGCATTTTTTTTTTATTTCATACTCTATGTAAAAAAAAAAAAAAAAAAAAAAAAGAAATCACAGGTCAAATTTTCTTCTCTTTTACTACCATTTACACCTCTCCATAGTGTCTATAACCTGGATGGCCATGTGATTTTGCAGTGTTTGTATGTAACTATAAATCAGATTGCATTTACTACTGGGAATGAGAAAGGCAAAGGAGAAGTGAGCATTCGGATACAGAAGCAGCCATTTATTTTAATAATAGAGGCAATTATATCAATTTTTCTAAGAAAACTATACACAGCACCGTCTGTTCAGGTACTCTACTGACTTACATCCTACTTAATAGGTACTGCAAATACTTTGCTTAGTGGAGTATGCCCCAGCAGCATCTGATATTTCTGCATTCATCTTATTCGCATTTCATTAAGATGATTGCCTAATCTGCCTCTTGTAATAATGGAAGCACATCACACATAGCATGGAAGACCAGTCTTGGAAATGAAAATAAGGCTGTGGGATATTTGTAAGCTTCAACTTACCCTTCCTGCATATAAAGACAACCTAAGGTTAGTTCAATGAATGGAGGAATTTCTGAAATGTCTGATAATTTGTTGGAACTTCCTGCTTTTCTAGCAATAAATGATAAATTATTTTTGATTGAACACATGCCTACAGAAAATGAAACATTTAAAATATTTGTAAGTAATATTTTGTTTCAAGGGTATCTTGTTATTAATGAAGACAAAGAGAAAAACACCACTAGACAAAAGCTTTATATTTATTCTCAGTAAAGCAGAGATTTGAGGATGGTATAATCTTCCACTCAAATTGCCTCAGTATTTCTGAAAGAAAAACATTAATGATTACATGATTACATCAATGTCAGCACTCTCTAACATCAGGACTGAGACACTCCCTAGACACAGCTCACAGGATTACCCAGATTGCATGCAATTCTTGCACCTGCTTTAGAGTCCACTGAAAGAACTTGTCCTTTAAGTGATGGGTTGGGATCAGGCTTTAAACTTTCCATCTCAATTAAGACAACATGTGCAGGCAGCAAACCAAACTGATGTACTTAATTCAATGGCGTGCACCACACTACAACAGACAGTGGGCTGAACTTGCCAAGTCAGTTGCACACCATGTCCTGTACAACCAACAGAGACTAAAGGCTGTTGATCTTTGCCAGCTTGGGCCTGATTTAAACTGATGGCCTAGAACTGACAGACTCTGCATCCATTAACATATTTCATGGTGCAGAGAAATGCTAACATACCCATGTGAGTGTAAATTAATTTAATTTGATGAAGACACATTCTTACCCCCTGCTGAGGTTGATTCCTTCAACTGTGCAGAAAGAATTCTGTTGCCTGCTGATGAAAGGTAATATATAAAGCAACAGAAGAAAGAAAAAAAAAATCCCATTGGCATAGACTCTCAACTCACTGCATGGTGGTTTACGGTCACAAATCCTATTAGCATTAATCAAAGTAAGATGATGGGCTTTCTAACATGTTTCGTCTGGAAGACAGAACCTGCACAAATCTGAGAATTGGAACTTCACAGAGCAGCAAGGGGGAAGGAGGATGGGTGAAAACCTCTCCTATCTACCAAAATGCCGATCCACGCAGCATAATGAGGGAAAGATTGGAGAGCTCATTTCCTATACTGACTTCCCTAAAGCACTGCACACTAATAAGCAGCTGTCACGGAGGTGGGTAGAGCAATAAAATCCCAACAGTCAAGCTGAACTGATACAGTCCATTACCTATTGAATCATGCCCATACAGGTCTCTCAATTGAATGATTACAGCAGTGTCAATGGGCTGTGTGCTGCAGTGTTGTATAACAGCTCTGGTTCATAAAAATTTACAATGTATAAGTAAAAAATTAAATGCTACTGAAGACATAAGCATTTCTCTTTCATACATACACCAGACATATCCAACGATGCCTGTGGTTTAAAATATATACATGATAAATTTCTAGGAAACCAGCCAAAGTCTAATACAATATGGCCACATGGATCTCCTAAAAAGACATCCAGCAAAAGTCTTGGTTTTGAGTATTTGCAGCTGATATTAAAATTATGTGGCTATCACTGAACTACTGTTTATCCTTATTCTTTATTTTGGAAATAGTTCAATAAGCTTATCAGCAGATGAGCCAGGACCAAAATACATGCTTGCTGGCATGTATTTTGAAGCAATCAACTTAAAAAAGAATATTCCAGCCACAGCTGTATAACTGGAAAACTACACAGTACATCTAATTCTGAATGTGCACAAAATCTAAATGCCTGCCTTATTGACAGAGTATATCTTTTCTGAAAACTAAACTTTTGTTCAATAATAATATCATTGATTTTTAGAGCTGTTCAAATAGGAATCTCCAAACACTGATTCTGGTAAATTTGGGTATGCTTTTGTGGTGTGAAACATTCACCATTCCCATTATTTGCACATCTTCTTGGAAATACATGAAGAAAATTACAAGCAAACAGTCTTATCTGTTGACTATACACAAGGCATTGAGCAGTCGTATTTGCTTCTTGACATGCAAGCCTCAAAATTAGCTATGTGATTAATCTGTCTGCTAAGTACACTGTATCAAAATACCTACATTTGTTCAGTTGGTGCTCTTTACTCTTGAGGCTTTTTTTGAAAGAGCAAGCATGGTCAAATAACACTGCATCTCTACCCCTGCTGTGGTATTTATGCTTTCCTGCTCTTGGGCAGCAATGCTAGGCCAGCTTTGTAAAAAAAACTCCAGCATATACTCATATTTGCTCATTGCAGCAAATCCCAGACCAGATTTCCTGACACTGTAAGTAAGCTTAACCTAACAACTTTCACTTATTCACATCAGCAGATAATTTACACTGTGACATGCACACACAAAAAATGAATGTACACTTAAAACTGATTTCTGGAAGTGTTCCCGTTGAGAAGGCCATTTGCCAAATACTCAGACCTCACTGAAATTTCAGAAATCAGTGAGATTTAAGCACCTGCTTTAATCAGCTGATCCTTTGAACAACAGGAATTCATTGATAACTTTTGCTTAGCAGGATCATAAGAATAATAATAGTAGTAGTAGTAATATAATAATAATAATTATTATTATTACTATTATTATTATTGTGTGCCCTTATACCAGTAAGAAATAGTGATGCTAACCAATTTATTTTGTGTTCTTGTATCTACATAAATGGAAAACAAGAGCTGAGTAATAAGAAATCATACTCCTGAAAATTAAACAGGCATCTACTCTTGTATCAATCCTGTTGCTATGTTGTAATACCCAGATATGCATATAAAAATTGAATTTTTGTGATCAAACATTTTCTAACTGACACAAAACTTCCTGGGAATAGACGGATCAGTTCTTCCTTCACCTAGATACGCTTGCCCCAGTTTATTAAATGAGTTGTACTTGAAAGCAACAGCCTGCACAGACTTCAGAATATGCTGTAAGCAACCAAGCTATCTGAACTAACTCTTACAGAAAGACAAACTCTGTAGCTACAACTTTCGTCAATTGTTCTGTGTCTGAGACTGAGCTACAGCTTTTTGGCAGTTTTGGCAGGATGCTGACACTCTCACCCTCTTCAAGTCTTTCCATGCACTGCTGGAAATAGCATTTGTGTCTTTCTCCAAGTTTTCAAACTATGGGAATCTCTGAGCACTTTGGATAAAGTCGCTTCACACCCAAAAGCAACTATTCACTCCAAAATAAGTTGTGTTTATCACTGATAGACTACACATATTTGTTACTAGTATCTTCTAAGTTCATTACCCACATGTCCTTATGTAATTTCACTGCCTTTATGGTTTACACTAGTCCAGGGCTATTGAAATAATTATGCTTGAACTGGTATCAGTGTGGAAATTTGGCATTAGCTTATTGTTAATTCTATATGAAAGTCAGGCTGTAATTGTTTAGAAACTGTTTCAGAGACTACTTCACATTAAAAAAAAATAAAAGCTGCAACCACTTACAACTGAGCTGTTTGTTTCTGCTTTCTAAATGCTTTATTTTCTTATGGATCACTGATAACAAAGCTGCCAAAGGAGAAAGATTGGGATTAGATAGTGAAAAGGTGAAGACAGGATTAATAGTAACTGAAATTGCTTTGTAAACTGTGACACAACCAAAAGGTATATAAAGTAAAATGTCAGGTTGAATATCTGGGTACTAAGAGAAAGCCTTTCATGAGGCCAGCCTTAGTTTAAGAGACTTTACTTCTACAGCTAGCAGAGGAAGATACTTCCATAGAGGAGGATTCAGAATAAAAGCTCAGCCTACCTACATTGACCTATGCTGCCTCTTACAGTCACACATATGTGCCAAACTATTACTTGTCTTTGCATTCTATTCTTAATGGTTCTCATGCACTGCTTCCCACATAATCTTCCATATACAAGCATTCTGAAAGAGTTGAGATTAATTGGTAAATCAATTGGCATCAAAACTTCAAGAGGGATGATGAAAAATTGGAGGATGTTCTGAGATCCATGAAAAGAATCATACGTTTAAAAGATGAAGATAGGTTAATTCAATTTATTTTGGTTTGCAAAGAGAAAGTTAGATGCAGAGATGATTATGGTAACTTTCACACTACTATTACCTTATCTAAGAACACGGATCTCTTCAGTCTAAAAGACGAAAGGATGAACAATGTCCAGGGCTTTGAGTTCAAACCAGATAAATGTAGATGAGAAATAAAGCTCAAATCTCAAGCTGCAAGCACAATCAATCAAAACAAATTACTGTTTAAAGCAGCTTCTCTTTAATTGCAAATCTTTGAATCAATATCATTTTTTTTCAGGTTTTGAGGGGGTTCCATTCTTTTTTGTTGGTTTGTTTTTTAAAGATCACCTAATTTAGACACAGTTATTAGGTTCAAAGCAGGCCACAAGACTTCAATGACTTCAGTTGCTAAGGTACACTGAAAGTCAGACCAGCTAGTTTTGGGAAACTGAAAATTTATAAACCTACCAATGTGCTGGCTATGTATTCTGCTTATGGTGATAGATGCCCAAGCAAGATTAGAGCCATGCCTGGTAATCTGCATAAACTTTGAAAGAAAGTCCCTGTCTCAAACAACTATCTCCACAGATAAAACAGGTTTCATGTTGCAGGGAGGAAGACGCACAAATGACTTCAACCAAGGTGAGTCCCAGCTTTTCCAAAGACACAGTCTGCCCCAAAATGTGGATCAATCCAGTGTTAACGCTGGTGTCATATTAACTCTTATTTTATCATAAGTAATTAGACAACCTTAGGTCATGCTTGACTGAATCAATGCTGTGCAAGGACAAAAGAACCTTCAATGTCTGTTTTGTTTCAGTGCTTTACCTATATGGTGAAGAAGAAAAGGAATCAACACATACAGTTCACAGAATTCCCTTAAACTCAGATTATTGGAGTATGTGTTAGTGGATGAAATTTTTCACAAATGTTCATATTACAACAGCTATCATTTTCAGACATCACCCTCCAGAAGCTTTCCCAGAATTCATCTGACAATGCTGAAAATTGCGACATGCATCCACATTACTGTCTGGACAATTAAAATTACAAAGCAACAGAAAACCCCACAGACCTTTTAACAGATCTCTACAATTTTTGAGCCTCATTTTGGAAAACATGTCCCATATTTTAAACAGTAGAATTAATGGAGCATAGAGTCATAGAATACTAGGTTGGAATGGATCTCAAGGTCATATAGTCCAAGTGTTCTTGGCAAAAGCACAAACTAGACAAGATTACCCAGCACAATGTCCAGCTGTATCTTAAAAATGTCCAATGACGGGGAGTCCATCACGTTCCTGGGAAGATTATTCCAATGGCCACATGTTCTTACTATGAAAAATTTTTCTCTTGTGTCCAATCAGAATCTCCCTAGGAGTAACTTGTACCCATTACCCCTCACCTTTTCCATGGGACTCCTTGTAAAAAGGGAGTCTCCATCTTCTTTGTTGCCACCCTTTAAATAGTGGAACGTAGTGATAAGGTCTTCCCTAAGCCTTCTTTTCTAAAGGCTGAATAAACCCAATTGTCTCAGCCTTTCCTCATATGGCAGGCTTCCCAGGTCTTTGATCATCTTGGTGGCCTGTACAAGAAGCATGGTTTTAGAAGAATCTTTTTACCTGTAATCCTAACCTGTCAAAAGTCTTATCTCCACCCTTCTGCAGGGACTAGAACAGTCTGCAAATATTGTTTGAAATATCCCATTGCATTGGGATGTCAAAGAACAGCAGATCAATCTACTCTTGAGTCAAGAGTAGTAATTAATGATTTATTTCTATTCCAAAACATTTATTTTCACAGTCAGGGAAATAAGATTTGTGGTGCCAAAATCCCGACAGCATAATATAAATATATTTATATGTTCTTGTAATTATAGTTATACTATACCTGAGGGATTCCAACTCTGCAAATAAATCTTGTTATTTTCTACACTATGCAAATAAACATTCTATAGTAGAAATAAATCATTTGTTCCACTACAGAATTCTTTTCCTCAAAAGCAGTAAATTATTCTGTCAATATCAATGGTCTATCAACCAGCAATGGCTAAGTCCCACCAAACTGTGGCAAATTATAACTTCCCATTAGGTGGCTACTGTAGCTTACTGCAGGGGAACAGGAAAAAAAGGGGAATAAGAGAAAGAAAAAGTGCTCAGTGAGCAGTGGAACTGGTGAGCTGTGTGTACACTCTTAACAGTAGTTTGTTGGGATGTGCGCAGGAAATTGCCAACATTGTGCACTGCAGTTTAAGAACCCCGAAGCTGACTCCACTGCACAGTGCAAGTTCATCCCTGCTCCTGAAGGAGCAACACATACAGCATCATATCTGTAGCTAAATAGATGAGGGGTAAACAAGGCAGTTTGGGGGCAAACAAGTATGAGACTTGTTGATTTTCTGCCATGCAGTATTAATCTTAATAAATTCAGCAAGGCAACTCTCACTTTAAACATATACTGTGAGAATAATTAATCCTGAGTTTAATTTAGTTGACTGTCTTCAGTGGCATCACTTCAAGAGCATCTGGGCATCCTGCATTATTTAATTGCATTTATCCTCACAACAGCCTCAGGAAGAGGAAAACACTATTATTGCTATTTGACATGTGGGGATCTGAAACACAGAGAAAATAAATGACCTATTCAAGGTCACAGAGAAGCCTGTTTCAGCATAAGCTCTAAATCCCAGATTTGCTGAGTCCTTTGACAGTACAATTCAATAGGACTACCTGCCTGTGTCATCTGCTCACGGGTAGTACTGGCGATTCTTCCTGAAAAGACAAATAGTATTTGCTTTATAATTGCTATAAACTATTTCTTTGCAGTCAAAAGAAATTAGGCAAATGGGACAAATCAAAAATAATCTAGGAAAAAGAGTTTGACCTGAGATATTCTAAATAGGACTATAAATACAAACAAAAATGAAAAATCACTTTTCTGCTTCATAAAGGCAGTATTTTCTTCTTTCAAAACATAAACTTCCTGATGACAGCAGTGCAGCGTAAACAAAGAGATAAAACACAGCAGGCCTCACATAGTGAAGAAAAAGGATTTCCTCCCTTTCCTTTTTTCCTTTACGCATATTTCATCTTCCCTCTCCTTGCTTCTCCTCTTCCTTTCATTAAGGAAGATAAGTCATAGCAATGAAGTTACAAACACCTGTTTCCCAGTTAATTGCTAGTAAAGGCATTTTTACCATTTCCCTAAGGATGATGAAGCTCAGACTAAAAATATTTCATGTTCAAATAGGTAAGTCTAGCTCTAAAGCTGCTGGGACATGCTTTAGTCAGAGCTAACCTGTCTTCAGAAAGATTTCTGTTCATAAAGTAGCATGGACTCACAGGAGGATTCTGGGAGACACTTGAATTACACATTTTAGGAAAAATAATGTGAATAACAAAGAAGGTAATTGAAAAGGTAAGCAGATATGTGTCTCAGGGAAGGCAAACACATACAGAGGTAAGTTAATTTACTGAAAGGTCAAAACAGAATCAGACTTTTGCTCTCCTTGTGCAAGCACCAGGAGAGCAGATACTAGGAGAAACATACAATACCAAGCAAATAATTTGCATTATAACTGCCGTAAAGAATTAGCAACTTGTACAAAAATGGCTGCAAAGGGAGCACTGAGGGCAAAGGAGAGATGCAAGTTAGTGAATGAAGCATCACTTTGAACTGAGGAGCGAGAAACTATATGCTAGTTTTCCAGTGCTCGTTAAGCTATTCTGAACACATTGTTTCCCTCCCATCCTTCAGTTTTCCTACTTGTAAAATTCAGCACAATTATTATCAATGTAATCACAAAATAATAACGATGGCATGACTGTGGAGCTCCATGCCACGGAGCACTTGGATGTCTGCCAGCGAAAAAAGCTAAATATTATTACTTTTGAAGGAGTATTTCTAGACATCTTAAATTTCACTCTAATGGCAGAGAAAAAACATCTCTTGAAAATAAGAAAGCCAGTGACTTCCCCTTTGATGCTGCACAATTAGTGTTCCTGCTCTCTACTATCTTTGCATATCCCACTGCAGCACCAGACGTTGGTTTTATGCAGACTCATACAAGGAGTTTCTAAACACTGTCCCCATGGCAGAGCAGGTGCGTCTTGAAAACTAGCTTGATATCCCTGCTTCAGCCCAGGTTTTTCATAAACTGACAAAGCTACAGCCACAACCTAAGTTCACTCAGTCAACTGTCTTTTGATAAATGGCCTCTTCAGGACAACCAGCAGCAGCTGCTGCTTAGCATTTTGGGGCTGCTCTAATCAATAAGGCAACTGGTCAAAGAATCGGCCATAGCGTCAGAAAACTGCAGCCTGTTCTTCAGCTTCCTCAGCAGTGGTCAGAGTATGATGGAAAGTTGTATCCTAGTGAGTAGTGCTTATTTTTCTGAAGCATTTCTGACTGCTGTAACACAGAGGCCACTTACTAAACTGCCTGATTCATTCAAAAGAGAGGCCCCTCAGTTTAGCAAGACTAGGGAAAAGGTTCGACAGTTTATATGTTTTTACTACGCTATCCTAAGTATAAAATGCTTAGGAGTACCTTACACAGTGACAACACATCTGTGACAGCTCTAGTCAGTCCTTCTTAATAATTTTTCAATGCATAATCACTTTTAGTACAATTGTAAAAACCTCCCCTACCAGCTCTTCTGATCTTGGAAGCATGCCTCACATAAGTAAGGCCCAGATATGCTGCATCTCCATATGGATTCGGATGGGTGACTTTCTTGACATTACTGTGCATTATGGGCCACATAAAAGCAGCTGAAACAGAGGCATTGCCTATCCTACCTTAGAGTCTTGGTCAGTAATGACCAAGGCTTTTTGATTTTCAGACTTCCAAATTTTTTCTGGTGGAGGTATGAAACCAGAATGTGGATTTGAACTTTCTGTTTAAAAAACAAATCTGCCTGATTTACTCTACTCCTTTTGTGGATGGCTTTGAAATAGCTGACAGAATTAAGGAATCCATAAATAACAAGTTTTAAAAATTAAGAAATCCTAAAACATACCCCCACAGTACCTAGATTAGCTTTATTACAAGAGTGGAGCAAATAATCTTTCTCAAGGTCATTGCTACAAATTAAACTTGCAATTTGTTAGAATGATTAAACTCCCCAAGGGAAGAACATGAATCTCTCCAGTATACGGAACATCCATGTTAGCTCATTTCACACTGCATATTTTCATTAGCTGGCACTGCGGAATGCGCTCCCTGTCTCCATATGCTCCAATTTTCAAACTGTCTACAGATTTATGTAACTTTGGCAGGTAAGTGATTCAGACCCAAATTCGGCAAATCTTTCCCCTGATGTGACATCTTGTTGTCAATACTTCTTCATTGCTTTTGCCAGCAGACTTCCCTCTGCAGCCAGCAGGAGACTACCCTGCTGTTGCATAACACCATGGGGTGTGATTTTTACCTTAAATTCTGCAGCAGCCAGTTTATGCATAGGTGAGAATACTACAGTTGTTATTGTATTCATCTCTGTCCTGACCTTTACGTTACTCTTGTTGCAGTCCGCACAGTCTTTACGCTTGCTGAGCTTTCCTTTTGAACTAAGTAGTGAAACCTTATGATAGAGGTTGCCGATGTATGTCAGCTTTCGTGAAAAGAGAACATAACATTTACTTTTTGTATTGAAGAAATGCACTTGGGAAATGGCCGTCACGCTCTTTAAATATGAAATTCCTTTTACCCAAAATTGCTGCTCTCCAACATACACTCATTTTCTTATGGGGTTTCTTTTCAGATCCTGCTAGAAGGGTAACCAAACTGTGTTTAGAAATAAAACCCACAAACCAACAAGGAGTGACAAATGCTGCTTAATAAGACAGCTAAAATAGTACAGAAGAACTTCTCTTTTTAAGCCTGAAAAGGCTATAAAAGAATTAAAAGAGTAGATAATAATAAATATTTTGTGATTTAATTTTTATAATCCAAAGTACATTTGGGAGAAAAAAGAGGGAGAAAAATATAGATGCCAGGTGGTAGTGGTAGTATCTTTCACTTTAAAATTGGTAATCCAGACCAAAAACAGGTAGTTACATTTTACTTTAATTATAAGAATAATGCTCCATTTAAGAGACAGGAATGACTAAGGTTGGTTAGCTTGTGTCCCACAGAGAAGAGCAATCTCAGGAGTCAGCCAACAGAATATGTAAGAGGCCTCACCAGCAGGGACCACACAGAAAGGCCAGCACTGATGCATGGATTGGTCACCATCAGTAGTCAACCACGGTTCCAGGGTTGAAAGCTACTCAACAAGGCCTTGTCAAGCATTGGGTAACGAAATTTCTTCTTTGAAAATTTGACTGGAACAAAAACATTGCCCATTTCTACTTTGCTTTGAAATCAAATATTTTTGCAAAGGGGATTAAAAAACCTTGCTGTTTCTACCTTTCACACCAGATGTACCTTGCTAGCTTGCAAGATTAAGTGAATTTGTAAAAATCCATCCATTTGTGAGTTATGAGTAAAAAAATGAGTTATAGTGGAAACTCATTAGTGTTTTGTTGTTGTTTTTTGTTTGCTGGGGGCGGGTAGAGAGAGTCATATTTTATCACTTCAAAGACTTGAGCATCTTTGATCCATTCCTGTGTAATACAGTTTTTCAGTAAAGTAGGACTGTATGACACAGGATGCAGGATTAGTTTCACAAGACAATCTAGGAACATATTGGCAGCATTAGAAAGCAATGCTGCATTAGAAGAGTCTGGTACTAAAGAAGAAGAAAAAAAAGAAGAAAAAAAAAAGCTTTAGAGCTTTAGCTTTTCCAAAACCCCACAATATCACATAGGTTTTCAAAACTTCTGAAGGGAAGGGAAGTTGTCACAATCTTCTTTTGGTAGCACTGATGTTTCCTCACCTGCATACCAGGGAAGCAGCCTCCAGGACACTGAGCTTACTCCTTGCAAATTTCTCTCTTCAATTACGCTACTTCCTCTGCTATATTCAGGTGAAAGCTGGATCAATCTGACCACCAATTCCACATGCAACTGATGCCACAGCTTCTCTTCACATATAACATGGATACCCCCAACCACCCTGAAGCTTAGGGGAGGGGAAGGGAGGGAAATTGAACTCTCCAGAGGTCTTTCAGTACCTAGTTTCAGCAGTGTGCAGCATGGGACACTGGTTGGCAGCAGGTGTTTGCAGTTACTTTACCTAATGTTTTGATGTTGAGGTAGGGATTCTTGTACCTCCAAGCTCTTCACTGCTAACATTAGTTTGATGACAATATTCACCATGTCCTCCCTGTATAACCTTCTCAATGCAGCCTCCCAATTGTTATTTTGACAGAATAAAAAGGTAGGGGAAAAACCCAGAAAAGGTGGCAGAGAAGCAGCTAAGAAAACACGAGAATCTGCCTGGCACCTTATTAATGCCTCCTTCAAGTAGCCAGATGCCTGCCTCAATAAATCTCATCCATTCTGGAGTACAGTATTTTTCAGCCTTATTATTTCCAATATTTTGCCTGTCATTTCTGAATGGTTTCTCAGAAATAAAAGCTTGTCCTTGAGAAGCAAGAAAAAGTTACTATATTTTCCGTCTGAATCAGCTCATAATATAAGCACTGAAATGCTAGGAATAATGTAAACTCTATGGTAAAATACAGTGATATAGTATACCTAGAAATACCTCAGCTTAATAGGTGTTGTGCCATTAACAGTGGATTTTATGGATGCTAGTAGATGTAAATCTGTCAGGTAGACAAAGATTTACAGTAATATCCCCTGCAGTGGATGATTTTCATCACATTTAGGACTGTCAAGCAACTAGTGTGTTTTCTTCAGTCCCTTTAGGTATGAAGGCCCCTTTGTTTTATTTAAAGGCTGGTACTTTCACCTTCAGGTATCCTGCACTGATGAACGAAGCTCTCCCATGCCCTGTCCCTTTTTATAGCTATAACCCAGAGTTCAGGTGACTTTGCCCATTCATGCCACTCCTTTCCAGAGAAGAGTCTTTTCATACATGTTGGACATCAGACAGGCAAGAGCCAAATCCATGGCATACGCATTTACAAGGTTAAAGCAAGGTTCAAAGTACAGTGTCTGCATATTCCCAGGAAGCAGAGTGAAGGAACTCTCCTTTTCTCCTAGGCATCTCCCAGGGAAGAGCAGTGGGATAAAGGGGCTAGAAACCTGTTTGGCAGCTAAGAAATGAGTCTGGGAAGTACGTTTCCACATGGGATGCATCGCTCACCATGAGGATGATACAGGGAACACGCACTTAAGAGACAATACGCACTTTCAGAGTGCAAATAATAAAACATCTGTGCCTTATATCCATTACTGTACAAAGTTTGAAAAAATATTCCATACAAATTCAAGGCTTGCATGAAACAAATGTTAAGAAATTGAATTAGATGTGACAGTGACGTTAAACAAGTAAGAGGGCAAACTCACCACAGTAGCACAACTAAACACAGAGTGCTAGAGGCAAAGGCAGGCTATGTAACACTGCAGGTGGCTGCGGGGGCTGTTTTTATTTATTTAGATTCATATTTTCTTTTATCCTTTCCTAGGTGCTCAAAGATCTGTTTCAGGCTTCTGTGGGAGTGCTGCTGACACCAGAGGCTTTGGTGCTGCGGACAAGAGAGGGTTTGTAGGGCATGGGGTATGGGTGCCCAGGAGCTGACAGGGGCACTATGGCAGGGCGGCCCCTGTGAGAAGTGGCTGGGGCTGCCCCAGGCCAGACCCAGCCAGCTCCAGCCAACGGCACGGCTGAGCATGGCAGCCACAGTGGTGTCACCTTGGTGTGACTGACCAAAAATGCCCCGCCACAGGGTGAGGCCCAGAGGAGCTGGGCAGTGGCAATGTGCCCAGGGGGCAATGCAGGCTGTGACTGACCACAGCTACTGCGGAGGAGCTCTTACCTTCACAAAAGGGGCTGGAGGGTGGAGGTGTGAAGATCTGGGTCAGCCTGACAAAGTACAAAATTTAGATAACTAGCAGAAGGATTTTGAAGAGACCAAGGGGTGTGAGCTGGCCTCAACCCACACGTGCCTCCCCGGTGCCTGGGGTGCACCACGTCCTGACCGTGAATGTGTTACAGGGTCTGGTAACAGGAATCACGTTGGTGCAGTGACTGAGGCCTGTATTGCAATTGCTGTATTTTGCTAAGGGTGACTTATATTTGTGCAGTGGTATGCAACACACTTTGTGTCACTCTGCTGAATCAGACGTCCTGCGTAACATCAAACTCTCCTCAAATAAGTAAATGCGATATTAAACAAGACACCCTTCAGGCGTGGAAGAGCTGAAGGGAGCTGGTCAGACAGTATTGCACTCTGGCACTCAAGTGTACTTTAAAAAGGCAAAACACCACCCAGCAGCGAGGGGAAAAAAAAATTATTTGAGGAACAAGCCTGCAAGCACCAAAGAAAGAGAGGAGGCAGAGGAGGATCTGATCTCCTTCTATGACAAAGTGACCCGCTTGCTGGATGAAGGAAAGGCTGTGGATGTTGTTTATCTGGACTTCAGCAAAGCCTTTGATACAGTCTCCCACAGTATCCTCCTGGAGAAACTGTCTGCCCATGGCTTGGATGGGAATACCCTCTGCTGGGTTAAAAACTGGCTGGAGGGACGGACCCAGAGAGTGGTGGTGAATGGAGCTAAATCCAGCTGGCGTCCAGTCACGAGTGGTGTCCCACAGGGCTCAGTACTGGGGCCACTTCTCTTTAACATCTTTATCAATGATCTGGACGAGGGGATCGAGTGCACCCTCAGTAAGTTCGCAGACGACACCAAGCTGGGTGGCAGTGTTGATCTGCTGGAGGGTAGAGAGGCTCTGCAGAGAGATCTCGACAGGCTGGATCGATGGGCCGAGACCAACGGGATGAGGTTTAACAAGGCCAAGTGCCGGGTCCTGCACTTCGGTCACAACAACCCC